>NW_021940660.1:1984566-2156989 GCF_001715985.3 Manacus vitellinus
TCCTGCATTGCAGTTTCATAATTTAACTGGCAAAACCGATCTGCGCTTTCACGGCACATCAGAAAGTGCCGTGATGCTAATTCTAAAAAATCTAAATAGGCGCTTATTTTAATTAGGGACTGTATAATAATATAATCCTTGGTTGTCACTACACGTTGTAAACACTAGAATGTGTTATAAGCAAGGAAGCCTCATAAACAGCAAACAATATTGTATGCTTTTAAATTTTAATTTATCGTTACAGTAGTAGTGGTAAGTATTGTTGCAACTAGGTTGCAAACTGGGGAAAGGATCTAAGGTTTTCAAAAGCACATACGATGAGGATACAGTGGACCTCATAAATGCTGAGTAGCCACACCTGCTAATAATTTTTAGAAATCAGATGTGATTGTTTAAACCTATAAAATTAGGCAACCAAAACAAGTGATTATTCTGGAAATAGTTTCAGTGACCTCTCCTCACAAAATAGTGGTAAAATTGGAACTCAGATTTGGGAAGACCTGTATACGTGGATATATTCTGATTGTTATACACACAAATTGGCAAATCTGTATTTTTAAGAAGCAAGTTTATATAGCTCAAACAAATTTCTCCTATGAAATTTCACATTGGTTCAATTATTCAACAAATTCAGCAAATTCTTGTTCTCTGAGCTTTCACAGTGCTTTTCCTAAATCAAAATTAAAGACTCTTTCTAGTTTTAAAGGAACAAAATCCCTCCCACAATCTAAGAGCCTTAACAGACACAAGTTTCTTCTGCTGTCCTGCAAAAGGAAGGATCTTGTACATCCTTCCTTTATGTGCTTACACTTATATTTTCCAAGCTGCCAAACCAGATGGGAAGAACAAAATTCTGTGTCTTAAACCCCTGATGTAACTCGTTAACTCAGTGGAAGGAGAACATGAAGGGGATGAGCCATAAAATAAAATAACTTCATTGGGAGCACTTGCCTGACTGTGGTAGCCAAATATATATTTTAGTGGTGCCTGGTGAACAAAGCAACAGCTGGTGGGGTTCTGGAGAAGTCCTTATATCTCTGTAGTTGAACTTAAGGATGGAACACACAGACATTGCACTGGCACAAGGCGATAATTTTGCGAGTAGAGAAACATACTGTTCTTTTCTTTTTGACCATCTGGTGTGATAACTTCTTTCTGGAGTGTTCATTGACAGGCAGAGACAATTCAACTGAGCAATAGGAAAAAGGATGGGATAATTGCCATGAATGCGTATATCAGTCAATAATAGAGAGGAACTTTTATTTGTAAAAGAATGCTGGGTAGCATGTAGATAATTGTTGATCTTCAATTATAGAGTCCCTTTAATTTCCAACAGATTTAAAGATCACAAACAACTGCCCTATAAAAAGAAGGGGGGAAAAAACGATCCTACTTGGCAACAATGAGGTGAGTCGCGAGGCTTTTTAGATTAAAATAATTTACATTCACGTTTTCAAGCATGGTATTTGCACTTGGAAAAGAAGGATTAAAAAACACTCTCAAATTGTAATTGTTTAGCTGTCCTGGATCACTGAATTTGATCAGAATTCCCTGCTGAAAACCTAGAAATTACTAACATGAGTAATATGTATAGATGAGTAACTACTTAGTAGCAAGCTTAGAGCATTCATCTTGCATTCAATTCATACTAATCTTACAAGTGAAGGAGGAGAAAAGGAAACTGTATGAAGTTTAACAAATACAAGTGCTGGATTCTGCAGCTGGGACAGGGCAACCCTGGATATAAGACTGGGGAATCAGAGGCTGGAAAGCAGTGCCATGGAAAGGGACCTGGGGGTCCTGGTTCATGGCAAGTTGAACATGAGTCAGCAGTGCCCTGGCAGCCAGGAGGGCCAGCCCTGTCCTGGGGGGCATCAGGCAAAGCATGGCCAGACGATTGAGGGAGGGGATTGTCCATCTCTGCTCTGCACTGGGGCGGCCTCACCTCCAGGTGGTCCCCTGCAGCTATATATGAATATAAGAATTAATGTAAGAATACAATAAAAGAAGGATATAAAGCTATTAGAGAGCATCCAAAGGAGACCTACAAAGATGGTGAAGGGCCTTGAGGGGAAGCTGTATGAGGAGCTCTTGAGGAAGCATCTTCTCTCCCTTTTGCTTCCCAGCTAAAGTAGAGCTCCTGCAGTGCTGAAAATACTGAATCAGTACAAATTTGCTTTCTAATTTCAGCTGGATAGGTTTGATGAAATATATCTATGTTCAGTCAAAAACACAGTACTGAGAAAATAAGAAACAATTAACAATCTGAAGAATTATTCTGGATTAATTTTCACAAAAAAATGAAATTCAAAGTTAACAAAAATGTGAAAAGCAAGTAAACATAGAAACAGAGTACCAGAAGTATCTGTCTTGACAGTAATTGGCCAAAATCCTAAAATCCTCCTTATTTATTTACTTGAACCAAAATCTGCTTAATATTGTGGGCATTCTGCTCATTAACATGGATTTAATGACTTTTCCTTTCTTGTTACTTGTTTTGAAGGTATTTTCACTTCTGTAAGCTTCCAGGAAGAGTTATGGGAATCCGCCTACTCCGCTTCACCTCTGTGGTGATCATCGTCTTACTTCTTGTGGCAGGTGCTTTAACAGCTTTGCTTCCCAACATCAAAGATGACAAATTGCCCAATTTGAGAAGGGAACCAAAACCCCAGAGTCAGTCTGCCTTGGATTCATTTACTCTTATTATGCAGACATATAATAGAACTGACTTACTGCTAAAGCTCTTAAATCATTATCAAGCCATCCCCAACCTACATAAAGTAATTGTTGTGTGGAACAACATTGGTGAGAAGACACCAGAGGAGATGTGGAATTCCTTGGGGCCTCATCCTGTCCCTGTTGTCTTTAAAGTTCAAAGTGTAAATCGCATGAGAAACAGGCTGCAGAATTTCCCTGAGCTGGAAACAAAAGGTAATCAGCAGTTCATATCACTACTACTCATATTATTTTCATGCTTAAAATCTGAATGCTAAAAGAGAGATGGTTTGAGTTGTACTATGTAATAAATCCGTGGATGTGCTGGGTCACTTAGAATGTGGGTAGTATAGAGGAAACCGATGTTCTGATGTCAGATGCACACCACCAACAGGCTGTCAGTGAAGAGTAAGGAAAAAGAAGAGGGATGTCAAAGTATTTCATGGGCTTTTGCAACTGTTCCCCATTTCCTTTGTCAGGCAGACATAGGTAGTTCAGCCTCTCTTCCTTTTGTAGCATAAACTGAAATTCATAATGCATGTATTTGTTGAGTGTGTGCACTAATCTGGACTTAAGTCATCTGGTAAAGACTTGATTTAATCCATTCTTTTAAGACTGAGTTCTCAAGCATGTTCTGCTCTTCTGAGAAACCTCCCTCCCTAGCTGTCTGGCTTTTTATCTCAAATTATACATCCCTTTTAAGAGTATTTTCCCCAGTCTTTTGGCTATTCATCTAAATATTCTTCCTAAGCTCTTTCCAGGAGGTGTACAACAATAAGTCCTGTTTGTTTCAAGTGGAAAAAAACCCCATATGTTGCATTACAGACCTGACCTTACTCATGATTAGTAAAGGTAATTCTATTTACTGCCCCCTTCCTAACATGCCTTGCTACTCCAAACCCACGATTTCTAGGAAGACATTAGAAATTTCAACTTCCCAAGTGTTTTATTTACTGTAATAGGATTTGTGCCTACTGTAAATTTAAAAAGCTTTAATGCATCTGGAGTTCCAAGAATATCCTTCCTTTTCCACTTCCTGATAGTCTTTTGTCTAAAATTCAAGGCAAAGAGTCTTCCTTCTATAGTTAATCATATTGAATGTTGCCTGTGCAATTTATTTAATTGCTTACTTAGAACTTTCAAGTAGTGAGATGAGTAAAATTTTACTCTAAGAATCCTTTATAAGGCTCACATGCTAAAGAAAGGTATCTAACTATTTTAGTTGTATCTTTACACAAGATAGTAGAATTTTAAGCTGCTTTGCCAAACACTCCCAAGTTTTCCAACACATACCTCTCCAGCTGTACTACAGATGATCAAAAGTTGCTGGGTTTTGTTCCAGCCTGGCAAATAATCTAAAACTTAGGTTTGCTTCCAGCTACCACAAAGCTGCAACCTTGCTTTAGCTTTGAAATATAGTTGTGTTTTCTCAATCTACTTTCAGGGAGTTGTAATTCAGCTTAATGGTTATAGTAATTCAGCTTAATGGTTATAGAAATTTCACATTTAATTTGTCAAATACTGTGCTGCGTACTGTGCTCGTGTATTTAATCTTTTGATAAATTAAAAGTTTTTCTTTTTTTTTCCTCCCTTCAGCTGTTTTAATGATGGATGATGACACTCTAGTCAGTGCTCATGACCTTGCTTTTGCCTTTTCTGTTTGGCAGGTAATATTTTGCATCTTGGCCGGCAGTATTTGTGACTTACAATTGAGATTAATGGGTTTATTTGGAGTAATACTGTATCATAATGTTTGACCATTGGTTCTCTAACTGTAAAGTTAGATTTTGGAAGGACTGAAGTATTGAATAGTATAAATTACAAAAATAATCTTCTGTAGTAGCTGTACCTGTAATCTATAACTTTAAAATTGTAACTCTTCCTTACGAAAACATGAAGGTGCTAACTGCTGAATTTATTTACATTTATTGTAGTATAGTAGTTTGTTAAACAAAAGTGTTACGCTTTGCAAAACAAGATAAAATGTCTGTAAAGTTATTTTCAGTGCCAAATACACAGCTGCAATTTGTGGAAAGATGTTTCTTGGCACTGCATGATGTGGAATGAGGCATACTGTGTCAGTTTTGTGAAACTGTATTTAATTGCAACATTTATGCAGATCAAAGGACCATATGTCAACAATTTAATTATTTCCTGGCAATAATCTTGTGCTCCTCTCATTTAAAAAATGCATAAATCTCTCTTATGAATGTACTTAACACACATTTCACAGTGAGGGGTTCACTTTGATTTCTTTTAAATTTCTTTTTTCTTTCAGCAATTTCCAGAGCATATAGTGGGATTTGTTCCTAGAAAGCACATTTCTACTCCTTCAGGCGTATACAGTTATGGTAGCTTTGAATTGCAGAACCCTGGATTTGGAAATGGAGATCAGTATTCTATGGTTCTTATTGGTGCAGCATTTTTTCACAGTGGATATTTAGAAGACTTTCAACGACAGCCAGAAGCAGTTTATGCCTTAATAGATGAAACTCAAAATTGTGATGATATTGCCATGAATTTTCTGGTAGCCAAGCATACTGGAAAGCCTTCAGGAGTGTTTGTGAAGCCTGTTGATATAAGAAATTTAGAAAAAGACACTAACAGTGGCTATTCGGGAATGTGGCACCGAGCAGAGCATTTGTTACAGAGATCCTACTGTGTAAATAAACTGGTTAATATTTATGATGGCATGCCCTTAAAATATTCTAATATCATGATTTCTCAGTTTGGTTTTCCTAATTATGCAAATCACAAAAATAAAATGTAAGCCAATGAATTTAAGGTGTTAAATGTTAAACTGTACTCAGTAAACTCCACTGAGTTCAAGGAGAGAATATGGTGTAATTACTGCATCTTGGCCATCCCTCTGTGTAGCCTCTGATTTTTCTCCATTGGGCTTTTGGGCTTTTTATGTGTTTTTTTTTTCCTTTCTAACTAATTCACCAAGGTAAGTTTTCTAAAAACTTAATATATAACAATGTTTAGCTGTGATAAAATCATCCTCTTTCCTTAAAATCTGAAAAGCTACTATACTTATTAGGCCAATTCTTTAGAAACATGCAGTCAAAAATGCACTCCCACCCTTCAGATCTTACATTTTGATTTTTTTTTCTTGAATAAACGTATCTAGTCTAATGAGACCTAGGCATATTTTTGACGGTTATATGTTGAGATGCTTCCTTGCCTTCCCTCTCCTCACCTCCTTCTGTTCCCAGTGAAACTGTAAAAGAGCTACAGTGAACTGCTGGCCAGGCTTCCACACTCCTGTACAAAACCCCTTTGAAGTTTGTATATAAGCTGTTCGGTGTCCTGAGATGTTCTGAAGCTGCTATGAAAGCAAGAAGAGTACCTCACCTTAATCTCAGATAGCCCTAAAACCATTGCCTACCATATCTATTCCTGCTGAGATAGTGGAAAATGATCTGTGATGTGGCTTTTTTTCCTATTATTGATTTGCCTAGAGTTGCTGAAACACTGCAAGCAGCTGAAAGGTAAATCCTAGCAGTTGGAAATGTAAGAAACATGAATACATGAAATATGACACTTACATAAGCAGTCAAAGAAATGGATGGGATGTTATTTATTAATACTCTCTTTAGTACATAGTTTTATTTTGATATTTTGCATTTACATTGATACAAAAATGTGCCCAGGAAAATCCTCACTTGTTAAAAATGTCTTATTTACAATTCCTAGTGAGAGCAAGCTGTTCTGCATTTATTACAGTGTACATTTTGTAATTGTACAGATCTGTTGTTTTTTTTAACTACTCTTTCAAATGCGTATTTACTTTCTAGTTCCTTCTCTGGTTTTGGTGACTATGACAACAGAATTAAAATGTGCAATGAATGGGTAAAGCATTAGGAAAAAAAAGTATTTTACACTACAGTAATATTTAACAGGGATGGACTGTTATCTCTGAATTCCCTGGCTTCATTTGTAGCAAGAAACAGAGCTGCTGTCAATAGCTTTTGTTAAACTGGGGCTCTGTAGTTCTGGAAACCTTGTGTTAACATAGACAGGACAAACCTTTTCCATTGCATTTGCAGAAGGGTTGGGGTTTTTTGTTGGGTTTTTTTGTTTGTGGTTTTTTTTTTTTATGGTATGGAAGAAAGAACAAAAGACACTGATTTTCCTGGACCATAGAATCAGATTTGGTATCCAAAGCACATTTAGTTTCATCTGCATCAGCTTTTAATTGATTCTTAGTATAAGTTCAAGGGTATCTGTGGGCAACCATTAACAGCTAATACCTGGTAAACAAATAGCATCTGCACAAAAAATGTATAATTTTATCATTTTTTGTAATACATTAGCTGAACAAAAAGTGATTGAAGAATGTGACAAGTTTTTTACAGCAGGGTGTGAGTCTTCGGGGGAACACAGGATTCTTTTGCCGTGTTCTATCAGTGCTAAAGGATTTGATTTCTGTTCAGTGAAGTCTTCCTAGTACTTTTGTAAGACTTAAAGGGCAAAATCTTAACATGGCATTGTAAAGTCTGCTTAATTTTGTTGTACTAGTGAAAAGTAGTTTTTAATTATTGTGTTGTAGTGCTTAGTAGTATACAAACAGGTCTATCATCTTTCCAGAAATGCAACTTTCCCAGTTGTAGTTTACTGTATTTCATTTACTTACTGGTCTTCCGTAATTTCTGTTCTGTGCAGTATCAGCTAGAATTGTGAAGACTCACAGTTGTTGTTTATCTTATTTTTAAAATGTGAAACAAACTGTCAGCTCAGCCAAATCTTAGTATTGGGCTCTGTGTTGGATGGAAGGAGTTGTTTTGATTTGTTCTGGGTTTTTTTTGTTCTTCTGTATCAGTGAAAAAATTAATAGAACAAGCTTTTAATGATATTGTTAAATTTAATTTGTACCATTGTCAAATAAAATACAGAAAGCAGATTTGTGATGATTTTCAGATTATTTACCAAAATTTTCAATGTTAAGATGTCTAAAGTAAGCTCACAGTTTGCATACAGATGAGCAGCACCAAGATGTCTTTTTTTAAAAAACGTGTACTTGTTGCCACATACACTCATTTAATTTAGGTAAGGCCCACTTGTGAGGGAAGAAAAGACATCAAAAAGACACAGCCTTAAGCAGTTAGTCTTAGATAGGAAAGAAAATTCAAAGGTAAGACTTCAGCTCCAGTCATAATTCATTTTGTTTGGGAACCAAAAGGGTTTTGTTTGCTTATTTTTTAAAGGCTGATTTTTATCCTTTGGTGATTATAAAAGTGCTTTGGGATTCTTTAGTGAAAAACATAATAATATGCATGTGATTATTTCTTCTAAGATATTACTTAGATGTCATTTGTTAATATTTTGGAGTCTAAACAGATTCATCACCACCTCTGCATGTTCTGTAGAAATTAGTGCTTATGCAACATAAAGTTTTAAAATACCTGACAGATAAATCCTAGTTGAAAAAGTCAGGATATTAGTGTTCAAATACTGTAACAGGACTACGAGAAAATGGCTTCTTTACCAAAAAATGCCACAAGATGTCACTGTAGCCTTGATATTTGATATCATATGTTAAAACGAGTAATTAGAATTGATTATAAAAAGTTGTACTGGTTGAAAACATTCTTAAGGGTAGGATTTTACAAGGAAGAATTAGTTAAATTATCATAGTAAAAACTACAAGATGCAATACTGAAATTGAAAAAACTTGGTTATTCTGTACATATTTTTACAGGGAAGAAAAGAAAGATCAGTTTAAATATTTCCGATGCTTACAAAGGCTGTTGCTAATTGCCACAAATGAGAACTTCTATGCAATGAAAATAGTATTTGTAATTTTGCAAAAGGTGTATAAGCAGTATGCAAACATTTGACAGCAGGGCTTCTGTTTCTTCAGTTCCTAGATTGAGCGTCCAGCTAGATGGGTTTACATATAATAGGCTTCAACACAAACAGTTTCTAAGGATTCTGGATTCCAGATAGCAGATGGTTCCACTGCTCAATCTTTGCTTCTGTTGCCAAAGAAAGTATTCTTAAGACTATTTTGAGTATGCTCATTCAAACTCCCCTTAAGTGCAGCATAGACTTAGAAATGTTACCTGGAACTGTAGTGAAAGTTTGAGTCAAAAAGGGTGTTATAAAAAGTATGGTTCTGGAGATAATACCTTACTACCTCTTTTCTTACAGGTTAGGCTATGGTACCCCTTAGACAATTGCCTGTAAGAAAAAAAAAAAATTAATTAATGGTTAAATACAAGTGAAAGTTGTATAGAAAGGACTTTCCTATATAAGGAAAAATAAACCCATTGATTTCCATGAAAAGTAAATACCTTCCACCACCAACCTTTATTTAATGTGCTGTTACAGCTATAGTCTCATTCATGTAAGCATCTTGTACGGAACAGTACTGAGAATGGTATTTCTGATTAGGTTCACAGGATCAGGTCCAAACAAATTCATATTTAGGAATATTAGCTCTGGAACTTTAAAAAAAAATAAAGCAATGTAAGAACACAGGTATAAATTATTAGAACCAAGACAAAAAATAAATAAGCAACTACACAACAAGTTGCACTAGAGAAGTGTTTTGTGTAGTACTTCACCTTATTTGTAAAGCTTTAAAGATTATCCAGTGCTTATGACACTAGAATAAAAACGGAGAAGTGTTGCACACGCATGTTTAGTCTCATTTGCAGACACGCTGGGATTAATTATCTGAACTGGTAGTTACAGTAGGTTATTTATAGTGTTTGGGAAAGATGGTGATAATAATGTTAACCTCAGGGCTGCATATGGCTTTGTATTACAACATCTTTTTAAGGTGTTTCAAGGGGCGGGCGGGGGTGTTTGGGCGAAGAATAACTCTTTTTCTCTTTTTTTTTTTCCTCCTCGAGTTCTCTCTTCTTTGCAACTTTTTGCTTTCGTTGTAAATATGAGACGGACTGTCTGCCTTGTTCGGCACTTACCAATTCTTTCTAAAGAGGAGCGTGGCAGAAGAACGCGCCCACAGCTCGAGCCAGCGCTTTAGGAAAGCTCTTTCCATCCGCAAGCGCCTTCCCGACCCCGCTGCCCCGGGCTCATGCCCCCGCCCGGCCCGGACCCCGCCTCAGGAAGGCAGCACCAACCCCCGCCCGCGGGCGGCCGTGGGCGGGACGCTTCCCCGGGCAGCGCTCGCTCATTGGCTGGA
Organism: Manacus vitellinus; assembly: GCF_001715985.3. Taxonomy (NCBI): domain Eukaryota; kingdom Metazoa; phylum Chordata; class Aves; order Passeriformes; family Pipridae; genus Manacus; species Manacus vitellinus. The sequence continues at coordinate 1,994,438 of NW_021940660.1, forward strand.
GGCCGCAGAAAGGGCGGGCCTTGATTGGCGAGCGGGCCTGTCGTCACGGTGAAGTGGTGCCACCAGGTAGGGCAGCGAGAGCTGCGCGGTTCCCACGTGCTCGGCTCCCCCAGAGCCGCTTCGTGCCGCCCCGCCCGCCACCCGCCGGAGCCCGCCCGAGCTGCTGAGGCGCCTCCGGCCCAAGCGCCGCTCCGCCGCCGAGCTGCACCTCGCAACCCGCCCTGTCCCCGCGGGGCCGCTGTGCCACGGGCCGCCCCCGGGCGGGGAAAGCAGCGAGCCAGCTCAGCGGGGCGCGGCGGCGGCGCCGGGCGGTGGGCCGGCAGGGCAGGCGGGGCGGAGGCGGGGCACGCGCCGTGGCGTCAGAGGTGCCTGCCTGGCGGAGCAGGGGGCGCTGCCGGGCCGGGGGGCGAGCGCGGGGGGCCGGTCATCTCAGCGTCACCTGGCGCGGGCGAGACAAAGGCTCGTAACGCGTTTGCCAGAGCGCCGCCGGTCGCTTGTAAACCGCCCGCTGGCCTGCTTTATCCGGGGGCGTCTCCCCGCTGGTGGCGGGGTGTGAGCTGGAGTCCTTGTGGGCGCTCGCTCCGCCGTGTCCGCGGGGCTCGTTCTCGGCTTCCGCCTCCGCTCTATGCGGCTTGCGGCCTGCCGCGCTCGCAGCACCGTGGGCCCCGCGGGCAGCCCCTCCGGCAGCGGGTCGGGTCCCAGCGAGCGCGGGTCCCAGCGAGCGCGCCCCGGCCCCGCCGGCGCTGCCCGAGAGCGCCATGAGCTCGGAGCCGCCCCGCGCCTCGCTGCTCCGCGCCCTGTTTAAGATGGAGGCCGCCGGCGGCTGCCTCCGAAGGTGCTGGGGGGCAGCCTCGGAGTTCGTAAAGGTGAGAGCGGTGGCGGCAGCCGCCCTGTCCCCTGCCCGCGGGTTTGGCGGGTTTCCCAGGCTTCCCCTCAGAGAGGACACCCCGCTGCTTCCCGCCTCCCGTATCCCGCTTTGCTGCGTGCTCGCGCCCCTTTCCTGGCGGCTCGGCGAGCTGCCCGCCCCCGGTTGCCGCGGCCACACTTCGGCGGTCCTGCCCCCGCTCCCCGGCGGGGAGGGCGGGGCCCGGCACCTGTTGCTGGTGTGCCGGTGTGCCCGGCGGTCAGAGCTCCCCCGCCCGCGGGGGCCGCTGCCGAAGTGCCGGGGGGGCCCTGCAGGGCAGGGCCCGCGGGCGGAGCGGTCCGGGCGCTCCCGCCGCCGCTCACGCAGCAGAAAAAGGAGCGGCGGAGCCTCTTCCGCCCCGGGCCGCGGGGTGACAGGCGTGCCCCGGGCAGCCGGCGGGGCATTGCCCGCACCGACCGACGCTCTGCCCTAATCTGTCTTTCAGATCGGTTGTACTTCGCTACTTTACGAAATAAACCGAAAAGTACCGTAAATACCCACTACTTTTGTACGGATGAGGAACTGGTCTATGAAAAGTAAGTGTTGTGATCTGTTACGTTTTGCATATTCAAAGTGATCACCTGAGGGTCTTCCCAACACACTTTGATACTGTGTAGAATATTTTTGCCCCATTTAGTTACTTGCACAGAACATGAGTATAAAGTTATCCGGAATATATTTATATATTAGCTGAAACTAGTTTAACAAGATTACTGCTATAAAAAAGACCCAGAAAAACAGCTGCAAGGCTTAAATTGTAGTTGAACTAGGAGAAGGGTATCTGAACCTTGTAAGATTTGTTTAAAACATGGAGAAGATCTCTAATTACATTTTATTAAATGGTGACTTAAATAGAAGACTCTTGTTTGGCATGAATAGATGAAACAATAGTTTGTTTCCTGTGTTTCCCTTTATAGAGTTATGAAGTGATCACCTTTAATATAGAATTTTAAGAATGCAATGTTTAAATGTGCTTTTAAAGAGCAACTGCAACTTGTTTTATAAGAAGGTTTTGTGATAGCACTTCCTGATGGCTTTTGTAGCTTTAGAACAGCTGAAAAAGTATTTTCTGTGAAGTAAAAGCTTCATGTGTTTGGAAAACACTGACTACACATAGAAGGTAAAAAGTAAAATTGATTATAGTTGTGAATACTATTAAAGGACATAAAATACACTTAAAAATAAAGTAACCACTCTATGCTGTGGTTAAAAAGTAGATGCTCTGCACTTTGTTCCCAACTCAACTGTTTCATGTGTGATGGTTTATCTAGCTACTTGACAAAGGCATTGCTGTAACAGAAGTGAAACAAAAAGTGTGCTCCTATTTTTTGTAAAACTTTCCATCTGGGTTGAAGAATCTGTGAGCATCAACCATTCTTCCTTTACTTCTGTAGTGACTTCAGCACTGTTCCTGTGAAGGTGTAAACCAGTCCTCCTTGGTTTTTAGCTTACTCTCTATGCCCAGCTTGCAGTTTTAGAGTGTTTTGAGTCTTTAGAGTTTTTGAGTCTTTCTCATCTTAAGCTGTGCATCTTCTACTGAAGCTCCCAATGATTTGTGTGACTTTTATAATCAGCTGCTTGAGTTGGGAGTAAGTTCTGTAATGATCATTAAGGAATTTAGATTGGAAGGCACCTTGGGAGTACCCCAAGGCAAGGTTGACCTAATATTGAAAGCAGAATTCAATTGGGGAAGGTCCTGAGCAATTTACCTTATGTGAAAATGTTCCACTTTCTTTAATGAAAAAAGCTTGTTCTTCTTCTTGACTTCTGTGTTATTCTTGATGTGAGGTGTTTTGGTTTTAATTCTTAAAACCTTAACACCCTTCTAGGAAGGGTGAAGGAATCTTATGTGGCATTTGATCTTATGGGTAAGAAGGGGGAACACTTCTCTACTGTTAGTTACAGAGGACTGTGCTAACGAAGGACTGTTACTGGGATATTTTGTGTGAGGACAATGTCACATTTAAAAAAAAGAAAAAAGTACAGAGAAATTTGAAGGGGAGGGGGAAAGTAATTTTCTTTAACGTGTAACAGAAATTCCATGGGTATACTCCTGAACCCAGTTATCTGTTAAGTACATATCAGGTGTAACCTGATATCACATATAATTACCAGATAATGGAAGGAAGCAGTTTCCTTTTTCTAGAGCACATCTAATGATTTTGGACATGTAATTCATGGTGTATTTTCTGAATTGACAGTTCCTACCCTACTTTGCCTGTTTTAAAGGTATCCTATATTTGATACCATAATTGTACTCTCGCTTTTGTGCTCTCAAAATACTAAAATGTGATATGAGGTAGAAATTGACAGTTACCGGGTGGTATGAATGAATTTTCTATAATAACCTAACTCTTTGGCATAACATTGCTAAACTTTCCCCTGATATTTGTATTGCTGTACCTATCACTATCAGTGTATGCAACATTTAGTAGTAAACCCATGCCTCATTTGATTACCCCCCTCTCTCTTTTCTCCCTCATATTTAAAGAAGTTTATATGGTCTCAGGGAAGCAAAAGCAGGTGTCATTAGGGTTACAGTTTTATGTATCTCTTTAATATCTTTCTGAATTTGGACAGCTAGAGGCAAATTGAGGACTAGAACGCAAGACTCGGTTCTTGGGGAAATACTAATTTTGCTGTAGCTTCCCTTGTGCTCATCAGCAAGCTTGACATCAGTCTGTTGTGTTTCACAGGCTGCACACAAAGTGGGGAGCTTCGTGTCAGGGCTTGTCTGTAAGTAGTAGTGGAATATAACTTTAATACACCAGATCAGATCTCCTGCTCGTTTTATCAAAAATGCAGCCTTCTTTCTGAGAAAGTGGTTTGAAGTATTTGTTACCTGATAGCAAAATAAATACTTGGATGTGAGTTGAAGTGCTATAGCTCAGAACAGTGGTTTCCAGAGTCTTTATTCAAGATGACCTACCTGGCTTGTTGTGATCAGAATTTCATGGCCAGTTCTGCTTTTTTATCAAATGAACTGTTCAGTGTTCTTGGGAGGAGGATAGGACATGTCTACTCAGGTATGCAATCCTCAGCACTTGTGAGGTATGTAATTAATTATGTTAATACAACTGCTTATTGGCTTAACTTTGTTTAGATGCATCACAGTAGTGACGAAGATACTTCATTGAGCTTAGAAATAAACTGCTTTTCTTTGGGCCTTATTCTGTTAGCTTGTTACAGAATTTTATTTAGCTGACTTTACAGAGGTGTCAGTTTGCTTCACTGAAGCAGTATCTGATCTGAAAACCTCATGAATATGTAGGTTTGGAGTTGTCTGATTACAGAGGGCCTGTTATTGGATCATGCAGTACTTAAAAACTTAACTGCCTCGCTTCCTTTTTCTCCCACTCTTGAAGAGACATAAGGAAGTAATTTTGTACATTAGTAGTGTACCCCATTTATTAAACAGAGCAGCCGTAGTGCTAGATCTAATGGTTTCGGAAGTTTTGGTCTGGTAAATGCTGACTTGCTATTGCAGCCTGTCACGTGGTTTATTACTAAATTGTACACAAAGTGTGGTTATGTAATCTTGAGCACTTTAGCCTTCAGTTTTCACTAGAAGTTTTCAGCTGTTCTAGTGAATTCATAACACTGTCTTATTTAAACATGCACAGTTTAAAGAGATAATAAGGGTGTTCTTAAAAGCATTTAAGCCCATCTGAAATGCTTCCTGACTAGGAACTCACTACAACTGTCACTAGTTAAATGTGCTGCAATTTAACCTTGAACCTATTATGCTAGGGAAATGATATGTAAATGCCTCAGTTAAGAGAACAAGAAACTGAATGAAATTATACAATTCTGAAATCTTTTTAATGGTTCTCTTTCTGTAAGATTTTGTCAGAGGTTTTCTGAAACTCTCTGACTTTCCTCCTGAGAAAGTCTGAGCTACTGATTATAATGGAGCACAATCTTTCAGGGTAATGTAGTGCAGGTAACTATTACTTCAGAAAAATGGAGTTAATGAGAAATAATCCAGCTTGATGAAGACTGTCATTTGGCAAATAGACAAGCCTTGCCTTGGCAAAACCTCAATTAAGTAAGAAGCTTTTTATTCTCTAAGAATAGCGTCTTTCATGTTTCACCTTTCAGTAAACAGATCTGGATTGAGAATACTACACTTGACTGGTTAACTTGGCTTTCTTACAGTTTTATCAAAGCAACTTTTAATGTCCTTTTTTATTGTTGAGTAGCTTTCTCAAACAAAATTAAAATCTAAATAATGTGAAAAAGGAATCTCTACTGGTAAATTGTAATGGCAACCTTCATAAATCATAACGGTTTTATTCAGTCATTTGCTCTCACTTTGGATCTCTTGTATAAACAGCCTTTGCAGATCTAATCTCTGACATCATCTAGGCTGTAAAAGGAGTTAATATGATAGTCTCTGTGTATCCTATGCTTTACACTAAAGCTTTCTTTCAAGCTATGGCATGTTACTTGCCCATTTCACAGCAATCTTCACGTTAGCTACTTTGGTTATGCAGCAATAGAATAAGACTTTCAGATGCTTAGCTACAACAAAATTCAGTTAGTACTGTTTCCTCCACTGCATGTGTATATGCAAAGAAGCAGTTTCCTGTGAGAAGAGTAAGGGTTAGCTTGCCTGGTTTTGCTTTGGCTAAATGCTTCTTTCTGTTCTTCAGTAACAGTACTTGCATAAGAAACCTGAACTTCTCCATCGTTCTGTGGTTTATATCATTTGAAAGGAAACAGAAAACTTTAAGTTAAACTTGTTCCAACAATCAGAGCTGTTGCTTCACAGAGAACAGGGGCTTCCTTGTTCACTCCAGTAACTTTTGAAGACTTGACCTTGACAGTTGGATGACCAAGACAACCTAGTAAACTGAAGTCCAAAGTAAAAAAAAAAAAAAAAAAAAGGAAATTTCCCAACTTCTAACTTCTATCAATGTGAATGTAAATACAGAGGAGAAAAACTTCTGTATGTTGAATTCTTACAGGTGGGTATTAAGAGTAATGCTCCAGCTTTATTTCGTTTTCCATCTTAAAATGAGAAATTTTAATTTCACTTCAGAAATTAAATCAGAAGATCTAACTGAGAGTGTCAATTTTCCTTCAGGCACAAACTTCTGACATAATTTCACATTTGATACTTGTAAAGTGCTATCCCTTAACACCTGTGGTATGCTTTTCAGTCCAGCAGTTTCATAAATTTTATACCTACGCATTGGTCTCTGCATACCACATTGGTCTTTGCTTTTTCATAGGTAAAAGATAAAAGCATTTGCCAGTAGTATTGAGCATTTTTTCCTCTCTTCTTCCCCCCCCCCAGTAAAAGGGTACCAGGATAAACCAGAACTGTTTTCTAGGTCCCAGTTTTATATTGGGCAGGAGTGTAGCTTGGTACAGAAAAGACCATTTGAGGATCTTGACCTCTGTTACAATGACTTTCTTTCCGAAGAGACTAGGCTTCTAGCAGGACCTGAAGATTCATCCAGAGGGAAGCTTTTTGTGAAGAACCTCTTCATAATTTATTTTTGATGTCAAGGAGCATTGCATTAAAAAGAATGTATTTGGAATAGCTGTTTAATTACCTACAACTTAAATCAATGAATTCTTGTTGGATTTTGAAGAATCTGGATCTTGAGGAGGATTTGGAAGTTCCAAGAAGAAATTGAGTTAATACCTAGGGTTTTTTTTGAATAATACAGAGCCTCTACTTTATTCCTACCTCCAGTTGCAAGCAGTGAGGTGATTTTTCCAGGGTTATATTTGCTGTATCATCCTTTGTCTATTCAGAAGCATGCGATCCCTAAGTAGTATTAAGTATTAGGGATTTTGTCTCGGCCCAAATAAGAAAGCTCCCAGGAATTCACGTGTTACTGGAATCACTGGGCTAGAGCAGGGAAACAGTGCCACTGAGTATCACACCTATTTTCATGTGCTCGAGAAGTAGGGAGGAGAAACACACTCTAGGAAGCAGGAGAAAGAAGACTGAATAGGTAAGATTTCCTGAGTAGCAGTTAGGTTGTAATGAATGGGGGGACCAATCCTTTTGATGCTCATCCAGGAACTTTGTTGTGTAAGATGTGTTCAGCTTATGATTTGAAGCAAGTACCTGTAATGGCCAGTTGGCCACTTCTGCAGTACCTGATTCTTGTACTACTTGATGGCCAGACTCAGAGCAGATGCAGTAGGGCCCTTGGAGTGCAGTAATCTGAATGTTCCAGCCTAGGAAAAAAAGGAAGGAGAAACAAGTGGAGAATTTTTCTCTTATTGTAATTCAGTCTCATTGCTTAATTTTAACTGTAAAATTGTAAATTTTAATTGTAAAATGCTGAAAAATTAGTGAAGCTTTGCAGTTAAGAAGCTGTATATATGTTATTTTACAAAGTTCTTGGCTTTTATCTTTTGGATTGAGTAATTTCAAGCTTGGGGGGCTCCTGTTTTGGCAGGTAAATTACTTTATATGATTGCTAGTCTTCAAGAAGGCAAACTTTGTACTTTGGGGAGTAGTTGTACTCCTTTTCTGGGATACATACTCCAGAAAATGAATGCAGTTGTGAAATGGTGGCTCTATTTTCAAGTTACTAAATCAATGGCTGAGTAAGGTGGTATACAAGTAACATCAGGCCCTGATGGGAAGTGAATGGCAATAGAAAACTACTGCTCTGGTGTTTTCATCTGTAGGGAAGAAGTATCAGGCATCTGGAGTAAGGCATTAGCAATGCATTTTATCTTTGGAAGATAACTTGATATCTTGGCCTGATCAATTGACTGATGTTAATATGGACCTTGACAAATTAGAGACATGGGCAGTCACCAACCATATGGAGTTTAACAAGGGTAAGTGCCGAATTCTGCACCTGAGATGGGGCAACCCTGGTTGTGTGTATACACTGGGAAACCAGAGGCTGGAGAGCAGCACTGCGGAAAAGGACCTGAGGGTCCTGGTTCATGGCAAGTTGAATATGAGTCAGTGGTGCCCTGGCAGCCAGGAGGGCCAACCCTGTCCGGGGGGGCATCAGGCAAAGCATGGCCAGCTGGTTGAGGGAGGGGATTGTCCTGCTCTGCTCTGCACTGGGGCGGCCTCACCTTGAATATTGTGTGCAGTTTGGGGCACCACTATATAAAAAAAGCTACTAGAGAGCATTCAAAGGAGAGCTGCAAAGATGGTGAAGGGTCTGGAGAGGAAGCTTTATGAGGAGTGGCTGAGGGCACTTGGTCTGTTCAGCCTGGATAAATGGAGACTGAGGGGAGACCGCATTGCCACCTTCAATATCCTCATGAGGGAAAGTGGAAGGGCAGGTACTGATCTCTTCACTCTCATGACGAGTCACAGGACTTTTGAGGAAATAGCTGAGTTGGGGGAGGTTTAGGTTGGATCAGGAGAAGGTTTTTCACCCAGGGAAGTGGTCACAGCACCAAACCTGTCTGTGTTCTGGAAGTGTTTGGACAATACTGTCAGGCATGTACTGTGATTCTTGGACTTGATGATCCTGATAGGTCCCTTCCAATTTAGCATAATCTGTAATTCTGTGGAGGTTATCAAATCAATTAAATGTGTGCCAGGCTATATTATTCCTTCATTGACTATAACCAGGCACCATCCAATAGTTCAAGATAGGAAATCTGTTTATCATTTTTCTGAAACTCCAGGGTCAGGTATTCAAATGCTTAGTGAAAAGTGACTTTTGCATTCAGAAGAGGTGTCGGTTTAGGCTTGAACTGACTCATGGCACCTTCACGTGGCCTCCCATGGAACTGCAGTTGGAAACGACTTATGTTGCTATCTCAAGAGTTGAGGCTGCATTCTGTTGAATTCCCTGGAAGAATTTACAGTAGCTGCTTGCATGACAGAGTAGACCAATGGACCCATTATGGGCTGGCCCTTCGAGGTGGATGACCCTTCCTATGATACAGTATAGCAAATGCCTCAGATCTTATGTTGTAATAAATTATAGGAAGAAGTGGTTCTAGGAGTCTGTTCTAAGGGGAATACAGATACCAGAAACTTAAGTTACTGCTTCCAGGTAGCATCATGATAGTATTTTTGAAGTAGACTACTTAAATATTCATCTAGTATATTCTGGGGTTTTGCTACTTAGTTTGAGAAGCCTAAGGATAGAAAGCCTCCATGGGTTGAGGGGGAAGAATAATTTCAGCTATCATCTAGGTACTTGATTAAAACAAAATATAATTAAATGTTAATTAATACCATACCTGCCATCTATTCCTCATGTGTGGTTCCCACCTCCATTGTAAGTGATTCTCTCTTAACTGGCTTAAGCTTCAGAGACATCCCGATTTCTTATTGTATTTCAATGCATTGTTAAAATACCTAGATGTAAAAGAGGTGGAAGTAAAATAATGAGTGGATTGTTACCAATGACTATCATATAATAGGATTTGACTTTTTCTTACATTTATCTTCAACTTTTGCCCAATAAAATTCTTTACTCAGATGGTGACTTGGTGTGTCATTTCTTCCCCATTCCCTATACCTCCCGTTTCCCATCTTCTGCTTACATTTAACTGTATGTCAAAATTCTGTTCTTAAGATGAAAATCCTCTGGGTGAGTCAGGATCAAGTGTCTCTAATTCAAGTATATAAATGGGCTTTTATAGAAAAAGTAATGAGGGTGCATAAGATTAAACCATTCTTCTTAAACATGTCAGAAACTGTGTTTAGGTCTAAGGATGTAAATTGAAGGAAGATTTTGTAGATCAGAGTTCATTGACTTCAGTACAGAGCCTTGTATTATCTTTCAGAGAACTCTTTGATTTGGAGGTTTGTAAAGCACTTGTTTCACTTAGCCCCACTAAAAAAAAGGATAATCCAACTTATTGCACTTTAGAGGTATTAAGTGGAGAAAGTTAAAATTATGCATGTAACATAACCTTTCTGCCTCACATGTAAACCCCAATGTTTTGTAAGTGAAGCCAGTGGCTGGTTTATGCTGCCAATATGGTGTTATGTAAATAACTTGGGAATTGCCAGTGGTTTTGTGTAGCAGTAGTGCTGGTGCAGCACTGACTAAAAGTACCTTTCCTTTATGATTGTGTTTGGCTTCTGAGAAATATTTTTTTTCTGCAGCACAGACAAATGGTGACAGGACCAGAGACTTAAACACAGATACTTCTGCCCCTGGCCTCCACTGTGTTAAGAGAAGCACACCATACTTAATGGGAATAGGTGATGGAGAAATAGTCAGTCAAAGATTGTGACATCTTTCACTCGATGGCTGAGAAGCTTAATAGCTTCATTTTGCTTCATGGATAGACTCAAATGTATTTTATCCTTCTGCCATCAAAATAGTAACTTGTCTGTTGTGAATAAATTTGTAAATTAATTTTTGTGTACTTTTCCTATACTTCTGTTTGAATTTAATCATGTGGAAAAGTAGAAGTGGATATATGACTTCATATTGATGTACTTCTAGCAAATGAATAGTAATAAAATAAAAACTTATCCTAAAGCATGGCTTATAGAGTTCTTCAGTTCTTTAGGTAAACTGTGTATTCCATTAAATCTTTCAACTACTTTGCTCACAATGGTTTTTAAAAAAGTATTCTGTTTTATAGTAACTATCACATTCCATGTTGTTTCACAATACTTTAAAAAGTATTTTTCAAAAATAATCTTTAAATCCTAAGTTCTACTCTTCCATCATATATTTAAGTGAAAGAATACTCTAAAGTTAATGGAGCAAGACAGGGTGGGTTTTTTTTTTTTTATTTGAAGAAGGTGTTAGTGCAGCAGTATGGGGAGAGATGTTAGTAAACCTTCAGTATGGCTTTTCGAGAAGCTACAGTGTTGTTAGAGCTCCAGTTTTAATTTCTTTGTCATAACTCATACTTGTCCCTAGAACTTTTTTATTTCACCTCTGAAAAGCCATATGGAGGGTTTTATTTTAAAAATACCTATAACTGTTGACTGTATCTGGAGACTTAGCTGAGATGAAGTTCTGAAGTTAAGCCCTGCTTTACTGCCACTGGATTTTCCTCTTGAGTTGGTTACTTCTGTACAACCTGGAAATAAAGTCCTAGTAGTTGGATAGCTTGCTCTGTCATCCAGCTAGTTAGCTTCTGTAATTACATCTTAATATTTTGTTCTGAAGGGCTGAACTGACTCTTAACCAACACTTACATTGTTACTTGATATTGTAAAGTAGATGATACTGAAATAGCATTGGTGTGGCAGGCAGGCTACTTGTCCTAGATAGTGATCAGACTAATACAGTTGTCTCTTTTTTGCACTGCTCTTGGCTTTCTTATTTGAGAGAATGTGGGGAAGAGGATATTAACCAAGTTATAAGCACTAAAAAGATCATCAAGACAGATTTCTATACACAAAAGGAAAATTATTGGGGGAAGCTTAAATTTTGAGCAGTTTTGCACAATGAATGGAGAGGGAGAAAGCTCTAGAAGAGATTGTTTAGAAATCTAGGAGAGAAACAAGAACATTGAGGAATTGGTATTGACAACATGAAATAAATAATAGATTGGAAGAACAGTCTAGAGATGAGGATTGTGGGACAAAGGGAAAAATAATTCAACGTAAAGTGTATATGTAATATATAATCTCTGGAATAGTGAAGGATGGGATATGAAGAAATATGCTTAATTTTCAGACAGATCAAGACTGGACATAATTCAATAAATTTTATTATCCATAAGAAATTCTATGTAGCTTATTCTTAATACTGTGTAATGATATATTTTCATCTTAAGCAGTTGTGGAATCTTTATCTAGGATGTCAACATGGCTTAAATGTAGATCATGTCTTGATATTCTTTACTCTGTAGTTTTGGTCAAAACCAGACTGCATATCATGGGATGAAGGAAAAAATTCTGTAGTTAGTGTGTGTATATAATGGGGAAGGTAGTTACTGGAATATCTTAAACTGAAGCTACAAATGAGTTCAAATTAATTGTTACTGTTGTCCTCTTAAATGAACCAATGAAGGACTTATCTGTTGTTCCATGTATATTGGCTACTCTGTATCCTGCAAAAGTTACTAATTTGCAGCTTTAATTATCAACAACATGGACATTGAAATTTGCCTAGCTCTTTTGTATAAATAACACTGGTTTTTGTTTTTTTTCCCCAGTTTCTATGGAGATTTTGGACCTTTAAATTTGGCAATGTTATACAGATACTGCTGTAAACTAAATAAGAAACTAAAGGTAAGCTGTGTTTAAAAACAATGTTCCTATTTTTTTTGTGTTTTGAAATTGAAATAAAATTATACAGTTTGAGAGTGGTGATTAGGTGCTCATTATCTAGATGGTGACTGCTAAACTTGAAGGATGTTCTTTGTTCCGAGTTCTTTTCTCTCTAAAGTGTGAAAACAATTAATATACCTTCATTATTCCTTATGAGATGAGGCACTGAAGGCTGTGTTCACCTTTTTTCATAACCTTACACTTTAAAGACAATAGTAATAAAAACCACTGGTTATGCTCCATCCCAGCCAGACAAGTACACTGAACATGTAGCTGTGGGCTTAACCTATTCTCCAAATACCTGTGCAGAAGTGATTTGCAGCATGTATAGGAAATCTATCAATTTCAAGAAATGAAACATATTCTAATTGCTAGGTACTAATTACTGTAACTTCTGGGCAAGTAGTGAGGAGACCATCCACTAAATATAACAGGTTTTAAATCTTTATAATAGAAAATATTAGAACTGTTACTGACAGAAGGGGAAAATGGGACTACAGAAGTGATAACTTGGGCTACTGTTCAGAGGGTCCCTTTATCAAAAATGGCATTATGTTTTGCGGCTAATGTTTGCTGCACAAACATTTGCTGCACAATGCACTTAGGCAAATTGATTCATGCTATCTGCTACTTTCAGGGACATGCTGAATTGCACATGTTCTTAAGGGGAGGTTCTCCAAATTCAGGGATTTATGGAGTTGCTATAAACTTTTTGCAAAAAAAGCGCTTCTAGTGAAAATGTACATTGCTTCTTAACTCTAAAAAATTACTTATAAAGAGAAAAAGTTAAACTCTACTATTTCTAATTTTGTTAGCGTGTGTTCATATTGGGAAAACATTGGATTTGTCATTTCACTAAAGAGAACTTATAACTATGTTATCATCCCATTTTCCAGTGCCAGTATCCCATTCAAACACGTGACCAAAGATGCTCACTCAGTAGGAATCTGGTTTTTTTACCTTAATTCTGCTGTTGTTGACCTTTTATTTGAGTTAAAAGTTGGAGTGTGCTTGCTCTGTGAAGCAGTTACTCCAGAGAAGAACCAATAGTAAAGCTACTATTCTAACTTCCCTGTGCCCTTGGAAACAGGAGAGACCAGTTCTGTCTTTTCCAGATTCAGATTAAGACTGCGATCAGTTTGGGACACGAATACAGTCTCATGTGTTACTGTTGAAGTGTATCTTCCTGCTTTTATGGTTGAACCAGAATGCCTTCAATCCCGAGCCTAGGTACCCACAGTTTCACCCAGGAAATAAGTATACAACTAATAAATATCCTGGGATTGTTTTTAATGGTTCAGTATTGAACAGGAATGTCTCTACAGGCTTTATTCTTCTTGTAAGGCCATCATCTATGTTGAATGAGGCAAGCATGTCATCAGAAGTGGCTTGGATATTATCATGGAAAAAATAAACAAGGGAGCTAAATTGGAACTGAACTATTGACTTTGATATTCGCAGAGCTGATTTAACAAACTGTGATGTCACTTTAATGCAACATTTACATTTGTTGAAAAAGCAAACATACTGACACTGCTAGGTGAAGATTACAGCTGATGAGAAGTCTCAGCCCCTCTGGGAGGAGGTGCTGTTTGTTGCTGCCAGAGGCTAATTCCAAATAGGTTAATTTAAACTACTAGTGTATAAGAGGGAAGAGTAACCTGATAATGCAACCACTTGAAAGTAATACCTGAAATCAAACAGCTAAAGCTTGGAATACTACCAGAGTGGTATAGAAACTTACAGTTGAATAGATTCCAGTCTGGCTGATTGGCACTACCCCTGGGGTAGGCCAGTACAGCTAATGTAAGCTTTGCTCTTCTAATAGTTAAAATATATGCCAGACTGCGACCTATTTTAGATACTACCTGCAGAGAGTAAGTAGTCTTGTAAGACCAAGTCCTAGGGCTGAAGTACGTACATGTACCTGCATGTATCAGAAGCACACATCTGCAGGCCTTGCTAAATGACTGCTGCTCAGCTTTGCTCATCAAGAATTATGGATTCACAGTTTCTACCCTTCTACACCTCATCTTCCCATGTCTGCCCTTCACAAGTGTCCCAAAGAGGAGTTCTGAGGCTTGAAGTAGCGTGTGTAAGACGGAAGCTCGGGTCACGAGAGAGAGTCCTGTTGGGGCAACCTGCTGTTTGCATATCCTTGCATTAAGAGTTCCCTGTGACCAGCAGCAGGAAGTGTTTGATCATAGAAAGTAAAAGATGCTGCAGATTATGATGGGATGGTTGCTATTGCCATACTACAACGCTTTTGGGACCCTGAGGCAATGACAGTGCTTAAGCCCGGATGACTTGATATATACTTGCTTGGGTAAGCACTTCAGTGCTTTTCTGAAGAAAAGAGTCTTGAAGTGTGGCACAAAAAAAAATTACAAACGTGATGGATTTTGTATGGATACACTGTCTCAAAAGGAATTAAGACTTAGACTTGTTAATTTTGAAACTTCTGTGAATAGGAACAGGAGAAATGAGAGTATAAGATCTCATTAAAACAAACAAGCCCACAAACTTCCCTTCCAAATCTTTCAGCTGTATCTATTTCTGGTTTGGGAGAGAAGTTAGACATTAGAGGCAGTTTTCTGTTTTCCTCTCTCCTTTCTTGTGCGACTGGTGAGGATGGAGAAGGGTACCAGTTTGAAGCGGGCTAATGGCAGACCAACATTTTAAAGTAAACTATGGTAACTGTGCTGACTGATATTAAAAACAGTAAATAATTCTGTTTTGAAGAGCTGAAGAATTTATTTAGATATCCATTTGCCAAGAAAGTTTGAGGTAAAATCCTGGTTATGCCTTACAGGAAAACCTTTTGGACCTCGTTTGTAATGCTTCAATTGCTGTGGAGATGATTTTGACTATCCAAGTCAACAGCAAGGAAAAAGTGCTTGGCTGTGCTATCTTTCTACTTATAATTTGAATTCTGTAGGGGGAAAAAATGCTTGACTAAGCAACTGGGGTTCATTTATGAAAGAAAGATTTTGTTTCCTCTGTTTAAACAACTCTGACTTGATAAAAACTGCTTCAAAAAGCCTTCTGTGTTTTATGTGTGTACAGCCTTACACATTCGCAATAAATCCAGGAGCAGAGGTGATCAGGGAATGTTGCTGATATAAATATACGAATATTGAAGATCAAAGGCAGGGGAGGAAAAACACTGGCAGCATTATGAACTATGGGGTTAATATTTTTTGTGTGCTAACTGTATTGCTGCTGAGTCACAGAGGAGTTTGGCTTATTTGTTGTTTTAATATAAATAAACTGTTGGGCATACATGGAACTGTAGTAATTGCAAGCATCTCCTTAGGACAGCCTAAATTTTGAGACAGGGTTGAGTGCACGTTTTAATAAACCATTTTCTATGCAATTTGCCACCCTTGTATTCACTGCTATTTACGTGTACATATTACATATATATACATTTCTCTATGTATAAAAATAGAATTTGCATAGATCCAGGCTTATTAAACATACTGCAGTAATTTCTTACTTGAACAGTACAACTGTGTTTAACCATATCCATTATATGAAATACTGGCAAATAATCTGATGATTTTACACAGCTGACAATCTAGTAACGGTCTACCATGGCACTTTCCAAGCCTGTCATCAGTTTCTCTGCAAGTAAATCTCTCTTGAGGCCTGCAAGAAACAGGAAATTATCTATTATTTTAAAAAAAAAAGTAATCTTATAATGAAAATAACATGTTCTGGAACCCTCTTGTAATCTTATAAATTAGTTTTATCACCTAAACCAAAACCTGCCATGCTTTCTGTGGAACTCTGCTTTTAATTCTAAAAGACTGTCTTTTAGTATGTTCCTTTGGGATATATCTTGACAGATACTGTTGTTACATTTTGTCTTTTAATGATGTGTGAAACTGCTAAAATTTTCTTACTGGTAAAGAAGAATACTCTTAATACTTCATAATGCGTGCCTTTGTTTTAGGAAAGAAGATTACTCACAACTATGTTATCTAAGGTCTGGCTATTCTGTAGGATAACCTGTATTGAAAAAGTTCTTGTTGAAACAGTCCTGGTTCTTCAGAGCTGAGCAGTGTCTCAGGGAACTAAAACCTTAATCCATTCAGGTGGAGCTCTGGAACTGTAAAAAGAGTTACCTTCCAGAACTGTCTTGAAAGCTTGTTATCATTGAATCTATCCAAAGGAGGACACAAAGCTTATTAAGTATGGTGAGAAAATCAGTATTTTTGAAAGGAGATCATATAGCTTAGTATTGATATTTAAAGTGTACTGAGTAAACAATTTGCATGTTAACGTTAACAGAGGCATTGCATTGACACTTCAGGAAACACTTATTGTAAAACTTGATTTTCTGTAACTAGTGGGCAAACAAAAACAGTGGTTTGTCTTATAGGCTTTGGAAAAGTTAAATCATGCTGCCATTTTCCACTGGCTACTGTGCTATAAGCTGTTAATGTCAATTAATGTTAAGTTCAATTTTGTGTTAAAGCTTTAGTCAGGATGTATTTTTTGAATATCATATAACCTTACATTTTGAAAATTATGCAATAAAACTGATACATTGTTTTCATTAAAATGTTCTGGAAACTTCTGTTTTTCACTACGTCAGGTACGAAGTGTCTCAAAACTAAAATGACTTGATATACCCAAAACATTAAAAGTCCATTCCATAAAATAGAACAAGAACTATGGTCTCATTACATAGAACTTCTGACTAGTTAGCTTTGCAGTTTAAAATAGTGGGTTTGGTGAACTATAAACTGCTGCAAAGAACTTTGCTTTAAAATAAGTAGTAGTCAATAAGTTATAATTGAAGTTCTGTCACTGTTGCATAACTACTGTAATCTTATCCCACCTACACATCATGGGTGGAATTGCAGTTAGAGAACACTAAAATTAAAAAATTGAGGAGGGGGAAGAAGGGAGGAATCTTAAAATACTGGGATTAATTTTGTCAAGTTTTAATAATAATTGAATACTTCACTAATTAAATAACTACTTGTGATTTGTATGTTTGCATATACACTGAGAGAGATGTTGCTGTTGGTCTCTAGATACAGCTTCTTCCAATCAACAGCAGCCAGCTATCTTGGGAATTACAATTCCATTTAGACACACTGAGTTGCATTAACTCTCACTCCTTCTACCTCTGGAAGTTGTGGCTAATAAGACCAGACTGGAATGTACACTTAGAACTGCTATAAAAGGTGCTGTTGCTGGGGGTTGGGAGTAAGAAGCTTGCTGTGATACCTATATCAGTTTTCTCCTGAGTTTATCAACTGTTTGATTTTTTGCAAAATTTGATTCTGTGGTTAAAGTTATTCTAAAATCTGCAACAAGAGTTAAGGTGAGAGTAGACACAGATCTCTGGAATTGAGATACAACTGGCACTACTTAAACAAATAAAACACTATTCTGCAGCAGGTACTGTATGTTCCACTCCCAAGTGTCAACAGTGAAGCCAGGTAACAGCAGCATTGGCATTAGAGCATTTTATAGAATGTGCAACTTTTAAAAATAGAACGTGCTTCAAATATTTAGAAACGGAAACCAGAATATTTGTTGATAACTTCCTAAAAACTGGAGTTGTACTGTAAAAATCTGTCAGGACAAACATGCATCACAGTGGTAGCAATTCATGAAGCCAAAAAATTATTAATGCAGTAAATTGTCCAGCTTGCCACTTCTAAGTGACAGTTTTGTCTCTTTCTGGCTTTAAATAGTTTTGCTGCAGTTTGTCATTATTGTTCTGTTCTGGTGCATGTTGGTTTTGTTTTCAATGGGAGTTTTGTCCACAGGATTCTGACAGAGGCTTCCTTTCTTCCTAAAGAAAGAAGAATTGCAAGTATCACTAGTTTTGTCTTTGCCTAGCCTTTTTTCCAGGCAATGTTTTCTTTTTTTTTCTTCTTTTTTTTTTTCCATTTTAAATCAATTCTTGCTGTTGAAGTTTTCTGAAGATGTCCATTACCCCATTTTTAGGTAGTATATATGGAAGAGTGTTTTAACTTAACTTGATTGCTTCAATTTTTCTTTTGTCTTCTCCACAGAATTATGTGCAAAGAGATTCAACATATAGGAGGAAGTTTTAGTCTGTAAATGTCAATGTCTTTAATCAGTGTTCATAAGCTGTTCTTTCAAATACTTAAACTTGGGGAAAAAAAGTCAGTTTTTTATACTGAACATTTTAGTTCAGCTGCATTTTATAGAATTTCTTTTTTACAGCTAACAAAGAGATCTGCCCTGATACAGTGGCTGCTTCCTTGTACTGTTATCTGTGATGTAAGAAGATTGTTCAGGGTATCAGTAATTTTTTCTCCTTTAATTTTAAGAATCCCTTTATAATTTTTTTTTTTTCAGTTTGGAAAAAGGGATTTTTTTGAAGTGTTCTTAAAGTGCATTCTTTTCTTAGTAACTATGATATTTTGTTTGTTTCTTTCTTTAAACAGTATTTCAGTCTATCAAGAAAGAAGATAGTGTACTACACCAGTTTTGACCAGCGGAAACGAGCAAATGCAGCATTTTTAATAGGTGCATATGCTGTAAGTATTATTGATCACATGGGTACTTCTAACCTTCCTTAAGAGACTTCTGCTGTGTGTAAAACAACTTCTCAAGGGATGGATGCAGATTGTCATTTCATTCTTCTCTAAACTGTCTTTGGAAATTCTGCTGCATGAGTTTTAGGGAAACCCTGACTTTGCCCCTTAACTCCATTTATTTTACTAGACATGAAATGGCTTTGGCAGATCATTTGCACATTTTCCATAGGATACCATTTTCTTGAATGTCGAAAATTCAAACCACAAACTTACATTTAAACTTGGCTGTTTTAGGATTAATTGCTTCTCATGGCAGGAGCAGGATTCATACTGGGAAGGAGAAATATTTTTCTCTAAGCCTTTCTTAAAGTTACTAGACCAGAAGCATAGTGATTATTGAATTGATTTCTCAGTTTATTTTCTATGATTGTACAAGCTTTTTGAGCCTAGAAAATCTTTTAGCTGTGAACTCTATCAATATGTGAAAGTTAATTGAGAAGGCTTGGTTTATTTGTCCTGGTGTTAAAACATTAAGTGTAAAATGAAACGTGGAAAGCAGTGGATCAGGTTCTAGGAGTGGGTTTCCAGTGGTGATTATGCAACTTAGATTGTTCCATTAAACAGCTACTTAGACCCTATGGCTATTTAAATATTTTAATAAGAGATGTGAGTGAAAGTTAAATCTTGAAACTTCACTGGCAGTATGCATCTCAGGAAGATGCATTTGATAAATTTCAGTTTTTACAGTGGACTTCCAGTACTTCTTTTGTAATCATGCCCGGTTGCTAAAATATTGTCCTTGTTCTTAAGAATTCCACAAAAATCCCTTCTGTCACAAATTCAGATTAAGAAAAAAAAATTTAAATTGTTACAAGAACAGAAGAACATGCAGACTTCCCTGATCATGCAGAGGTTCCTCATAAATGACCAAGACTACAACACAAACTGGTCAGTGAGGTCAGAAACAGGGTGCTACTAGGTTTTGCAAAATCTTATCAGGCACAACAGAGACTATATGGAAGCTAGTGTTGTTCAGCTTTTCTTTTCATCTGTTTGGAGATTTTAGTTGTTAGGATTTTTAATCTAGCCTTCCACAATAGTTAATCTTTTCTTAAAAAGAAACCTTTAAAAATTGTTTTGAAATACAAGTCCTTTCATGCATACCAAAACTAAAGTAGCCTGGTTTGACTCAATTTGTACTTAGTTTCTGGGGGGACAATGAGTGAGAGTAGGTCTAACTAAATTATACTTAACTCCCCACTTTTTATCAAATAATTAATTCTTGGAGAATTCTTGAAGGAGAGTGCATTTTCACCTGTCTGATAACACATATATGAATGGTGAGCTGGGTCTCTCTTTCCCTATACTTAGGGTATGTTTTTTTACTGGTTGGAAACCGAGGAACACCTGCCTGGTTGTGTACTCTGTCTGGTAAGGATTGAATTCCTTGGGAGAGAAGAGCAGAAGGAATACTGGTCTGTTTATATCAGTGATTGCTCTTGTACTCCTAGAGAAATGGGGCAGAGGGAAGAGAGAACACGGATATATGACACTTTGCTGCTTCTGGTAAATCTAGAGCTTTAATTCTACCCTGTAAGAAACAAGCAGTAGTTACCTCTTGCAATTCTTCAGGGACTAAAACTTGATTAGTGGACCAAAATCTGACTTTTAAGCACTCTCGATGGAACATGCTTTTGCACTGTGGCAAACCCTGGGAAGAGTGAGCCTTTTTTCCTTTTCCTTGTAGATAGCAGGTGGGCTGGCCATATTTCACTCTCATGATTACTTTAACTGTATATTTTGGTAGTAACAGCATTTATTAGACTTCTGTTATACCGGGAAGGGAGAAAAGCTGTTGAGTTCTTAAGGTTGTAGTTTTATTGCAGCAAATGACTGGGTAATAGCAAACTACTATGGCATGTTCAGTGATTTACTTGCAGGAGTTTTTTCCTAATGTAAAAATTTAAATTGGACATCTCAGCCCTACCTGAAACTTTAAAGGTTTGTTTGCTAGTAATCTAAGCATGTCACACTACTGCTCAAGCCTGTAATCCTTCCCTTGGAGGGTCAGCAAGTACAAAGGCTTTTCAGTCACTGCAGTGTGTGCAGCCTCTTCTGTACACCTTTCTGCAGCTTGCTTTAGGTTATCTTCACAGAACTCTTGTGGTAACGCAGCAACTCTAAAGGGGAACTGTTTCAAATACTTCTAATATTAAAATGGCAGATGCAGGTGGGAACAAGATGAATCCAAACTGCATTTGAAATATTGTGGATAAGTCTTAAGATGGGCTTGCAAAATACTAATTCCCTTTTTGTTCTGCAAGCTTTTTAGGACATATGGTATGAGTTTTCTTGACAGTGGGTATATCTGGCCTGTATTGCTACACATCACGTGCCAGCATAGTGTCACAATTGTGGGAAACTTATCTTTTAACCATTTCAATGCTGATCCATGCTATCGGTGTGACCATGGTGAGTGGAGCAGCAACATTGGAGGCTGAGACTAAAATACAATTCCAAGTTAGGGGATTGATCTTTTGAATGGAGATCAGTTTGTGTAGAGGGTTTTGGTCCAAAATTGGACTAGCTGTTCAAAGCACTCAAATAGGTTGTATTTGAAAAAGAGATTATTCTGGACCATCTATTCATTGCATAGTGGCAAAGAGTTTTTCAGACTGTTTTATTTTAGTCAATTTTTTGTGTTTTATTTAGTCCTTATCTTGTCTTTGCTGTCTGATTTGTCCATGCTTGAGGAAGAATGGAAGAAAATCTACCTAATGTGACAACATCTTACAGAGTACAAAGAGTGCCATTAACTTGGGACAAAAAGCTAATTGCAGATATTCTGGGAGTGACCATCACTTACCTATGTTCTAATGTGCTCAAGGTCAAAAGCTGAATAGAGCTTTTAGATCAGGAACTCACCTGTGTCCTGGTTAAGAAAATAATTACTAGAGTACTTTACAGTCAGTAAAATGTGTGTAGAGCTGTAAAGTAGCCATGTAGATGCTGGTGGTAAGGTGAACAGGAGGGAAATGGCTAGGAAAATCATGTGGCTTGGTTTGTAATAAATGTTTATATGTGTGAAATATGCCACTCCAAACTGAATGAATTTCATATTTTGTAAATGAAGTACTTGCTTAATATGTATTCTGAGTTAGGTTTATTTTAGGACTAAGTGTACTGTGCAAATAGGAATTGAAATTCAAAAATATGTACTTGTATTTCTTACTTAAACCAGTGCAACTATTAGAAGAATGAACCTTGACTTTAGGTGTTATATTAACTGC
Organism: Manacus vitellinus; assembly: GCF_001715985.3. Classification (NCBI taxonomy): domain Eukaryota; kingdom Metazoa; phylum Chordata; class Aves; order Passeriformes; family Pipridae; genus Manacus; species Manacus vitellinus. The sequence continues at coordinate 2,016,365 of NW_021940660.1, forward strand.
ATGTTGGTCTCATAGTAACACGTTTAGCTTGTTGAATTGGATATTTTTGTTAATTAGTAGTTTGATATTGACAATTAGGAATCAAAAATACTTTTGTTGGAAAATCTTCCATTGAGATGTGGTGGAGAAATGTTTCCTTAGTCAGCTGCCACAATGGTATTTTGACTCATTTAGAGAGAGAACTCCCAGTATAGATACGTGTTTTTCACCTTAATATGATGTCGAGTCTGTCCTAAACTCTCTCAGTTGAGCAGTATGTAATTTTTTCTTTCCATTTTCTTTTTTTAAAGTAGAGGAATGACGCAAACCAGAAATTCCAGTTTCTGTTGACTTCTATTGATTTCTGAATAATTTCTTTGTGTAGGTATCTCTTTTCTGACCTGTGTATGTCCATAGGAGTAGCTCATGAGGGAGTACAGTATGTATTCTTAGGAGTTTAGTGGGCTGAGGGAAGTTAACATCTGGTTCATGACTTTTCAGGCTCAGGGCTGATTTTTTTTTCCTCTTCCCCCATCCCTTTTAGGTAATATACTTGAAGAAAACACCAGAAGAGGCTTACAGGACACTTCTGTCGGGATCTAATCCACCATATCTTCCATTTAGGTATGTGAACACAAGAAATGAACCTAGCTTTTCTGGTTTGGATTTTGCTAAATAAATTTTTTTCAGATTGCCTTCCTAAAAAAGGGTTTCTTTTCTGATTCAGACATTGTATCAAAATGACTGATGTCCAGAAAAAATAATTTTTACATCTGGTGGTATTACTTGCTTTGTACTGTGATAATAAATCATTTAGATGGATACAAGTTTTAAGTAAGATTCCTTGCAAACTGTCAGTTTTTTAAAATAGTTCTCAGAATGTTTGCAATTTAGCGATTAAACCTTTTCTTCATCATGTATCATGTTTTACTATTTGGAAGTCATTCAAATATTTTAAATCTGTAAGTAGGTAGAGTTAGAGGAATAAAGGGAGTTGTATGCTGTTATATTTTCTCTTTTACAGAACAGGCGCTGATATTCGAGTTATTGAATGTTTTCAGTTAATCATAGATAATTTCCATCAATCTGTCTTTATTCTCTGTACTAAGATCATATTGAGACCCAAATCTAGGGAGTTTTAGCTATCATGCCTATCTAATAAAGAGACTTCCAAATTTTTTTCATGGTGTGAACTATGCCCTTGTGCCTTATGAATGAGAATACCTCGTGGTATTCCTATGCAAACACTGGCAATAAAAGTCAACTGCAAGAAGGTCAATATCCTCCTTTTCAGGGGAGTCAGCATTTTACAAGTAGTGTTCACTGTCAGCCAGTGCATTTGTAAATGTAGGCCTACCTTGTCTGTATCAAATTAATCTGATTCTTCAACCACTCAGCAAAGGAAGATCAGATTAGCTGTTCTCATTCTTTGTATAGGAGCCAGATGCAGTGTAAACTGTTGGGATGGTAGATTTTATGTCAAGACCAGTTTGACTATGAAATCTTCCTCCATCAAACACATGTTTTAAGGAGGTATTAAATCGGTGATAACTTTTATTGGCAGAGAGCTTATACGTTAACCAGGTCATTGATAGCTCTCCAAAGCCCAAGAAGTTCACCAAGCTAGTGGTATCCAAATTTTTTCAGAGAATGATAAAAAATACTTGGTACAAGGCATAAGAAAGTCAGTTATTCTAAATGTCAGTGTTTTTTAACTTCTCCAAATTCTGTATAAAACATGGGGGGGTGATCTACGTTAGACAAAGAACAATGTCTTGCATGTGCCTTAGTATTGCTTGCATGAAGGTGTGCTCTATAATCTTCCTAGGCACAAAGATGAGGCTCAGCAGCCTGTAGTTCTCTGGCTCTTCCTTTCTACTCTTTTCAAAAACAGGAGCAATGTTTCCCTTTTTCCAGTCACTGGGGATTTTGCCTCACTGCCGTGACTTTTCAAATAGGATGGAGAGTGGCTTGGCAACAACATCAGTTCCCTTAGGACCCTGGGACACATCTCATCAGGCCCCATGGCTGAATAGCTGCATCTTGTTCACCAATTAAAGACATCTACTGTTTGGATTTACAGTAAATATAGTCTTTAGGTTTTTCTCTCCCCTACCAAAGTAAAGGTTAAGGTGTGTAAAAAGAAGTTCTGACAAAGCGAAGAACTTTATTTGTCAGATCCCAAAATTGTAAGACAGAAAACTTGGGAGGAATACTGTGTTCGCCAAACAGTCTCATATGACCCTATTTGCTCAAACCAAAGGCTACAGATCCTTGCCTTGCAACTAATTCCTTATAATAATGATGTTGATAGTAGTAGTAATAATAAAGTCGCTGTTTCTGCTTGACTGGTAAGGAGTAATGAAAGTAATTGGCTCTGTGATTTCTTGTGAGGCTGATAGGAACCACAGTAATAAATTTAATGGCACAAAAAAATTTCCTTTGAAGTGTTTTTAAATGATTATTCGAAGGAAATCCTCATGACTTTGGATTCATGAAATTCTGTTTCAAAATAGAATAGTTACCTAGTCTAGGGTCAGCAAAGAAGGCATCAAAAATATAGAAGAAACGCAAAGATTTTCTGAAGATAACTTTTTATTATATACATAGAGCATTTTGTATTTTCTAAGGGAGAGCATACTAACCAAAAACATTGGAGAAGACAATGTCCAGCAAAGGGACTACTCAGTTTTTGCTGTCTGGGTTGGCAAAATAATTACAAAATTATAATTGTTTCACTCCATTTGTCAGCTTTAGGAGAAGAGGGCAATAAATTTAGAGAGTAAGAAGTATTCTGGAATGGAATTCCTTTGCAGTCTTTGTCTGTGTATTTCAAGCCCTAGGTTGTGTTGGCTAAAACTAAAGCACTTTTGACAGGTTGTGGGGTTTTTTTGGTGGGTTTTCTCTGGTGTGGATGAGTTTTGGTGTTTGGGGTTTTCTTTGTTTTTTTAAACACAAAGTTTTGACTATTTTAGAGGATGGGAGGGAGGCAATCTTCTTGAGCAAAGCCTGGCTGTTTCTAGAAGGAATATAGTATTATGAGCTTTTGCTAGAAGAATTAAATGTCTTGATTTCTTGAGCATTCTCTCTTATATGGTGTGAGGCTGGAAAGCACTTAAGTTTCTTTTGGATCTGCTTTGGACTACGTCAGATCTTGGCACTGGATTAGAGCCTAAGTAGATTCTGTTACCTGCGGTGTAGTTTGTCCAGCTGAGGAAGTTGGGTGTGTAACCAACCTGTACCAGAGGTGAGACAAAGAGGAGGGAGGAAATAAACTGAAGGATTATGACAAGATAGGAGGCTGGATAAAAAGTGGGATATCTGATAGGGAAGGGGATATTTGGGATATTTGAACTCATAGGTAGAGTTTGGTATAGATGCATAAGGAGCTTAAGAATTACTCAGGCTGAGAGAAGGACAAGTAGATCTGATGGTGTGCAGTGGGGCAATCTAGATCAGGAGGGAATGGGGAAGAAATTATTTAATCCTCCTTCCTTGGTTTTCCAAGGCCTTTGAGATATTTCCCCCTGTGTCCATTTCAGGACGTTTGAGAATCTCTGTTGCAAAATATAGCATAATACAGAGGCTCAAGCAATTGAACCCGTACTGGAAGCAGTAGCTCTGCCTTAGGTAGTATATCTGCTTGACACCAGACTGTACTGTGAAGAAACAAGTTGGTCTGTGAAGGAAATAATTTGAGATGTTAATCACTGCGATTCAGAGTTTGTTCTTGCAGCCTGGAACTTAGATACTATATAACTTCTGTAGTATAGGTCAACTCTGTTTGAGTAGTTCAAGTGGAGAGTTTATCAGAGAGCAGTGATCAGTTAAGTGTTACAATTGGACTGTTTAACAAGTTTGTTAATTTGATATCTGAAGTGTCCTCTATTTGAAAAAAATAGACAACTTTGAATAAGTAGAAGCTGCAGGATTGTCAGATTCTTTGTGGAGTGCTGAGGTAAGTTTACATGAAGTGACCACTGGGAAACTGATCTACTTTCATCTAGCTCAGTGACCTCAAAAAGCCTTAATCGGCTTAGGTCTTCAGCTGGTATTTCATTTAAAGACAGCTTCAGCAAATATAGTTCAGAGGTGGAAGGAAATCAGAATTCACCTCTTACAAGATACATGGAAATTTTGTTTTGTTTTTATGGTAGAAAAACTAAAGGCAACTTGAGAGGATAAGGCACACTGTATTTGAGACACTTCAATCTTATTTTTGGCTGATTCACTGTCACTTGGTGACGCTCTAGTCTCTTGAAGATCTTACACATATCTTCTCACTTCCATTTAAAAAACAGTGCTAACACCAGTTAAAATTGTCATAAATACCAGTTACGTAGTGTGAAACAGTTTCAAATTTTTACCTCAAACTACTCTGTATTGACTTTATGTTCAAGAGAAAAAACAAATATATTTTAATATTATTATGTTCAGTCTCTAAATAATGACGTGAATTTCAGAGTTAGATTTTAGTGTGTGGTTTTTGGGGTTTGTTTCTTTATTGGCAAGTGCTGGGAAACAAACTGTTTTGTTATTGACAGCGCTTAGAGGTTTGGTGAAAGGGAAAGCATTATGCAGTATTGAGGTCAGCTACAACAACTGTGAAATGGGATGGGGGATATGCAACTCTGTAATGCCGGCTCAGATTCGTACTGAATCTGTGTTTCCTAGAAATATTCACATTCTTTTCATTTTGAAAGCAGATAGAGTACTGTCAGGTAATAGCTGGTAAAACACTACTCGAAAAACAAGGTGCTTATACATTTGGCCATAAAAGACTGAAATAATACTGTAATAAAACATGTAATCAGCAACAAAAATCAGAGTGCTGCAAAGCAGCGAGAGATGTCTGTCTGTGCTCTGTTGCGTTATTCTGATATGAAATGAGGTTTTCCTTTTTCTTCTATGCTTTCTTAAACACAGACTTCTGAGTTGAACAAAAAGGTGTAAGATTTGAAATGCAAGTTTCACTTAAATGTTTTTGTACATGCCTATGTAGTCCCAGTGAGTTAAAAATTACTATTATCTTAAATGTAAGCACATGCATTAGTTTTCTGTGAGATACTATGCTGACTGTGTACAGTGGACAAAGGAGTAGAAAAAGTTTAAATAGGAAGGATGTCTGGAACTAATTTTAATTTAATCTAGAATATATTTCTTTAAGATTAGTAAAGGTATTTTTTTCTTTACAGTGCTCTTCCTCATGACTGTTAGTCCTTGCATTTGGTTTTACTGTGGAACAAAGTGTGACCCATTCAGAACCTATTGCATTTTATGCAAGCTAAGATCAGTATTATTAAGTATTGCTCTAAAACTTTCGGGATATATCTATCATTCTTAGAAAGAAAATGCATGCTCATGGATCTAGCGCTATGTAGTTGACTTCTCAAGCCAAAGTGGCATGAGAATAGCTGTATTTCTAACAGAATTTTAGTAAAGGTTAGTACTACTTCTGACAGTATCCAATGTTTTTATCCATGGTTTGGAAATTTGTACAAAATCAGTAGGAAGGCAGGTTGGCACAAAGAGTAGTGAAATTGCACTAGCTGCTCTGCATTAGCTTTTAATTATTTTGTTTTCTTCAGTAAATACATTCATTCAGGAGGATTCAAAAAACAAGTTTAAATTTGGGGATTTTATTTGTGAAGCTTCTTAATGATTTCACATGACTTCTGACTGATTTCTCTGGGATAGAAAAAGAATTTGATAACCCAGCCTCGGCCTGGAGGAAGTCACCTAGGTAACTGGGGGGAGATTTGTTTTGATTTTCCTTGTAACAAATAAAGTATCAAAACAATTAGTGACTTAAAATACCTTAGCCAGCTCCCTCTAAACAAAAAAGATATTTCACTCTAGTAATTTATTTAAAACATTCAGGAATTCAGGTCACGGTAAAATTCTTAATCTTTGCCTTTTGAGTATTTCATGGCCTTTCTTGAACATGTAGTCAGCAGTAAGATTGGCATCATGCATCTGTCCTCTCTCACACTTCTGCAAAATACTTTTTGACTAAATTGTAAAGAAATACTGATGCTTGTCTGGAATAATGCGAAATCATCTTTTTGATAGGAAGACTGAGTATTAAAAGATATCACTTCATAAGCATACTGTGACTTTTTGTCATAAATAAATACTTTTTTAAAACATTGTTTTAATATTTAAAACAACTCTGTAAAGTGTATTTTGTGACTTGCTGTATGTTCTGAAACTTGTAAAATGGGTTTCATCTCCTAATACTGAATCCACAAGCACTTGCCTTACCTGTACTTCAGATATTGCTGTACTGTGTCAATAGATCCAGCATGCAGAGTCCTCATGGATTATATGTACAACTTCTGCCAGATTAATTTCTTTGTTCTTAGACCTAAAATATAATACCTGCAGATAGTTTGGTTTAAAATTCTGGAGCATAAAACAGTAAAGTTTCAGAAAGTTTTGCATCTGGAATTGATTCTAATCAGCCAACTGTACTTTCGGAAACTAGAGAAGAAAATATATATGTATATGTATTCCTGGGTTTACTCCAAAAAGGATTGGAAGTGCTAAAATAAAAATGACTGTGGCTTTAAAGAAAAAAAGTTGCATAGATTTTGTTCCATTATCTTGTTCTCCAAATTAGGATACAAGGAACTTTTATGATTTGCTTGTGTTTTCTTACCAGAAGATAGCTGAGGGACAGAGCAGGAGAGAGAGATTATGGCAAGGTCTAATATGATATGCTCAGTACTTGCCCTGGTTCATCAAACACCATGATGCCCTTGAAGCCTTAGGTAATATAAACCACTGCTTCTGGGTGTTGTTTCACTGCCACATTGCACTGTTGTTCATACCTGTTGCTTATGTTTTCATTACGTTATTGCATTCTGCCATGAAGGATAGATGGGGGGGTGAGTTTTTGAGGTGTCAACTCTTTAAAAAAACATTAGAATACTGCTATTCTTTGAGTTTCTGGAAAATTGGGATTAGGTTTAAAAAACTTTTTATTTGGCCATTCCAAAACTTTGACTCTTTTTAATTTTCCTAGCTTTCAGTCTTCCTACTGTTTCACTGTGTGTGGATGGCAGGTGTCAGTTGGAGCACACCTACTTTAATGATCAGGTGCACACCAGCAGAAATGAGAGGTGTGAGACATGGATGGTGGAGGCAATCCATGTCAGCTGCCACCATCCTTGTGCACGTCACTGGTAATAGCTGTCTGTGGGAACTGGAGCTAGGAGTTCTGTACACCTGGAATTCTGATAGGCTTATCTTGTACATCTAGGTCAAGTTCATTGTCTTCTCTCCCTCTCTCATAGTATTTCTTATTAATGGATTAGAGATTATGTGGCCTTTTCCCTCAATATTGTTTTCCTGTACTGCACTATCAGATGCCTTATCAGTCAAAGAAGTAGTTATATACATACAGATAAAATATAACTTATACTTTTGTTTTAGCAAAATAACATGTATAATAGAACATCTGCTATGATCATATCTTCCATTCATAGTTCTCTAAATATTTAATGGATTTGGATTTTATTTTTGTCGACCTCTTCAGAAAACCAGTGCAGCTTTTAAAAACTTTCTGCTCTGTATGTGTTTCCAGTGGGTCCTTAGTTTTTTTTGCTCAGAAGACTTTTTTGTGTGCTAAAATGCTTTTGTGCTAAAATGATCTGTTATCCACTTTTACTTTGTCAAAAATGTATTGTCTGTAAAGTTCATATTTTGCTGCTTTGATATGTTCTTCTTTATTTAGTATAATGAAAATACTGGGTTCTCGTTTTTTAAAACTTCCCTGTTGGATTTGGATATGGAAAGTTTATACACACTTAAAAGTTCCCTTTCCAAAACACTATGATTGTGCTTTAATAATCTAATTATTCAAAAGCTTTTCTAGAGTAGCCTGCCTGTAATATGACACTGCCAAAGATACAGCTTTTCATTTTCTTAAAAACATTTTCTATGAACATTGCTTGTTCAAAACTGCTATACTTATTCTACTCTTAAAGAATAGGTGAGAATATTCTGCCCTTAAAGTACTTGAGATTGAAGGAGCATATCAGTATAAAAAGCTTCATACTGCTTATAGCAAGTTTTCAATGAAAGACTGAAATTTTGAATCAATTATAGATTAAATATATATTTGGGTGAAATGTAAAATTTTGCAGTTCTGATAAATTGCAGTTCTTAGGACTCTCTCTAAGATAGCTTAGAGCAAAGCTATAAAAAACTTCTTTAATGAGTGATAAGGAAATAGTCTGCTCAGGAAGAGTTTGTTAAAATCGAACTGGTCTGAAAAAGTACTTTTTCATTTTTCCACAATGCATTTTTTTTGGTGGTGGTGGTGCTTGGTATGGGGTTTTTTTATGTTAGTGTCTCTTACCACTTGAACATGTTTTGGAGTCTCATTTCATCTTCTAAAGACAAATTGTAATTTTCATAGTGGTAGAACTGAGGTTAAGTAATTTTAAATTTAATTATATCTGGATAACTTTGAATCACATCTGTAATCAGGCATCAAAACGAAGGCCTATAAATTAATTCCAAACTAGTAGTCTGTTTGCTTGTCCCTGTTAGACAGTGTAACTCAATTAAGATTTGAATAATTGTTAAAGCAAGTTTTGCTTTATTTGCTGCTGTCATTATACAATTGAGAGAGGATGCAAAGCTTCCTGTTCCAATGTAGTATAAATGATTTGGAAAAGGGCATGTAGTTAGCTGATGTATAATATGCACTTAAAATTACATGCAGTATCTAATTGCACTTACTCTGAGCTGCGTCTTGGGTAGGGGAGTTCTTTAGCATGAACAAACTTCTAAAAAGATGTCTTCTTTGCGAATTCAGAGTTCTTAAAAGGAATTGAATAGCTGGATTGTATTCTGTTGTGTGCTGCCTTTCCCCAAGTTCCTAAAATAATTCTGTGTATATTAAATTCATTTGTATTAAATCTATAGGGATGCTTCATTTGGAAACTGCACGTACAATCTTACCATCTTGGACTGTTTACAGGGAGTAAATAAGGTAATAACATTTTTCCTTAGCAAAACAGGTTTAAATTGATTTTTAAATCATGAGGAAAAATACTGTTAAAATAGCTTAGAAAATCTGGTCTCAAAAGGTGTGTGAATGAGTAGTATGCTCTCATGAAGCCTGAGGTACTGAGGACTGTGTTTGAGTAGTGCCAGCGGAGGAAGGTTACACTTCTACTGGCTGGCCTAGCCTTTGACAGCTTTCTGAACTTCACCTCATGACTTGGAACATGCAAATGCACCAGGCCTGGCTGGAGGCAGCTTTTAGCAACGCAAGGCACTGTGCTAGATCTGCTAATAGATCATTTATAACCATGGGGAAGAGGGACTAACAGGTGGATAAAGTCAAGTGATACAGAATACACAGGTATACTGTGACTTAATCTGAGCAGTTTTTGCATGTACTTGGCCCAAACTTTCCCCCAAAACACTTGGTTGAGTGTTTGATGCTAATCTTTTCAGAATTGTTTAAAAACAATTGAAGCCGAGGTATCTTATTGGTGGTTTGATGTCTCACTTTCAATAGTCCTGGGCAATATTAAGCTCCAGTATTGCTTTTTTAAAAAATGCTACCTCACATCTTACTTGTCAGCCTTTAAATTTTGTTCATCATTTCCCATTGATCTTGATGAAGGCAGCAGGCTATAGGAGCAGTTCTGTACAGACACTTTATAGACCATTTGTAATCCTTAAAAGTATGGCAAAACAAGTGTTTTTAAAAATTGAAAAAAGATCAAGCTTAATATTTTTAGTTCTGTGGGGGTGGGAAAGGAGCTGTCAGTTAACAGCAAGACTGTAATTTGTGAGGCATTCTACAGATCCTGAAGCTCTGAAGTAGTCAGTGCAGTCATTGTAATTTATCTGCAACAAATACATCAAAAGGACTGTGAGAATCAGTTTTCCTCCTTTCTTCTCATAAAATTTATTACTGAATTTTTGTCCAGTTCACTTACAGAGGAAAAAATACTTCAAGCAGAAACCCTATGCCTTAATTTAAAGTAGTCTTACCTGGATAAATTTGGTGTTCCTGTGCATGTACATCATATACATGTAATTCAGGAGGCCTGCAAGTTCTGGAGTGCAGCCAGCCAGCCATGCTTAAATGAAATACGTCTCAAAATCAGCTGTTCAGACAAACCTCTCAGTATCTTAGGTTTCATGACAGTCCAGTCACTGAGCCTGTGTTTTCTGTAATAAAGCTAGCTGTGATTTTTGTTTTGTCCTAAAAAGGTGCTCTATATGTAGGAAATAATAGCAGTCTGATGATTATTTTTAAATCATAGATCTGTGGGTTTTTTTTATCACTCCTTAATCCCAGAATATTGTGTAATATCTACACTTGTCAGAATGGAATAGATTCAGTATAAATACATGCTGAAGAAATGCCTTGTGCCTATTCTTTGAAATAAATTTGTGCTATGAATTCTGTATTCATAGAATTGTTTTCAATATGGTATTATACACAAAACTTCAGTACAAAATTGGCATATTTAATAATAGTACAGTAATCAAATACAAAACTTCTTTCAATCCTGTAATAGACACTGTCTAATGTAGTCTAGCAAACTTTATCTGTGTATTAAAAGAAGTAATAAAATGCAGGTTATGCATGGTACTGTATTCTGTACATGCCATTTTGCCTAGGTATTATGGTGATAAAACCAGAGTATCATATAAAGTATGGAAAATGAATAAACTCTCAATGTTCTCAATGTTTTATGTCCAGCTGCGTGAAAATACATTCAAACATAGAAATCACTGAATGAGTGTATGACAAAAAGGGAATTGCTTTTTACTTGTCATCTGCAATACAGAAGAAAATCAAACATGGTGGGGTGGGGAGAATCAGTTTTATAATTTAAGTGATATGCAACAACTTTGTGTCCCATCATATTGTCTTTGAAGGGGAAATAATGAATCTAACATGTTTCAGTGACATTGTTGTAGTTTTTGTTGTCTGTGTTGTTAATCTGTGCAAAATGTAATGTTGTCTTAACAAAAAGGCTTCAATAAACATAAACATCTAGGGATTTAGTTCTGATTCTCAAAGTAGTATTAGAAAATGAAATTATATATCTTATTTCAGTATAAACTGACACCTTGTTGCCTTTTAGGCTTTGCAGCATGGATTTTTTGACTTTAAGACATTTGATGTGGAGGAATATGAACACTATGAGGTTTGTACATTTAATAATGAGTTGAATGTGTTTGGTTTACCTAAAATAAGAGTACACAGTATCCCACAACTTAAAACATACTGGAAACACATTTTAATTCAAGTAAAACCCAGTGTTCATATGTAAGGTATGTGATGATGATGATGACATTGAAACATGTATGCTCTGTGTGAAAAACACACAGCATTAATATCCTTCCAATTTCAGTGCATCACATAATAAATCTACCCTTTTCTTGCAGCCTTTCTGGCTTCTGTGATGTCTTTCATGTTTTCCCAGCCTTCCCCCAGGATCCGATCCAAAGTTTCTCAGCTGACTCACAGAATATGTGTTTTCTTGCAGCACTTGTTAGCTGCTTCTTGTGTTCCTAATAGTCCCAAATATATGTCAAATTTTTTTTATTCTCACATAGATTAAGGACATTTTGAACTTTTTTTTTTTAGTAAAGAAGGCATTATATGGAGATTCTAATAATGGAAATACATACAAAATGTTTCCTGATGAAGTGTCCCAGAAGGCTAACAGATGTCATTTGTTGTTTTACCAACCACTTTACAGCTTAAGTATAGACAAACTCTGGTTATCTCTGGATGCTTCTAGGGCTTTGCAACATACACACCTTTATCTGCTGGAAGAAGAAAGTTATTTCAAGATATATTGCCTTAGAGAAGCTTTAAAATATGCCCGTGCTGTACCTGTGAATTGGGCTGTGTACAGAGGAAATTTCAGGCACAGAAGGTGTATGTACGGATGGTCCAGAACAATTGTATTGGACCTTGTCTTTGGAACTCTCCTAAATTCCTGAAATTGTGTTGGTTAAGCAGAAAGATATATATTCAAATATTTAGTATACCTCTAGTCTGTATATTAAACTCTCTGGTTTTTTAGATTTGTGTTACTTTACTGTAGCCAGTATTCTTCTGCTATTCTTCCCCTCTATTGCAGTTTTCAGAAACCTTGGGAATAGAGTTGCTCAGTCTGAAAGCGTCCATTTTAAGAGCATTTCCTGTATGTATTTCAGATACATACTGAATTACCTCATGAATGTTGAAGACAGTGAAGGCAGAAGAGGAATAAACAGTGGGAAAACATAATTAATAGCACAAATCTGTACAGTATCTGTTGTTTGCAATCAGCAGTCTGTAACAGAGAGCTATTCACAATACTAGAAAGCATTTGTAGGATTTCTCTATCCTGTAATGTTTCATAATGATTAGGTTGAGAAATTGGTATAGCTTTTGCTGAATTACCAAAATTAAATGATCAGGAACAAAAATTTAAAGTATTGCTGCTTTTTTTACTTAATCTATGTACAAAAGGAAAAGGCCTGTTCTAGAAATAAATGGTACTTGGGAATTATTAGGAATTCTAATTCTGTCTATGAGGTAGGCATTAGTTGACCTCAAAAAAAGTATTATAATAATTGACTAAAGGTATTTCATTATCTTGTTTAATGCTTAACATCATTTTAGTTTGTGAAAAGTACATGTGTGTGAACAATGTTTACAGTATGCTGCTTACTGAGTTTAAGAAGCAAGAACTTGGAATCATCTTTAGTTTTTTGTCCATTTTTTGGTATATCTTCTCTTTTTTTACACATCATGGTCAGCTTTATGTGTAGATATGTCCTGTGCTATATTTCAAAAACTTTAACTGTTCCAGGTTTTTGCTATGTTAGGTCTTCAAGTGTGTGGTTATGTGGAGAAAAGTTGCATACGACTTAAATGGAGCAGGCTAAAGGAAATTTTATTTCATGTTTATATTCTTTTATCATACTATATTATAAAGGCAGCTAATTCCCCTTTTGTTGGACTAGATGTAAATTACTGACGTTCTTAAGTTTTTGAGTAATAATGTTGTTTGCATGTACACAAATTTTAAGCAATATGAACTGCAGATATCTAAGTGATTCTCAATAACCCCTGTAACTATAAAGAACTACTTAGTTCACAAATAAAACTGGTAATACAAATACAAAAATACTTCTAACTTACTGAACAGGACTTCTTCCCTAAAGGGAGTAAAGGTGCTACAGTGTTGAGTTTGTGACACAAATCGAGCGCGGGGTCCTGGCTTGGCAGTGAGGTTGGCTCGCTAGTGCTTATGCAACCCCTGTGTGAGGACATTTGGAGCAAGCCTAATGCGTTCAGCTAAGCCAACAGTTGGTGAATTGATTACAGTGATGTCCATTATCAGAACCTTCCACTCATTAGGATGTTTTGATGAGCTGAGAGCTAAAAACACAAGCTTAATAATGCAGTTGAACTGAGTGCCATGTCCTTAAAAGTCACGCTGAGAATAACTGCATTGCCAAATGAGGAATGAGCAGTCTTCAATTAAAAAAAGAAAAGAAGGCAGTTCTGAACTACAGTTCATGTTACGTATTTCCAAAGAAGCTTTCATTTTTAGCACTGACAGAATTTGAAGAGCCTTTTCAAAGTTTTTATGTAAATGTGAGCAAGAAATGCAAAATGTCAGTTTGAAAGTTTTTTAGAATTTAGTCTTTTTATTTGATTTATACTTTTCTTTGATTACTGGCTCATCAGAGCTTATGCCAATATGTAAATTTCAGTTTCTACAGGGAAAAGATAATTCTTTTGGAGGCTAATTGGTTTTTTATTTGTTTTCTGTGATTTGGGTTTTTTAGCCAGTGCCTTACAGAGAAGCATTTTTCTATAGTCTTTGATTAAAACATAGAAAAATGTCGGTTTGTCAGTGTTGATATTAATAGGTATCCTAAAACACTGAACACTCTAAAGGAGAAATCTTAGATAAAGGATATGTCAGCTTTTATTGGAAAACTTCAGCAAGTTTTGTTTCCATTTTATTTTATTAAGAGATTTCTGAGAAGCAGCTTATGGTTAGTTTGTCCCATATAGATAAGCTAGCTAATTACATTTGAAGCATTTTGTTTTAATGCAGCAAGAACACAGTAAAAAATAAAATAAAATATTGAGTAATTTTTTTAACCTTGTTTAATCAGGTATTAAAATGCTTTCCTCTTTCTCTTTTGAAATTTTTGTAGCGAGTGGAAAATGGTGACTTCAACTGGATTATTCCGGGAAAATTTTTGGCTTTTAGTGGACCACACCCAAAAAGCAAACTTGAAAATGGTATGGTGTATGTTTTAATGATATTCCATGATCTTATTTTTCCGGCATGACGAATTGTCACAGCAAATAAGAAAATAAAGAGGTTTATAGATCAGTTTTAATCCTGAGAAATAATCATTCAGTGAGCATTTTATATATGATCATAGAACTTAATTCAAAAGGTTTTGGAATTTTTGCTAGAAGAGTTTTAATTCTTCTAACAGTCAGTGACTTTCATTCTGTATCAAAGTGCCTGAGAAACTTCAGTCCCTTAATTTTCTCCTGGAACCTAGAGACAGTAAATTGATACAGTAAATATGCAGAATTAAAGGCAAGTTGCATAAAGCACAGAAGACTGTTAGAAAGTTTGTAACAAAAACCAGGAAAGACTTTAAAAAGAAGCTTGCCTTTACTACTGAAGAATAGTGTAGTATTTACACTATTTACAACATGTGTATAACTGAAAATTGCTAAATTAGCTATTTACAACATGTGTATAACTGAAAATTGCTAAATTAGCTATTTACAACATGTGTATAACTGAAAATTGCTAAATTAGCACTAACACTAAAATCCAGTTGTGAAACACTAAATAAGCCTCACCCAGGTGAGTGTAAGTGCATATCACAAACCTACATTTTTCTCATTATGTTGATATTCTAATTGCATTTATTAATGCATATATGACTTGTCCTAAGCAGCTGCGTTGTGGTTGGTTTTTGACCTCCCTGCCTGTGCCCCCATCTTCATCTAGAGGATCCTTTGTCTCTCAACAGAGAACCAAGGCAATAAGCTTTTTTACTGCAGCATAGGGCAAGAATGTCTTTAGTGCTGCAGTTTATTCTTTGACCCGTTTGTTCTTTAACTCTTTCCTCTCATCCATAATATAGATCAGCACTCTATTTTCCTCATAAACAGTGTTTCCTCTTAAAGCATGTTTTTATTTTCATCTGCAGCTTGACTGTCTGTCTGTATATAGACAGCTGTTCTGAAATGCTGAGTTCATATATGTGCCTAGCTTTATGTATAGAACCCTCCTTGCAGAGGGGAGTGGGGGCTAAACAGGAGACAGCACAGTGTTTCACACATTCTTCCTCCTGATACTTTTTTAATAATAGTGGTCTTCATGAGTGTTTTTTGACAATTTTTTATATCATTTAACATGTTTATTTTGAATAAAATATTAAAGCATTTTTATTATTAATGTTTATCATTCAAGGAAGGTTTGGGGGGCAATTTTCACTAGTAGGGCTTTGAACTTTATCTATGGTGTTCAGTGATTGTGGCTTTCTTTTTTTATAGGTTATCCCCTTCATGCACCTGAAGCCTACTTTCCCTATTTCAAGAAACATAACGTCACATCAATCATAAGACTAAACAAAAAAATTTATGAGGCAAAACGCTTTACTGATGCTGGTTTCGAGCATTATGACCTGTTCTTCATAGATGGAAGCACACCAAGTGACAGTATAGTTCAGAGGTTCCTGACCATCTGTGAAAATGCTGACGGTGCCATTGCTGTACATTGTAAAGGTGTGGGCACTTACTTCTCAGATCAAAGTTCAAAATATCTATAAATCCATAGAATTTATCCAGAAATAAAGCATTTAACAAATAACACTTTCTGGTTGTGAAAGTGATATTGCTTTATGATACTTGACTAAATATATGCCAAATATTTGTTATTTTCATGTGTATATTAAGTTCTTTCATCCTACACTGTTACTTTCAGCAACTGACAATCTGTTGTTCATTGTTCTGTTTTTTTCTTAATATTAACTTGAAAACATGAGATTTAGTTGATGCAGGTTTCTCTTTTGCATTATGCTTTTACAGCATTATGATAATTGGCTAGGAAATGTAAAAGACTAAAAGGTTTTCTTTGTGCTTTTGGACTGTTCTACATTTTTCTGTTGAGTATGAATTCCACATTTCAATTTAATATGAGTTATTGTGATGCTAGCATTTCAAACCAGCCTAATTCAGCAAATCAGCCCAAAAATACACAAAATATGCTTAGAACAAAGGCTTTGAAGGGTTCAGCTTGATTTATGTTTCGTGTTGTGTAAAGACATTGTGGAGACGAATGTCTTGCCGATCAGAAGCAAGAATGATGCTATTCATAATTTTCCTATGAACAATAAACATGCATATCAAAGATAAATGCTTTATTTGCTAACAAGTTGTTATGGTTGCTAGAAACCAGAAATTGTGGCATTAATAAGCTGGACATCTGCTATTTGGCTCAATGAGAGTATAAACTATTGATTAGCAGGAGTACGTTATTGGTTGTTTATGGAGTTGGTTGCTAAATGAATATAACATAATTTCTATTGAGATATACATGTGCTTTCTAAACTGAAGTATTTTTCGTCTTTTGTCTGACCATTTAATAAGCAAACTAACAATCTTATTCTTTTTAGTTTTTTACAGCCTTCTAGATAAGCCTATACAAAGTTAAATCAACAACTAAGTCAGACCTAACTCAGATTTAATATATTGCAGAGATATTCCAAATACAGCTTTCCAACTAGAAATTGGTTGTCCCAAAAGTTATAGAAAAGTTCAATGCAAAGGATTCTAATGGAAAGTTTGTAAATTAGCAGGAAGTTAAAGAGCAGAACTGAAATCGATACTTCCCCTTTTAATTGATTCTTCAGATCTTGTCTTCCAGTGTACAGTTACAGAACCTCAGTTTGTGAACTTCTACCCTCATCCTTTTACCTTGGTCATCTTCACTTTCAAAAAAGGGCAGGATTTAGTTATTGGTTAAATGTAAGGAGCTCGTAGTTGTGTATGGAATTATCAGCAGATGTCTGGCTGCTTAGGGAGTTTCCATGTGGATTGTTGTTGGTGCATAAACAACAGTCAGCCACCACGAGACTGCAAATTGCCAATATTGTACTCGGGGGAAAATAAGGTTTAAATGGGGTGATGCTTTACTAGTCGACAAGACACAGGGCTAGAAAGAGATTAATCCTCACTCTATAGTTAGAGATTTTGCTGGTAGTAAAGCTAGTTTTTCTGTCTCTCTGTTCTCCCCTTAAAACATGGATTACTTTGTGATTTGGGGGGCAGTGGGTTAAATTATTTTAAGCTATTGATATCTAATATTACGTCCTGGTCAACATTCATTGTTCTTTATATAGATAGCGGTAAATAGTTTTTTGAATAAGTTTTGTTGGTTTCACAACAAAACTTTTTCAAAAAGAAAAAGCCACTGGCTCAGAAGACACGTGCTCTCTGTGATGTGCATGTGTATTTGCACCATACCATGATTTTTAAGTATGTGTGCTGGCCTCTCAAAGGTACTTTGATTGTGTTTTTTTACCGGTTTTATAAATATAAAGTTGGTATTCAGCTTGATCACAGCTTTTTTAAAAGAATATCAGCCTTTTTTTAAACAAAATATGAAGTAGAATTGAGTGGCACAAGTGATTGCTGTTGCATGTATTCTTCTAAGCACTGTTTACTTTTTATAAGAATGAAATAGTTGTTCTTATATCTACAGCACTGCAATCCAATTATGTGATAAAGGGGATACTGAATCACAAATTCTTTCTTCAAATACTAAGATGGTGAATAACATCACATAGAAGTCTTCTTACATCCCATACTTTTATTTGATAATTATGAAATACTCACTACTGACTGTTGATACTTGTGCTTCTGTAGCTGGCCTGGGGAGAACAGGAACACTGATTGCCTGTTACATCATGAAACACTACAAGTTCACACATGCTGAAGCCATTGCTTGGATAAGAATATGTCGACCAGGCTCTATTATAGGACCCCAGCAACACTTCCTGGAAGAGTACGTATATATGCACCTTCTTTGCTAATAAGAATCAGCTGCTTCTCTACATTCTTTTCCATCTTGCATTATTTATAGGATCTGCTTCATCTACTGACATTTGCATATTACTGTCTGTTCAATATATTTAAGGTTAGTTAATATGGGATTGAAATCTAACTTACTCAGAAGCCATCAGCTCCTCTGGAGCGCTGTGCACTTTGTCCCCTTAAGGGCCACACGATCTCAGGACTCTGCATGTTTGTTTCTCAGGACTTTAGGAGTTACACAAGTGTGTTGGAAGTGGACAGATGTGGACAAAAGATTAAGTCAACAAATAGGATTTATTAAAATATTAACAAAGGAAGAATAGACTTTATATGTAGTCTGTGACTTAAAATGAATCTTAAAATGGTATCGTTGATATGTTTTTTTCTTTCTTGTAACTAAAGATTAAATAAGTTCTCGATGGAGAGGTTATGATCTCCGACAGATTCCTTAGCATAATGTATGAAACACTTCTGATTTGAATCTAATAGTTGTCAGCAAAACAAATGTATGGTTTTAATACAGCTTCAGATTTGATCTTGACTGGCAGTGAGTAACAATGATGTAGACATTAAGTTTAATGTCATAGTGGTTTCTGCATTGTGCATTTACTGTTACAGTGGTTATGCTGCTATTTTTGAGCTGATACCCTGAAAATATTTACTTGGAGGCATTTTCCCTGTTATGAGAGAAAACATTTTAAGAAAACCTACTACAAATTTGTCTCTTTGGAAAAGAGAGTATTCAACAGCTCTTCCAGACACTGTGTGAATACAGTCAAAGATGCACCAACCTTACATCTTAAAATCAATAGGATATCAGTGAAAGAAGTATTACTGTCATGGCTAAGAGAAATTGAGCAGGAATAGGGACTTTTATTTATTATCCAACTAATGGGCACTCCTGTATTTGAGAGGTGGCTTGCTATTATTCAGAATACTGTGAATCAGTATTCTGAATAATACAAGTGTTCATTGGAGGCAGAATAGTCGTCTTCACACTGTACTGATGCTTGGATGATCGTACATTCTTAAAAATACCTTGCACAATAGAGCAAAATTATGAGGAAAGGTAATAGATAATGTGTTTAGTAAGTACTGTTTACTTGTAAGAAAAACAAGGCCCATGTCTTTTCTTGTTTTGATGGATTGAATACTTGGTTTGATTTTATAGATAGGCAAAGGTACTTCAGATTTTTTTCACTTATACTTACATTACTCCTAGCTAAGAGCTGTAGCACTGTTCAGTAAGAATTTTCTAATGTCCTAAGGGTAGTAGAGAACTGTTTCGACAATCAGACAAAATTCAGGCAATGTCACCAGTAACGTCAAAGCGGGATTGGGAAGAAACATCAGTTCCATCATTCTAATATAAAATATCTTGCCCTCAGGGCTGCAAAGTTGCATCTGACAAAAAGGTAAACCCTTTCAGCTTTGATCTCCCAAACTTCATAGATGTCAAAGCTTCATCTCTTAGGTTCTTTGAGGTTTAATAAAGGGGGTAGTTCGGGGGTTTTTCTGTAGAAACACTTCTACCCAAGTATGTATCAAATCAGTTTGTTACTGTGAATGCAATTAATCTTGAAAGATTTCAAAGGTATTTAATTCAAGCATGTTTTCTAGGCTACCTTTAAAATGTAATTGCAAATTCCTGTTTAGTTAATCTCTTTTCCCAGAAGGATTTTGTAAAATGAAGTTATTCCACCTAGGAATGAAGTTTTAGTACTTGTAATATTTTTGTGATGACTACACACTCGTTTGGTGATTGGGGGGGGGGTTTGGTTATTATTTTTAACCATAGTTTTGGGGTTTTTTTGTTTGTTTGGGTTGTGGGTGTTTTTTTTGTGATAGACATTCAAATTCTTTTTCAGATGAAGATGTATGGAAGATGCAAATGTTGGCAATCTGTAAGAGTAGCATGTTTTCATATTGGCTTTTTTATATTTATGAAAATTTGTTGATATGAATGGATTTGGTTTTGTATCCTAAAGGAAGCAAGCAATGTTATGGCTGGAGGGAGATCACATCCGATCAAAGCAGAAACAGCGAGTAGTTGATGAAAACATTAACAGAGTCCTTTGTGGCTTGAATGACATTTCCATCAGTGACAGCCTAAATAAAGTACAAGACTTGGATCAATACAGGGAGGTAAGTGTTCTTGGGAAAAATTCCAAACAGACTGAAACTGAGCTTTTAATAACTAGCTGTAGATAACTTTTAGATTTTTGAGGTTTAGGCTTTTATTAGTATTAGATTGCTTTTTCTCAGATAAATTTTTTTTTTAGTTCGTAATTAGAAAAAAGATCAGGTAATATTTAAAACTGTCATAGGTAATTTTGCAAACTGAAAAGGTTTGCATTATTTCCAGGGATTCCATTTCTTTCAGGGATTTCAGTTCTTTGAGAATGAAGGAAAACAAAAAATCAGCTTTTGTTCCTATTAGTTAAAAACTTATTCCAAGTTTCTAATTAAGAATGCATCAGTGTATAAACACCCATCCCTTTATCACAGTGTTATGCATGGATGAGGTGATGTGCACGTTTAGGGTAAGGACCTTATGACAACTTTCTGGGAGCACAGGAATGAAGTCTTAACTAAAGGGAAAATACTTTTGTTTCTGGAATAGTAAAAATCTTAAACTTTAGTTTCCTACACTATCTGTAAGAAACAGTTTAGATTAATTGCGTCAAATGCATTTCATTAATCCCTTCTCAGCTCTGTAATAACTAAAGAGGTTTTAGGTTGCTGATGGAATTCTTTCCTTGATGTGAAAGACCAGGGATATAGTGAGCACCTTCTTCATATAATTATTAGTATAAATTAAAATAATCATCTGTCATAATCTGGAAGAGCATCTTGAATGGATTTCTGTACAGGTACTGTTTCCCTGTATTTCACTTTTTTACAGATGTCACATTAAAGTTGTTCAACATTCAGTTTTCAAACCATTTGACTTATCTCATTATCTCTTTGGATATTTGGTTATATCTCAAGGCCTCATTAAAATAGGGCTCTCTAGAAGCTCAAAACAAAGTAATATTCCCAATCTCAAAAATGCATGAGGTCAAAGAATCAGAAGAGGGGGCAGCTACATGCAGTAACTGTAGGGCAGGTAAAGACTGTGAAACAAAATTTATCAGCATGTGGCTGAATGATAGGTAACAATGGCCTACCATATAATCTCCAGTGAAATCTAGCTAAGATATTTGTATTTTCCTATAATTAATGCAACAGTTAGACCATCACATCATTTTATCAACTTCTATCATATTACTACTTCTGTCAATCTTTTATGTTGGTTAAGGGCATAAACTATTGTTCTGTTTTATCCAAAGCACTGAGTTCCCTTAGGCACAGTAGGAACTGTGGTAGAAATACTTGATCTAGGGTCAAATGAAGTATAATTGGTATTATTGTATTTTGAGATGAATCTGAAATTGTAAATAGGCATTTAAACACTCTATTTCTTCGACTGTTTAGTGTTTTCTAAAGCTAGAAGAAATAGGATAAAACTCTGAAATCTGTTCATTCTATATTCCTTATTAAGTTCACATAGGAAATTTTTTTTCAAAACTTATTTTTCTAGAGATCATGACAACTTTTACTTGTTTATTTTTTAAATGTAGTAATTTAGTAAAGTTGATTTTTAGTGCCTCTTGCAGGACATACAGCTTTATCTAAATTTCTTCCTCATTTGTGCATAACATAAAATTTTGTGTTACTGCTTTCCTTCTGTGCTGATGATAACTTTAAAAGTACTTATGGACGAAGTAGTTGAGGTTTATGTTCTACAAAACCAGACTTCTTTGAAGTAAATAAATGCTGGCATTAGACTTGAGCATCCTGAACTGACTTTGAGGTCAGATTCTGCAAAAATCCTCTGTGCATGTGTGTTTGTACAGTGACACATTTAATCTGCTGGAGCTATGCGAAGAGTAGTGCCGATGTATGCAGAGGACTATAGATTAGTCTTTTAGATTTTAATCTTCATGAAGATGTTCAGTTCTTTGAAACTACACTGCTCCAAAGGATTTGATATATTCTCTTGCTTGCATCCTTTTGTGTTTCCCAGAATGATTTTGAAGACAAAGCAGATGTGGAAACTCAGAATGGCATGACACAGGGAGATAAGCTCAATGCCTTAAAAAGTCGGAGACGGCCTTGTTCTGCTACAACTGGAGCTCTGAGGTAATTGTCATTCTGAGGTAATTTGCAATTTTAGATTCTGTCCATGCTATCAGATCTATGTGGCAAGTACATGATCTTGTTTAAGGCAGTGATACTAACTGTAAATTGTACCACTGTCTGTGGTGGAAATTTCTCTAGATATATATCTATTAGTTGCAGATTTGGTTTATTAATTTTTTCTTTTATCTTCTTTTCCCCTTCTGTCTCTCTGTTCAGGATCTCTTCTTACTGTGTAACCATAAAAGATAATGTAAAAAAAAATCTGAAAACCTTCACATTTCTATTTATCTAGCATTCTAAAACTTACGACTTGAACAAAAATATTCTTCAATGAACTTAGTTGTCTTTCTATAATTACTTTTCTGAACCAGTAAAAATATGAACTGTGAAAATAAACCTAAAGTACCTGTCTGCTGTTTACCTGTAAATTAAGATAGTGACTGTCAATAACTCTTAACTCTTGGTCTTGTATTTTAAGCCAGCCTGAGACATGAAAATATACTTTGGCAGAGGGGAAAGGCTTTTTATCCTTGGATAAAGACTGCTGCTTTTGTTTCTTTAGGCTGCAAGACATGAAACTGCACACCAGGTCAATATCACAACCCTTCAGGTATTAACTTTAAAGTTCTAGTTTTAAATGTGTACCATTTGACTTGGGTCTTAATTTTCAGCATTTTGGGTCATAGTTATCACATCAATTGATTAGCAATTTCTGGCTTACAAGAATAGGCAGCTAACAAAGTTTTTGAAACACCTGCAAATTGCATGCTTTACCTCATTGAATCTAATATACAACATATAAGACAAGATTTCTATCATTAGAAAGCATTAATACTGAAAAGAGCACAATTTTTTTAGTTTTGTGACCTGGATTTTTGAGTCGGATTACTCCGTATGGCTAACATTGAAAATGTCTGTTTTACCCTTTCTTGGTAATTAAAGCTACTTCTGTTTAATGCCATTCCTTCTGTGCTTGTATTTGGAGATTTTTACCCAAGTTATTTGATCTGTTAAGGTCTGATCATGATAATATCCCCTGGTCTAAGGATGGAGAAAATTATTGTTTTAATAAACTATTGTAGGCAGCCATAATGGTAACACTATTGAGTAGTCCAGTGTAACACATATACAGCTCAGTTTCAAACCAAGAAGAATTTGATCATTAAGACCCCCACTCTAGAAGGAGCTGTATGTTCTGTGCAACTTTGTGAAAATGTTCATGCTGTCATTTGGAAATGATGATGATCTCATGAAAGCTGCAGTGTCATTTTCTTCTACTCATACTCAATTTATAAGCACAAAAAGTATTCTTTCTCAAATTCACATTTAAAATCTATGATAAAATTTACAATAAATCTATAAAAAATGGACACTTGGCCTTTGTAAAATATCAAAGTGAAAAGTAGCCTATAACTGTATAATAAGGTGCAGCAGGGGAAATTCTTGAAGTGGAATATTTGGAAAGTTTTTTTGAAAAGATACTTGAAAACAGCCAAATTGTTACATTTTTGGTGTTCTCAGACTTGAGAATTCCCATTTTTTAAAATACCAGTCTATATATCGAAAGACTAGACTGTATGTGTTTGAGATGTATATTTTAATTATAAAATCTTGCTTCTCACTAAAACTCTGCACTCCTTTTAGACTGAATACTTCAGGTAGCACAGAAGGATCCATGTCTCCTCTGAAGGCCTCCAAAGTGATGGCAGTTAACTCACCATCTGCAGAAAGAATAAGCAGACTTGCCACATCCTCAGGATCTAACCTCAAAAGGTTTTTTTCTTCTTCTCATTTTGGTTCAAGCACTTACCGTATTCTCCACTGGTTGTCAGCACACGTGCAGTCTGTGAAGTGCTTGCTGTTCTTGGGTGTAAGAAGGCTTAAATTTATTTACAAAGTCATTTGCTGTTCCACAAGCCAAGCTTTAGTTGCCTGCAGATTTAAAAAACAAAGAAAAGCTAAAACCTGTCCTCCTGGTCTGAGCATTTTGTTGGGATTGTGTTGTCAGAAACAGTATTACATTGCTAAAGTTTTGGGGTTTTTTTTTCACTTACATCAGTTCGTAGACATTTTGCAGGTATTCCCACAAGTGAATATACTGTTACTCAGAAGAATACTGAGTGGTAATCAATATGACTTTTATGAACCTTTGATTTATTGCTATTTATTTCCATTATTACTGTTGTCCTAAGTAATTATATATGTTAAATGAAATTTAGAATGATAAATGCATTTTTAATAACTCTGGGCACAAATATTTACCTGAAGAGAGTAACTGACTTGAGATATTTCAGGACACCCTATTTTTATTCTCAGATTTTATCATATTACTTCTTGGTTACTTGAAGGCTTATACCGCATTACTGATTTCAAGCAGCAGAAGAGGAGTTCCTAAACTGTCACATGTACAAAAAGTAATTCAGAGTAGATCAGACACTGCCTAAACCTTTTAATATGATCTCCTGCATGTGCATATGGTTTGACAGAGCTGAAAGCCGGCCATGGTAGTGCTGAATAAGCAAAACTTGGGAACTCCTGACAAAGAATTCTGCTTTTCATTACTTAGGAGCTAGAAGATGAACCTGTGTGCGAGCACAAATTATTTCAGAACGGTCTGTGTTATTCACCTAATGCCTTCTGAATTGTCTGTTACATTTTTGTATATATCTCTACATACCTTGTGTATATTTTTTTCCCTGCATGTGTTTTCCATTCAGCGTTTCCATAAACTCCAGACTAGCCAGTTCTCTAGGGAACCTGTATGCTGCTTCAGATGATGATGGGAGCAAAATGACATCATCGTGCTCTAGGACAGGTTTTTCTGTAAGCCATATCTCCAGTCACCTGAATGGCAGCTTGCAGCTGCCACACAGAAATACCCGCGAGCTGAACAACAACTTGTACAACAGAAGCAGCAGTAGTGGCAACAACCTGAGCAGCCAAAGCAGTTTGCACAGCGCCGTGACAGATGGGTACGCACCAGCCTTCCTTTATGGGCCTTACAGCTCCTCCAGCACCATACCAGAGTCAATTAATTCCTGTAAGTTCATACTCACAACAGCACTTCCAGGCAGCTGAGTGATGCTTTTCTGCCTTGCTTCTGTGAGCAAAACTGTCGCAAAAAAAAAATCTTAACTCAGCATAATTCTCTGACTTCCTCTAACACTTCTGAACAGCACCTTTATCTCTTATCTTTTTAAGTAATTATCATTTCAGCTGGGTTTTTTTTCCATGTCTTTTAAATATCTAGTACATGGAAGGTTCACTAAAATAAGTGACTCCTGAACTTTCACACCTTTTCTGATTTTTTTTTTTTAATGGACCATCCTATCCTTTGGATTTTTTTATTTCAAATTATGCATAACATAGTTTAGAACTTTATTATGTATCTTTATCTTCATGCAGTAACAGATTTAAAGAAGGTTTTCTATGTATCATACTAAATAAAAGGTAAATGTCCCTAAAGATAGGGCTTATTTGAAAGATTAGTCCTCCTGATTTGAAACCTAGTCCTTTTCTAACAGCAAATGTGAAAAGTATTATAGAGCAAGATATTTCTGATGGTTTCACATTGCAGCTTTCATTCCTCAACAACTTTGCTGCCTTGGACTTATTTTATGCTCTTTTTTTTGTGTGAAAGAGTCTGTATAAAGAGGATGCACAGATAAATTAATGCAATTTGAAAGTGATTCTATACAAAATGCAGAGAAGAGAGACTAGAGAAACTCCCATTAAGAAATCAGAAATAACTTCATCTAATCTAGGGAAAAATAAATATATCTGCTACTAAAAATCTAAAACCAATTTAAAATTTCTAGTTTTCAAAGATTTGATATCCTACTAATTATAAAACTTAGTGCAGTGTTTTTAAAAGAGTATTTTGCCTACAATTAATTGAACCTGTCAGCCTCTGTTTACTAGTACTGACACTTCAGATTTTTATTTTTTTTACCTGCTGGAAATAATATTGGCTTTGTGTATAATTAACTTCAGAATATTGCACCTCTCTCTCTTATTTCAGTATAAAGAAAATTTTAGTGTTACACCTGCTCCTGGTTTTGAGTGTGGTGAGTCTCTGTCTTAAAGCAGCTAATAACACACATTGCATGTAACTGGGATGTCAGCTGAAAAGATCATTCATGGGTTGTGTTCTCTTTTTCCTGCAGAAGTGGAGGACCTACCCCCATGTTAACAGCTAGGATGTGGCACCTCTTACAATTCAGAAGCCGCATGTTTATAGCTCGGGGTATGAATTGCACTTTCTGAGGATAGATGGCAGTAGGAAATAAATTCTCATTGTCCTATTGTGGAATTAAATTGCATGTGACTGAAACCTAACCTACATACAAAGTATATTGAAAATGGAGTTAGTTGGGGGAACTTGATTCTGTGTTCTCTTTAAGTCAGTGGCTACTTCCTACTGTGGTAGGATGTGCTTAACCTAAAGCAGCTCTTTAAAATACTTGATGCTTTCAGACTCCTCGTTCGAAAAGTACATTTAGCTTCTTATCCACTATAGCTTATCTGGAAATAAATGCTAATATTCCATGATCTCAGGATCACCAAGTCATCTGCATTGAGTTTAAACTTTACTTTAAACAGCAGCAGTAACTTATTTGCAAGGGAGTTCTTGAATATTGCCACATCCTTTCAGTTTTTTGAAGTTGTTTCCCATCTAATGTGACTGTTTTTCCCTACTGCATGGGATTGAGGTAAACTGTATATAATTGAGGCTTCAAATGGATACAAAAACCATATCAGTTTTTCTATGAGGAAACGAATTCTAGAACAAGAAAACTGCTTTAGTTTAACTAATTAATTTAATTACTTCAGGCACAGAGATAAGGAGAGGGATGAAAAGCTGCACAGCAAGCAGGGAATGTTTGTTTTGAGGCACATCAATGAGTCTTTTATTTGTTCATGAATTCTGATTGCTCTGAAGAGTCATCCTTTTTAGGTGTTCCCACTCTTTAATCCAGCATGCTTACAGAAATTCAGTCCTCAGGACTGACAGAGCCCCAGTTGGGGGTAGTACACCAACAGTGGTTGAGAGCAATCAGTCATCTGAATAACTAAGTGGTAAAGTGACTGATTTGATTTTTTTTTTTTAATTTCTCATTTTCAATATTGTCTCATATTGAATGTAATGAACAATAATTCTTTGGAGAGTCAGTCCATTCTTGTTCTTTTCAGTTCTATCTTTTGTAAATTATATGCTGCCAGCAGCATTTCTTAAGAGTTTTTTTCGATATTCTACTTACAGCTGCCTATTATGCATTAAATATATGCATGTAAGCCTACATGCAGTGCCCTAAGGGGAAGAAAACACCTTGTAACTGTAATGTGACTTAGTTATGAAAATAAGCTGACATCTTTCACATTTGGCCAAAATTTACAAGAGTATTAAATGGTAATATAAACAATTACAGGAACAATAAGCATGTTTCCTCAAACAGCTTAAAAGGTTCAATGAAAATATAACATTTTGAAAATAAAAACCGTCATCTCCTTTGGAGAGGTAGTTGCCATACCTTAATGCTACAAATAATTCTTAACAATGAGAGCAAAGTTAGTGGGCTTGTTCCTTAAGCATAGGATAAGAAGTTAATTACTGCTGCCACTTTGTTTCTTTTTTATATCTAGATATTTACAAAATTCTAGGTTAGCACTGGGTGTCTCCTTAATCTTATAAACCCTTGAGGTTCAACATAATGGCAGCGACAGAAAAATTTCCCAAATATATGTGGGGAGAGGGCTGGGCTTACAGTGTAAGTGACTCTTCCACTGTTGTAGCATGCCTTTCCTTCTTAGATAAAGGTGACTTAGCAAGAGGGAGAAAAACAAGGAATGTTAGTTACTGCTTAACTTAGGGAAGAGAAAAGGAGCGGGTGAAGAGGTGAAACAGCCATCTTGACAGCAGAGAGGGACTTCGTGCTGTGTGTGTTGTGGTGAAGAAGGAAATTAATTGTTGTCTCCTTGCAATAGAACTGTGAAGTGATTTAAAACCGATTTAAATGAAATATGTTAAGCATAGTATAAAGTTTTAGGTTGACTGGGAAACGGTGAAGAAAAAAGTGCTTTCTAAAATGCACATTTCTCCTGTTTAAGAACATCTTTAATTTTCTTCCTACCTATCTTAATGACTTAGTAATGCATGGAAGGATGTAAGGGTGTAACCTTTGAATAATTCTTGGCTTGATATCATTTGGTGTTGAGGAGTAGAGGTTATACACAGTTGAATACAGCAAGATCTTTATATGAGATTCTATATCAGTCTTCTTTGAAGAGTGAGGTGAGATAAAAATACTATATTTTATATAACATATACTGTGATATGAAAAGCAGCATTTCTTAGGAAGAATCATGCCATGCAAAGTCTATGTAGCAAAGTACAAGTTTCTGATTTACTGTAAAGTAATATTCTTTCAATATAATGGTTAAAAAGTTTTCCTGTTTGGAATATGTTTTTCAAATATGTTCTGACTAATGCATTTGCTTCTAAATATACCATATGGCCCTGTGCATCTCTCACAGTCACAGTAGAATACACTAAACTGTTACCCATTTTATGCACAACTGACTGAGTTGAGTGTAGTTACTGTGATGTCATGATGTGTAAGACAAGAGTAGATTATTTGATCATTTAGTCTCTGAATGCTTTGTGCCTGGTAGTGAGCGTCTCACTGGCTTATACAGATGGCTTATTTTGAGGACAATATAATTTTTCTGAATGATTAGTCCCACTGATTGAATACAGTCATGCTTAAAACAATTTCACTTTTAACCTGAAACTTTCTGTTTTTCTTTATTATGTCACTGTTATAGTCCTTTATTATCTTATTTTCTTGTCATGAAGACATCTCATGCTAGTCATCTCAACTTGATTTTCTTTTGATAAGCTAAGTTGGCTCAAATATCCTTTTGGAAAATGTTCAAATTCTTTACTTTTTGAAAATCTTTCTGGTCCAGAAAGCTGCTACTCAGTGCTGTCCTGCTTGTTAGTCCATAGCTTGTTTTATCTTCTTAACTGTAATATGTTGGAAGTTTAGGGGGAGGGAAAAAAAGAGGTCTTGCCATCGAAAATACTGACTTGTATTTTAGTCCCATGTCCTGCATTCCCCATGGGTTTCCTTGGGTTTTTTAATGTGGAATTTTGTGGAAAAGCATAATTTTTTTCGCCATCTCCTCTTCTTAATGGAACCAATTAGCCAACTAAAGATTTGTTTTTTCTTACCACTTCAACCACTGACATCCAGCTATTTTGCTTTTGGTGATATGCATCAGTGGGCTGAAGCTCATGAGCAAAATATGGAGTAGCATCAAGCCTTAATACCACTTCTGGCAGAATTCTGTTAAAAACAGAAAGAACTGCAATGTAACACAAACCCTTTCTGCAGCAAGACTAAGGTTTGCTGTCAAGGCTTCCAAGCAATTTCACCATTGAAAGCAGAGAACTGGAAATCATTAAACAGAATTCTAATTGGAGCACATCAGATAAGGTACCTGACAGAAGTCTATTACATATACTGGTGCTTTATGCTTATTCACTTAGCTTAGCTCATCAGAGGACTCCTGAATGATACTGATTAATTACCTCTCTCTTTTATTGGCAAAATCTCCCTTACCTGAGTTAGATATCAAGCTAACCAGCTGTAATCACATACTCTATTTTAGAAAAATCACCTTATCACTCTTATTTGTCCCTCTTTGTTAACTATCAACATCAGTGGTGCAGGAGCATTTTAAGATGGTTAGGACAGTACTTTTTCAGTTCTCATTTATGTTCTTCAAACTCATTAGTGAGAAAATTTTGAATTCCATTTTTATGCAAGTACTTTTTTTCCCCCCAGTGTGGAAGAGTTATTCACTACTCTTTTTTTTTTTTCTGTTTTGTAATGAAACAACATTAATACTGTGTTCCACGTTCTATTTAACAAAAAAGAACAATAAGAAATAACCATGACTATGACTTCCTGTTGTTGTCAGCCATATATTTTTCCTTAATGGTTTTTGTCCTTCATCAGTGTAAGCTAAATATCCACTTCTTTTTATCATGTTTATGGTGATGAACTGAAAGAAAATCTTGATTTTCAAAGAATGGAAAACTTGCCATTCTAGCCAAATAGAATAAATATTTTATTTGCAAATTTTACAAATTGGATGTTTTGATTAAACAGAATGTCTCACAATTATAATTTGCAGAATTATTCTTTTCAGGTAGAATCACATTTAAGGTACAGTAATAAGATTTTTACTTTTTAAAAAGAAATCTCTAAATTCAAATATCACTCTTAAAAATGTATTTTCATTGGAGAATATGTAACTGGGTAGTCTTAAGATGAGTCACCTTTTGCTTCTATAGCTGTCATGGAAACTGGTGCGATTGAAACATTTAAAAAAAAAAAGGGAAGGTAGCAGTACTTTAAAATGCATATACATCATTATACCTGTAGAATAGTTTCTCTTAATAAGAACTTACTATTAATTCAGGACAGTGTTTGCAAAAACATAGACAAATGCTAGTGCATCTCACTGATCTTGGGTCTTGTGTATTCACAGTAATTCTTGCCTACTGCAACATTCCTAATTGCAACGGTGTTTTGGGAGAGTTGATGCACAATGCAAAAAACTTAAATTACATTTGCGCAATTATCTGGGAAAAGTACATGTTCAAATCTTAACAAATAGCCCTAAATTCTACAGGGTTGTTCCCTATTAAAGGTAACTCACAGCTGACTTGATCCTGAAGTTGAATGTGTGCAAATACAGTTCTAGTGCCTGGGTGGATCTGTTGCTTATTTTCTCTTCCAGGAGGCTTTCTGTGCCTAGTGATCTAAGTAGTTGCTTTAACATGAACTTCATTAGATATCCTTGTGTCTTAATTCTTAGTTCTTTGGTTAAATGTCTGGTACTTGGGTATAAAATGCCAAACATGACACAGCATGGGACCACTGTAGAACACACTGAGACTTTGACTCCATTAACTGATTTTATACTCATCATTGCAATTCAGCAGTCAGTTTTCTTTGGTTTTTTCCATCTATTTTTACCTCTATTTCAATAAGATTTTAAATACGATTTTGTTAAATCCAGATATTACTTGTAAAAGTGGATTGGGGCTTTTTGTTTTTAATAATGCTTTCAGAATCATAGGCCATACTTTGAGTCACAGCAAATGTAAATTTTAAAATAGAAAACTCCTCAAAAGATTAAAAAAAAAGAAAAAAATCTCAATTACAGGCTTTGAAACGTTACAGTCAATCTCTTCAGACATGTGAAGAGATTTAAGAGCACAAATTACTTTTCCTCAGAAGCAAAAAAACCCACCAGAACAACAAACCTTCCCTGCTATATTTTAATTTTCCAAACTCAAAAATGAGTATCTGTACTTTACAATAGCTCAGTTGTTAGGGCTATCACCATGTTTTTGGTAATAGAACTTTATGTGAAGTCACATAAATGGATCTTAATCTGGAAAATAATCCTGTTTAGATTTAATTATTTCTGTATATTCAGAAAATAAAAAAATAAAGAACTGTTCACAGTTCTTTGTCAGCGAACACTGACTGCTTTTAAGATCACCAAAAGTGTACAGTGCTTTCTGGTCATCTTTCATCTGTCCTAGCTATAAGTAATCTATTACTGTACAACATATGAGAGTATATAATTAAATTTCATGCCTTTTTTTTAATGTTTGTTAATCAGCTTTACTTGGAATTCAGTTTTCATGAATCCGTTTCAAATACTGCTCTAATTGAGTGTAACTGTCTATTATTAAAATACACATCTGAAAATGAGACACCTTAGAGGACCATTAGGAAAGAGGGCAGAAGTTTCAAGTGCTCATTAATGAAGACCTATTCCTTTTGCCTTGCCTTTACTAAAACCAGACCCTTTTTAGTCAGTGGTATTCAAATCTATATGCTGTGACAGCACTTCTTCTTCAACCTAGGAAAGAATATCCAGATGGTCTCAGATCTTCAAGATGTGAAAATACATTTAAAAGACAACTTTGGAAATATACACTAAGATTTATGATATAGGGGGGAAAGTGTTTTTGTGATATTAGTTAGAACCCTAGAAGTTTATATATCTATTATGCACTTCTACTAATGGGTTTCACTATGGGTGCCAAAGAGCATTTCTGTAGTGACTGGTTATGAATAGTAGGAAAATGGAAGGCAAGACTCTGAGGTTCTGATCTATGTTAGGACTCATGTTGGTCTCCAGTAGTTCTCCCTAATTCTGCTGCAGTTCTTAAATATGCTTGGGGTTTTTATTTGCTATTTGTTTATAACCATACTAATACAGTGATGAGCTCTCTCATATAAGACTTATTATTCATCAGAATGACTTCTTAAACACATCTATGTATGAGCTAATAAAATGTTTGGATAGTGTCTAAACTGATTAATAAGTTTTTAATAAAACCTTAGATTTCAGTAAAAACAGAAATGTCAATAAATACAGAATAAATACAGTAGACCGGGTTGTACTTTCATCTTAATTATACTGACTTCTTACTAATCCAGATGAAACATTTGCAGTGCTTCATTTTCATCTGTTTTTAGTAATCATGGTTAAATTTATGCATATGCATAATTGTGCTGTTGTAGCTTTTTTTTTTCCCCCTCAATAATTAGCTACACCATATGTTTCCTGTATCATTATCTCAATCAACATCTAAGGTATGCCTAATTTTTTACAGTAGCACTTGGACTCTCATTCAGGATAAGGGGAAACAATTCAATTATACTAACAGCTATCATATATGTCCTCAACACATTTTAAGGTATTGTTTTAATGTGGTATTTTAGAGGACTTTTTATACTTTCTTTAAGAATCTTAAGAATTTGTTTGGAAAAGTAAGTGTAGATACAGGAAAGTTGATGGATTCAGACTTTAGTTTCTTCTATTTTATTCATCTGTACCTGTGCAGAGATTCAGATCCCCCTCCAATTCTGTTTATTTTTCTCCTTCCTGTCCTTCCTCTACTCCTTATCTTTAAGTGAAAGATACATATTATATCCAAATACAACCTCTTCAGTGAGTTTTAATCAGTTTTTCTTCTCTGCACAGTCCCTTCAGTCTGAGTATGTTCAGTACTAAAGCCTTGCTGCTTTGGTGAAACCTGCTGAGCTCTTCAAATTGATGTTCTTTATGAAGGAGAAGAACTGAAAAAAAGCTGCTCATTAAGAGGAGGAATCTTCAATACAAGCTTAACACCAAGAGAAGACCTCTTAACAGGAGAAATTTCTTGTTAATGACTACTGCAGATGCATTGATGTTGAATTTATGGAAATTACTACCCCATGTTATATACACATTTAAATTTTTTATGTTGAGACCGCTTGAATATATTTCTAATGAGTTTCATTAAGACATTTATTAACTTGTGTACAGTGTTAAAATATCTATTAAGAGAATATTTTGGTAAACTATAAAAATTATGTAAAAATTAGAATATATTTTAATTTAGTGTCTACTTTGCTACAAAAATGTGTATTTTAAAGAATTTGTACATGTTTATCAAAGATATAAAAATTTTTTATGAACAAGATGTTTTTCTTGTTTAATGGGTCCATCATTATTGCTCGAAGCCTCATGTAATTACTCTTTTACTAATTGGTCTTCTGGTAACTTGATGGAAGTCCTAACTAATGAGAGACTAGTTGTTACAATATCAGCTAAAAGCACTTGATAAATAGTCTGCTCTCCACTTTCAGCTCCTAATGTTTCTTAAGGAAACACCATGAAAGAAAACTAAAGGGAAAATATTTGTTGAGATATGATGTAGTTACATCTTTCACTGCAAAGAGAAAGTAATTTATTTAATGATTCAGTTGTACAACTAAGACTTTCAATTTGTCTTAAAGGAATGTTTTGGTTTTGATGTAGAATGTTAAATTTTGCTATGCAATATATACTGCAAAAATGAAGGCAGACCAGACTGAAGTTGGTAAGAATGTACATATACAGTGAATTCAGCAGCACTGCATACTTGCATGTTTTGAACCTACATTTGGCAGTATGTGTACAATTTCCTTAGCAACACACACTAAATGTTGGAAGTATATTAAATTTTCATTTCTCATTTGGATGCTTCATACACCTTTAGTTTTTTTGTTAAATATATAGTTTAGGTAACCTCCTGTATCATGGAATATTTTTGCCAGTAATAAAGATGCTCTTTAACATATAGTTAAATCAGATGTTATTACCAACGAGACTTAGAATTAAATGGTGTTACAGTGAGGTCCTAGAGACCAGGTGTAAAATTTTCAGAACTCCACAAGGGCATAGTAAGGAAAGTAATGAGATTATTTGATTTGCCACTAATCTGTAAGACAAAACCAAAACAGATTTGTTACCTATTAGTTTTCCCAGTATCTACAGAAACTTGAAAAAAAAAAGTAAAACTTGGTTGAATTATCAGGTTTTTTTCCTGAAGACTTGTGAATGCCCTGCATTTGCTTTACAACTAAAGTAAAGACAATGTGCTACAACATTTTTTAAAAAGATCAGATCGTAAATTGCTATAGCAAGTTGTACTGGAAGTGTTAATAAGCAAAACTGAGAGCAGCTAAAAAAATCATTGAATAAAATTTACTGTACTTTTTTTGCAACTGTGTATATGTAACATATACACACACGAAGTAGCATATGTGTGTGCATATATATATAAAATATACTGTATATGAATTATAGAATAATGGTAAGGTAATTCTACCTCTTATAAAGAATTTTCTCATGTACTTTGTTATAAATAGTTTTCCTTAATAAAATATTGATTAATTTTGAAATGTAGATATATATACATATACAGCTAATTGATAATAAAATACCCGTATAAGCCAGCTTCCTTGTTTCTTGTTTTCTCTTAGAACTGTTGATGCAAACTAATGTGATTTGATTTCTAACTGAAAGTAGCTCTTCAAAATCATCTTTTTTCTTCTAAATCATGTAATGTATTTCTAAGTAGGATGATATTGCAAAAAAAAATCAGCATGATAGATACCTTTTTTAACTGATCTAACTAACCTTCTTGTATTTGCTTCTTGTGTATTTGCATAATGTCAGGTATGTAATCAACATGTTGATATGATGTAGGGGCTATGTTTCAGAATACCATAATTTAAAAGCTGTGTCTGAATAGAGGAAACCTTCCTGGGCAAGGGCCCTTTTTAAAGGTGTAACATGCCTTGTCTTTTTTGCTTGTGCAACAGGTTTCTCAGTCCCACCAACAGCAGAGTCTTTGTCCATAAGAATCTCAACATGCTTTCATTTAGCTTTTTGTCCTTCCTTCATTCAATTAAAGATTAGTCACAAATGGTTTTAACATTGTTTGACTCCACTGCTGATTTTCAGCAGATTTGTTGCATTGCATGATAATTTATTTACAATACTTAATATTCCTGTCCAGTAAGTCGCTACTGCGATAGGTGGTGTGGACAATATGTAACAGTTCCACAGCCCCTCTAAAGGAATAGCAAAGCCAGGAATAGAGTAGATGCTTTAGAAGTTGCCCAAATTCTAGTGACAGTCTAATCTAAGAACACAATAAAAACTTCTGCCACTGCATTCAGATGAATAATAGATGATTTGGATATGTAAATATAAAGGGAAACCAGCTAATTAAAAAGTTTCTAGTACATAGGAATCAAACTCTCGCTTGGCCTTTTTCTAGAATTCTGTTCCTTTATTATATGAAATACATAAATGTCAGCTAATGTACAACCTTTTTTGTGCTTAAAAATGAATTATAAGTAAGTCAGTACTCTGTAACAATCAGCTTCTTAACAACAACAAAAAATTTGGGGACAGTGAAAGGTTCTTTTAGAACCATGTAGCTTTTAATAAATACTCTGAAACTTATTTCATATTCTCTGTTCACCTATCCTTGAACTTTACCATTTCTGTTCCTTCATATATAAATAGATCTTGTTCTGGGAGAACAAGCTGTAGCACACAAGATCTTAAAAGACAGGAATGGATGTGTTAAATAAATCTAAAGGTCTCTAATGGGCCTATGCTACTGTGGCTAGTATCTTTTGAAACTGTTAATCATCTCTTTTTAAAGTATGCTTTATGAAGCTTTTTGGTTAGGGAGCTATTTCTTGTTACAAATTCAGAGAATATTTTTCAATTACAGTACTGCAGAAAGAGGAGGATTTTAGTTTCTATAATAACTGTTCTTTACTGACAGCTAAACAATAAAAGGCCTCAAAAGGTTTGACACTTGATTAGATCTACACTGTAAAGTGCAGCAGGCAAAAAATATGGTAATTAAGGGCCTGATCAAGTAAATCACTCAAGTATGTCTTTAACCTTAAGCACATGAGCAATCTAATTAAAAGAGAGCATAGATATTCATGTTAGTAACAAAGCCACCTTTGGATCAATAGTTCTGTCAATTGCAAACATGAGCCTTCCTGTCGAATAAGAAATGTGCTGTATTGCAACAAAATAACCCATTAACCCACACAAATTAACTTTGTTAACTTAAAAAAATGCATATTGTAACTGTAACTACCTCCTAATATATGATGTTGGTATTGTCATTTGGTAGCATCGGGAGTTACGAATGTCTAAAAATGCCTTGCAAAGGTATCTTTGGCCAATGTACAGATCATACCTTATGAGCTGAGATTGTTTGCTTCTGTTGCCTACATATAACCTACCTGCAAAAGCAACTTTTCTCCTTAACTCATCACAAAATTAATCAGCATTCTTTTTTTGGAAAGCTTTTGAAAGGAAACAGAAGTTCTTTTACTGAGTTTCTTAATCTTTTCCAAGGGTAGAGTTCCTGGGAGAATCCCACTACTAATTATTATCCGTTTGGAATGGGACTGTTAGTTCCTACTCTTCAACAAGTTTTTAGTCCACCTGAAAACCTGTCACTTGTCTATGAAGGAACTAATTTTGGTGTGAGACCATTTCAGATGCTATGTTGGTTCTGTGTTATCTGTGTACTTACCAGCACCAGTGTTCACCTCCAGCAGGTTGGCAATGCAGGATTTCCTGCAGGCTGAGACAGGCCGAGGTTTATGAAGAAACGTAAAATGTTTAGATTGAGAACCAAATAAGAAGTACTGTTTTACCAAGGATCAATGTATCTATTGTGTTTGAAATATTTAATTTGGAAAGTATATTGCTATTATAGAGCAGTTCTAAAATTAACTAAGCTTGCAGAAGCATAGTGAGCTTTCTTTTAACAAAAAATAAGATCATAAAAAAAAATCAGTTTTAAGTGAGTATTTAGCAGAGGAGTTTCTACAGTAAATAGATTGTATTTCAGACAGAAGTGACTGATACTAGTTTAAAGCCTTGCTTCAAATGAAAGTTGTGTAAATGGGTTAGAACCAGAAAACTGTTAAGGTAGGGAAAAAAAGAGTCAGACTGTGTAGTTGGAGTATTTCTGGAGCATGATAGGGTTTGGTTTTTTTTTTTCTTCTTGATTTAACAAGTTGAAAATCTGCTGAATAATTCATGAAGAGTGGAAGGGCTGAATCTTCCTGGAATGATATACAGTGTGCGTACTGTGGCACAGGAGAAACTGCAAAGCTTTGTATCAGTTGCTGCCGTTCCTGCTGCCGATTGCAAGGTGCTGCTGCTTTCGGTGTTTTCACAGCTACAGAAACCTCAGTCGTGCACTGGTCTGCCAACAGCCATTTGCCTCCCTATGGACCTACCTTCACTAGCTACAATCTGTGGAATCTCTTGCTGCCTACCTGCCTTGGACACTGCTGTTCTCTGGATCGTCACTGCAAACTGTGTTTTCTGCACCTTGCAGCTTGTATGACTGAAACCTGCCTTAGAGTCTCTCAGCTGCACATCCTCCCGTGTGCTTGGTGAGGACTCCTGCAGCTGAACTTCTGACCCAGACAAGGATGGGATTTACAGGGCAAAGTCAAAACTGAGCTGCATTCAGCGAGATGCCCAACGCCTCTTCCTGGAGTGCTAGCTCGCCTCTGCTGCTGCTCTGGGAGGACTCCTCCGGGACCCGCATCTTTCTCTCGCTGCTCTACGCAGTCTTAGCTATCTCAGGGACTTTATCCAATGTGATGGTCATCTATTTAGTCTTCTCCTTCAAGAAGCTGCAGACAACCAGCAATGCCTTCATCGTGAACGGCTGCGCGGCAGACCTAAGCGTGTGCGCCCTGTGGATGCCCCAGGAGGCTGTGCTGGGGCTGCTGCCTCCCAATTCCTCCTCCCTTCGCTCGGCGGAGTATCGGCTGCTCCGAGGGGGGCTCCTGGGCCTCGGCCTCACCGTCTCGCTGGCTTCGCACCTGCTGGTGGCTTTCAACAGGTACGTGCTCATCACCAAGCTGCCCAGCGTGTACCAGGCCCTCTACCAGCGGAAGCACACGGGCTGCATGATCGGGCTCTCCTGGGCCCTCGCCCTGCTCCCGGTCCCGCTGCTGCCCGGGCTCTGGACCCTGGGCTCGGCCCAGTCGGACGGCAGCTCTCGCTACACCGCCCTGCTCCTCGCCCTGGCCGTGCTGGGCCAGACGGCGCTGCTGCTGCACTGCTACCTTCGGCATCGTGCGGCGGGTGCGGGGCAGCGCCAAGCGGGTCAGCGTCCTCAACTTCCACGCTGCCCATTCAGCTGCCCTTCCCCGCCGCCCGCCGCCGCCCCGCGCGCCCAGCGCCGCCTCAGCAGCGTCTCCGTCCTGCTGCTCTGCTGCGTGTTCCTGCTGGGCACCCAGCCCCTGGTGTGGGTCAGCCTCCTGGGCTTCTTCCTGCGCCCGGCGCCGCCGGCGCTGCAGGCCGCCAGCTGGCTGCTGCTCTGCTCGCTCTCGGCGCTCAACCCGCTGCTCTACACGTGGCGCAGCGAGGAGTTCCGCCGGGCCGCCCGCCTCCGTGCTGCCCCGCGCCGAGGGCCCGGGGGCCGCCCCGCGCCCCAGCGCCGCCGCGCCGCCGCCGCCGCCCCGCCCTGCCCCGCAGCTGCCGCGCCGCCGCGGCACGGCCACGGGCACGGCCACGGGCACGGGGAGCGGGGCCAGCGCCGCGGCCGCCCGCGCTGAGGGACCCGCGCGGGAACCGCTGAGGCCGCTCCGTCCGCCGGGCAGCGAGCCGCCCCGGCCCCCCTGCGCGCAGCGCTCCTTCCTTTACCGCATTTCTCCTGTCGCTCCTCTCTGAGCCCGCGCACTTCTCCCCAGCTCCCTTTCCCGCCGCACGGACAGGCAGCCGCAGGCTTCGGCTGCTTTCCCGAGGCACCGGGACGGACACCAGAGCGGTATGTCCCGTCCGCCCCCTCAGCCCCGCTCCCGCTCCGCCCCCGGCAGCCGGG
The DNA here is from genome assembly GCF_001715985.3 of Manacus vitellinus. Taxonomy (NCBI): domain Eukaryota; kingdom Metazoa; phylum Chordata; class Aves; order Passeriformes; family Pipridae; genus Manacus; species Manacus vitellinus. The sequence goes on from NW_021940660.1 coordinate 2,055,946, forward strand.
CAGGACTCCAGCCGAGGCGGTGGATTTGGGAATCTGGGAAAACCGGTAAATATGGCAACGCACGTAACTGTTGTTATGCTCTAAAGATTTCAGTATGAGACAGGCATCTAGACAGCTCTTTCTGAGATGTACTGCAAGTTTGTTTTTGTAAAATCGATGTGATTCTTTCAGCATTTCAAGTAGCTCTTTGAAGTGAGCTCCCTGAACACCAGGTTCGTTTGTGAAGAGCTGACAGGTGTCTCATTGCACACACAGACACCAGGAGCTGCTTCCTTTCCCCGAGGTTACCTAATCTCTATGCTCCAGCTTTCCCTGGCAAACTTCTAGATGATGCTGTCTGTGGAAACTGTTAAAAAGGAAAACACATATACCTTTGTGGATCCAGTTTGGATATTTTGTTTTGAAACCTCTTTAAGACCTATTTTGGCAAAGGCCTCTGCCTATGTTAATGCACTTGATAAAATACAACACAATATGGAGGCCGGTGTTGTCCATCTAACCTTGTCACCTCTTCAGTTACCAGTTGTGTTTCTCTTAAATGCGTTTTTACTGAAGTGCAATTTCACAGCCTCTGCTAAATACAAAATGACAGATTCTCTGTGGCATTTGGAAAGGAGACAGCTCCTCACACTGAAACTGCAGTGGTGAGTGCTGCGGCCCCATTCCTCCAAGGAATGATCTTAAAATCCTTATATTTCCTTCTCTATTGCTTGACCACCTTCTTCCTCTTTTCCAATGCAGTTGCTATTGTTTTCATGTTGATGATACTCAGTGCTCTGTTTGCTTTTTTGGCATGAAAGACTGGAAAGAAGGTAATTGTTTTCTGAATTCATGGGCATTCACAAGCAGTATCACCTAAATTGTGCTAACTTGAGAAGAAGAATGGACACATGGGAACATATGAAATTTTGTCACAGCAAGTTTGTTGTGACAAACTTGTTTATTATTTGTGTATTAACACAAACTTAGCAGCTCTCTTGAGGATATTTGAATGATGGGACAATAACAAGAGAAAGACATACATGACAGGTATAACACAAAAGGCCCTCTGGCTATATTTTATAATGCTCAACACGCTTGCCTTATCTGATGATGTTTGAGTTTCCACAGAAATTGCTTTAAGAGTAAGGGAAGAATTTCGATTTTTCTCAAATCTAAGAGCTTCTAGGTGTCTGTGATACAACAATGCATCTACAATTCCCATACCAATATTTAATTTTTCTAAATAAAAAATCCCCGTCATCACAGAAAAGATTCTTATCAAGGTCGGGATTTGACAAAGACAAGGAACAAAGGCTTGAAAAGGAAAATTTAAAATACTATCTTGACATCTTGAAAATTTATCAATACCCTGAAAACAGCTTCAGCCACTTGCAAGGACCTGTGGGAAAGTAAGAGAAGTTTCCTTGAGTCTGAGGCTTACAGAGAGCTTCTTCCTCCGTCTTGGAGACAGTGTTCCTCTGAGTGACGGCATCAGAAAGATGGGTAGGGCTAGCAAGGAAACATGGACATACAAGATATGCAAGATTTGTTTTATCAACACTGTGCACATATCTTGGAGAGTGAAAGAGTCACTCTAACCTTGTTGTAATCTCTCATCCCAATCAGAGCGGCTGTGCTTTGGCTAACTTTGTGCAGCAAATGGAGAAGGAAAACTGTTTCAACCACAGCTATACCAATACTGGAAAATATTCTGGTTCACTTCCCAAATAAAGCTAAACCAAGGCTCACCCAAGGGTAAGACCCTGTTCAACTATAAAATCATCCTTAGGCTGGAACCCACAGAGAAGGATCCGCATTACCACTTCCCACCATGGCTAAAGGGACTGAAGACACTTGGTAAAGCACAGTACTGGGCCCATAGGCAAAAAAAATCAAACTTTAAAATAAAAACTTAGGCAACTCTTCTCCCCTGTTTTTGGCTATGGAACACATTAGTCTAGAATTAAAGCAATAACCTGTTTCAGAATTCAATGTCCAAACCATCAGATAACTGGAACTTCTGGGCTTCTTCCCTTGTAAAATAGCATGCAAATTAAATCTGAAATGCCTGTATTTTATATAGACTACATTTTAAATGCAAACATGTATAAAAATACTATGATGTACAAAACTCCAGACAGCTATCCTTATGCTATGCATCAATTCCAGAGAACAACTGGAAATCCCTTGGAAAGTTTGATGTAATTACATCTGACTGTAAATCTTTAACTGTTTTAAGATACTCAGGTGACCTAAATAGCATTACACAGAATTTTAATTTAAAGTAATTAAGACAGAGTATTTGTCTCAAGATTAGTTTCTCTGAGAACTTACTGCTCAGAAAAGTTCTGTATGCCTTGCTCTACAGCCATAATCTTTGTATTCCCACATTGTAAATACTCCATGGTAAACTGCAATGGAAACTTGGCTTAGCTCAACTTCTCCTGGCTCTGTGGTGCTGCTTCTTGGTTAAGAAAATGGATCTGTCAGTTTTTGTCATCTGTGCTTTACTTTAGAGCTACGTGTGTCCGCTGCTAGTTTAATGCTGACTTCTCTTCAATGCGAATTTCTGTCATGCTCAAACAACTCATTACAGGCAAAAGGGATATGTCATTTAAAATGTCTTGACCAAACAACTTTCAGGAGTTGTAAATGAAGATGATGGAACATCCTGCCAGCAATTTCAATGAGGTTTGCTTGAACCAAGTTGCTCCTTTGCTCTGGTGTTGTGCCAAGCCAAGTTGTCTGAGCATGGCCTAACGCTGCCCTTCCTGGAATGGCTGGCATTCACATATATTAGCTTGCTTCACTTATATTAGATGGGAGGTGTGATGTCATTAAAGCATTGAATTTATTATACAGTAGTGGAGATCAGCCACGTTAGTCATGTGCAATGGGTGCCTGTTCCTTTGCTATTTTCTCAGGGGTTCTAGAAATTTGAAGGTAAAATTGTGATGCCTCAAAATAACACCCTAAGGCAAAAATATGGTTATTGTGAAAATTGCTTGTAGAGGGTGTTCATGAAGTTATAGTTTGGATTAAATCTTTTGAACTTACCCTTAATTTAAGGTAGTTATAAAAAGCCATAGAGTTGTTTTCTGGAATTAGGTAGCCACAACAATATGAGCCTCCAGCAAAACTGGGCAATCACTACCCTAAACAAAGGTGTGTAAAAAGTACAGGCAGCAAAGTGGAGCTGGGAAGATATGACAAGAGGAGATAAGATAGCAGGACGGGGGCATTAATGGTGTGATCTTGAGGACACAGAAAAACATCTGAAAGCTAGAAGAGGCCTGGGATTATGATGAATTTGACCATCTCAAGTTATTTGATTCTTTATATATGTGAGGAAATAGAATTCTATGCTTTTCATAATAAATAAAAACATGAAATTGTACTCTCAATTTCTTCTTTTAACAAAGCATACAGTACACCAGCAAATTTTCTTTAAACTCTGAAATAAAAAAGGACTAAAGGTATGAATTGCATCATCATTCTTGTGGAGACTGCATTCAACAGCATTACTGGACTGACAAGCAGAGATAACATCTTAGCTAACCTCCAGATTCAGTCAGCCAGAAGCACATTGTGAACCTCTTTTTTCTACCAAGTTGATGCTATTTTTAAAAAAAACCCACATACAGATTATTTTCAAATGAAGACATTTAAGTGTAGCGTTTCATTAAAGAAAAAAGTGACAACATATACTTTAGCTTTCTATTTCATCTTAAATCACATAACTAGATTATTGCAGTATTCTTTAAATTCAGAAGTCCCTTTCTGAAGTGGCAGCGAAAATAGCTTTTCTCGTGACTGTTTAACTTCTAAGAAAGCTACTTTTTTTTCCTCTTTTATGTCAATCCTTCCCATGCACTGTCATCATTTTACCAGAGTAATAGTCTATTTTCTTTCCTTCTTTTTGCTTTTCTTCAGTATTTTCTGTAATTTCCTTCACTAAGGGAAAAGTACTTGATCTTGCTGATCAGGGCACAACTACTTGAACAGTGGAAGTTTTGGGAGACAATTGTAAACTAAGACTAAAGAACTGAGGGGCAGATCCCACAAACTTAAATGTCTACTTGAGAGCGAGTAGGTTTTGAAGGTGGGCTTTTCCTGTGTAGAATAGTTGACAAATGCTGTATCCATATTTACAGATACTTGCATTTGATTAAGGCTATATAAAAAACCAGATAATATGAGGGGAAAAAAAGTCAAAAATAGTTTGAAGACTGGAGAAAAAACCTTTGTAGCTGAAGAGTTCAATATGAGTAACTTAACAAAATGGGCATCATTACAGAATATACACCCTCATGCAGGTATTCAAAGCAATCAGTTATGATGGTGATCTAATGATCTTTTCTGGCTTGGAAAACATGACTTTAAAGGAAAATAGCTCTGCTTTGAAAGTGTGGGCTACCTTGTCTGTTTATTGCCAATGGGTTCAACATGGCAAGGCCTGCCCTACACCTGTTCTGGATGGGTATTCATGAAACTACAGAACTCAAAACAATCCCAAAGAAAAACTGCTTGTGGCTGCTTTCTTGCCTGAAACTTTGGATTTCTGGAGAGACATCATAACCACTCCAGGGAAGTTTGGTGTTTAGGGAAAACTATAGGATGTCTAACCTGCAACTCCAGACATCAAGCTTGTCATTAGTTTAGAGCCAAGCTTTTGAGAGTTGTTCAAAAGGAAAGCAAACTGCCTGTTGGAAGAGGAGCTCAAACCAAACAAGGGAGCTGTGTAGCACCATAGGCTTTACCATGCTGAGCTATGCTTTTGTGGGACAATGGGTTGAAATAATGAATAATAAAAATGTGCCTCTGCCAAAATTTTTCAGCATTCTTTAAATGTGGGGGTTTTTCTACACTTTTATGAGATCTTCCTCTGCTTCAGAAGTTTTCTCGCTGCTCTAGAATTGACACCAGATAAAAACCATATTTAGTGTTAGTTACTAAAGAAACATGAAGGGTAAGTGTCACTCTCAGTGGACAAAATCAGCTCTTGTGGTTCAAGAACCAATGCACAAGGAAAAAGGATGGAACTGCTGTTATTGAAAAGCTTCACTCAAGTCCAAAGATGCCTTGTGTTTAGGCTGTCTGGAGTCTTCACCTATTCTGTGACAGTCTCAGGGCAAAATTAGAAACACAGCTGTGCTCCAGGCAAAAGCTGCACCCATGCTGATATGTTTGGAAGCTGATGATATGGTGGAGGTGTAATGTCAGTCTGAAAGCAACAAAGTGAGCATTAGCAACAGAAAACTGCAAGAGAGAACTTGAGAGACAAAGTTCATGAATCGAACGGTTTTGTAAAGTAAGTTTTGTAAAATGCTATGCAAACTTTGCTTCCTGTTCATTCTACTGAGATGTCACAGGGAAATATCTTCTATGTTTTCTTCTGACCCTCTGGCTTTCCTCAGTGTACCACAGTGCTGGGATAGCCACTTTTTTCTCATCCTAAAACCTCTGTCACGGACCTTGATGTCATTTCTTTAAACACCATTTCTATGATTCTCTATAAACTTTGCATCTTTTATTCTAAGGTTCAGTGAAATGGCTGTAGCAGTGTTGTAGCTGTGGAGACAGGAGCAGCAAGGTTTGAACAGTTAATAACCAGAAATATTGTGAAGATATGTGAGTAGTACTTCTTCCTATCTATATTTAAGTATTACTCCTTTGTTCTGTTGCATTTTGTCCATTGCCATCTACAAATATTGGACTAGATTCATTGTAGGAATGTCCTTTTCCATAAAAATATCTCTTTAATTAATCATTTTTTATAAATGTAGTGATAAAATTTTGCAGTATTTGAAGTGTGCAGCCATGTTAGCTCCTCCAGTGAGCATAATCGTCCCTCTTTTATTCAACACACCACCTTCGTTTACTCTTACATTAGTTTTTCTCAGTTTGTGGCATTATTTCTCTCAGGCAGATTAAGTGAGAGAGTTGGTAGACTGCAACATGTGAAAACAGAAAACAGCCTCACTACTGCTTCTGTTTGATTTTAAGGCAGAGGCACTTTTCATAGCTTTCATTATGGCTATCAGCTTTTTTTTGTATGCTATTTAAATCAAGGCAGTAGAACTATATTGTGTTAAAAAATAGAGATAAATAAGAACACAAAAACTATTCATTGTATATGAAGAGTAAATGTAAGATCTCTGAACTCTGCAGCAGATATCTTGCTTGGCTCTTCGTTGTTTAATATAACTCATGTAAATAAAAACAGGATTAGGAAAGTCACATGCAAATATAACAAATGGTGGCTCTGAGTTGAATTAAAGGCATGAATTAATTTTCTTCTATCTCATGCATCATTAAATATTGCTATTGTACTGTCTACTGATTATCTATATTATACCTGTCACCTGATAGCAACCACGGTCGTTATGGTAATGTCAAGATTATAATTATAGTCCCTTCTGCAGTGTAGTCATACTATGCTAAAAAAATCCTTGAAATGGTAGTGGCCCATGCTTGGTACCAGCCCAAACACAAATACATTTTGAGATTGTTGAGGGGAAAAATATTTTGTTACTTACATATACTTACATGTACATATACGTGTATGTAATTGCAAAATATGCAGCCTTTTAAACTATGGGTTTACTTCATTTGACATAAACCAAACTTGCCAGAACTTCTTATCCCTTAATGAACATCCCTTCAGCTGAGTTTGGTAATGTAAGATATTAAAAAAATGCAGTTATTGCTCGTAGATCAGAGAAATCCTGTGAAAGCTTGTTTGGCAGCGTGTGTCAGTGTGTTGATTAGCCTGTACCCTTGTGCAGCAGAATACAGGGTGCCTGGGGTGTTCCAGCTGTTCCCCCCAAGGTCACTGCCCTGTTGGACACTAGTGACCTCTGGTGCCCAGAAGCTAATCTAGGAATCAGAGCCAGGACTCCTGGGAGACATATGTTTGTGAGGCTGCAGGTTGTGGGTGGTAGATAGAGTGTGTCTTCCCAGAGAATAAAATAGGTGACCCCACTTCAGAGAATAGTCTGATTTCTGTAGAATGTAAGGCATTATGTGGTAGCTTCTTCAGATTTATTAGTACAGTTAGCCTATTTTCTTTTAGATTCAGGAGACAATTTTCATTTAATTATGAAGAAAAAAAATATTGTCTCATCTCCTAAGAATACAAATGTATAAAACAGTACTCTTCCCAAATGTAAAAATGCTCTAGGGCAACCATATCAAGGAATCTGTATGAATGCAACTCGTGGAGCAAATAGTTACTTACTACAGTTGCAAAAGGCCACAACTACTGAATCCCTCTAACAGCTGCACATTTATGCCACCTTTACACATTCAGTAGCCCATTTATCCTTATCTCTTCACAGACTTAAGGTGGCTTATATAGAAAGGAATAAGGGCAGTGGAATTTCAATTAGTTTGTTAATTATTCAGGGATTAAGGCCTTATTATACCTTAATCATTTAAGAAGTGCGTTTGATTAGTAGGATTTCATGGGAAATCTTTATTTTGACATTCATTCTGAAGTAAGTGTTTGAAGACTTGGCTGTTTTAGTACTAGGCATTAATAGCAGAAGTGCGTGTAATGGTGCCAGCTGAGGAAGCAATCCATGCCCACAGGACACAGCAGGAAATACCTATCCCTCCTAGCAGTAACAAGCACATCAGTGAATTAGAAAGAAAGAAATATTAAGAAAACTAGATTAGATCTTATATAGTCCTGGTCACCAGAAGCTGCCAAGAACATGAGTCAGACCCAGATGGAAGAGACTTTAACTGTTCTACTACTGCGGCCCTTTTTATGAGGTTGCACCTTTGTTAAGGGGACTGGATTTGTTGTGTGCTTGCATATAGGGAGGGCCTGCGTGTGTTGCAAAGGCAAATGAAACCCAGGCATCTTTAAGGGGGTCTCAGATTCCAGTTGTATAAAAGGAAATCCATTACACACACACACACACACACACACACCCTGCATCACGTTCTCTAGCTGTTTTCCTTTCTTGGGAACTCAGGAAATTTTCCAAGTCTTTTCACATATTTCTCATGTGAAAGCAGAGATTTTTCTTTAAGAGACAAATGCCTTCAGCAATGTGAGAGGATTTAGCCATCCTTGATATCCTGGGAAGTGCGTGTTAGTATTGGTACAGTGCTAGAGCTTTTGCAAAGGCAGTGGTAGCTTGCCTAGACCATCAGGATGGATCTTCATTTCCCATTTTCAAGGGAAGTATTAAGACCTATTCCGAAGGAAAATGCATACTTTTGTCTCACATTTTTTGATTGGATGATCGAAGAGGAGTTTATTGTCAGGCTCCCCTTATTCAGCTGTGTGTCTAGACAAAGTCAAGACTAACCTGACCATTTTTTCTGTTAACAATGCTTCCCTGGCCCTCCTTTTGCTACATCACAGAACTGTGTTCAGCACATGGAATTACTGTGGTCAGGAAAAGAGAAGAGAAGCTAGATGGCACTATGGTCCAAAGGGATCATGTTCTGCTGGTGAACAGGATGAAGCTGTGCAAGTCATCTGGTCTAAAAAGCCTCTAGAATTTAATAGATATCAGCAACAACAGGGTCAGAATTCCTGAAGTGGAATTAGGGAGAGAATAGGCTTTCCACTGATACAATTAATTAGCTTTTTTTAAATAACACTGTTAACAGGCTTAAATGTAAGCATACAGACATGAAAGAAATTGCAGATGTAAAATGCCTTTAAGATTGCCTACACAGATAAAACTGTGAGAAATAACTTGTGCATTATTGCCGCAACATAACTTAAACATATTTGTGTTTTTTAAACATATACTCAGATATTTCTGTTCAAATATGGTATTATGTATGGAAGTAGATAAGCTATGTACTGCATGCCTGCAGTTACGGGAAACCAACACACTCATCTGAAAAAAAAAAATACACCCTAAAGCACTCATTAAATTTTCCTTTAAAGATTTTGTAAAGATAGAGGTGAAGGGACCTGCACTACCGAAGCAGAAATTTTGTTCAAGCAAATATCTGGGGTAATTACTGTAAGACACTCATTAAGCTATCTTTATATGCATAAAAAATATGTAAAAATTTTATGTGTATTTTTTATATTTGTATGTATTTATAGACATAAAATATACATATTCTCACTATGATATGTCAGTTTCCCTGATCTCAGTTTTTAGAGCACAATTATTTTTTACTAGTTTTTAGTTAAGTAATATATGTAATTCCTCCATTTGTGCTTTTATCAGAAATGAAAGTTAGACAAGATAATATTAATATAGTTTTTATTAAAATTATAAGGCAATCCTAACCGGTAATTACTATTTAAGATAAAAGTAGGCAGTTTAAGCTTAAGAATTCCTTAGAAGAATGTCAAAGTTATTAAAACACAAAACAAATAAACAAAAATATCCGTAAGCTTTGGAAGGTTGGGGAGGTCTATTCTAATAGTGACTTTAAAGATCTCAGCATTTGAAACTAAATAAAACCCAGTCAGCCAAACAACTTTGCATCTGTAGTAAAGCCAACCTCTAGGCTTTTTCATTAGTATCTTTTGCTTATGCATTGAAGGGGCCTGCATTGCAGCATACAATGTTTGAACCAAGATCTTTTGCTGAAGAAAGAGTACTTCTTTTAGAGGAGTTCAATAGTTGTTGGCTCAGAGGTGAGGGATTGCTGTACAAGTTACACAAATGTGCATCTGTCACAAAACAGATGCAAAAAATAACTGATTTATTAGTATTTTATCATGGCAGAAGGTAACCAAAGAATACCATGCTGTTCCTTCAGAGTTCAGTATGTCATTAACGTGACAGTAAGAGTCATGGATGAGCATGTCGCTAATTTGGAAATGCTAGGAAAGCTACAACGTTAGTAGTTGCCAGGGAGGCACTTGAGGAACTCCTGGGAAACCTGCAAAAAAAGGATGAGCAAGATGACATTAAAAACTCGATATAATTACAGAATTTTAATGCTTACACATGTGCAAAATAACATAGGAAGGTCAGTGAAGCCAATTCATATTGCTGCAGTCCTACCAGGACAGTGTTAAGGAACAAGCAGGAAAACAAATAGAGCAGAGGAGTAGGAACAAAGAGGAGAAAATGGGCTCGGAAGGAATGGAGAGCAAGACACCTACTTGGAGGTGAAAATGAGATAATGGACAGTTAATACTGTCAAAAAAACAGGAAGTTTGTCAGAGATGCTTCAAGAGAAGATAGAAGAGAGGCAATAATCTGTAGACAGAAGGCATAGTGGAGGAAGTTCAGAAGTTTGTAAAAAGTGTGCAGAGAAGTAGGTGCATATTAGTGGAATTGCAAATTCAAAGAACCTATTAGAAGGCTGTTAGAACAACCAGTAGTAGCAAAACAAATATCCCTTAGACTAGCAAAGAGTGAAAAATCAGTTCCTTTTTATGTGGCACTCTGTTTAAAAATAAAAAAAAATAATTTAACAGAAATTATTTTTGACATCTTCCTTCCATTTCAAGATACACTGAATTTGTCAGCTCCTGCTTTATTGTTTATTTGATGATTCAGGAGTCCTTTTTAACTCCTGTGTTTCATATCAGTGTGCTGGGAGGACATACTTCAGGTTTAAATGGGAAAAATGATGCTTGCCAAGAGATGGAAAACATAAAAAGCCCCCATCACCAAAATGGCTAACTGAAAGGACTTAGGAATAAAATTTGGAAGAAATTATAACAAATTAAAAAAATCTTTTCCTTCTCTCAACAGCATGTGAAAAACTCTAGTTCCATTTGGAAACCTACTTGTTGATCTTCCTGTTGGCATCAAATACACGGATGCCGTAGGTTACTCAATAGGTACTACCATTCTTCCAGCTTATATTAAGACATGGCAGATCATGAGCCTTGTCCTTAATTATGGATGGATTACTGCTGCTTTATTAAACACCAGCCTTTATTTTGTATTTTCTTCTTTTTTCATTTCTACAGGATTCACAGATTTTTTTTCCTTTGTGGGAACTCTACCATGCAGTTTTCCAGTTGGCTCTGCACTTTGGCGAACTGATGGCAGGTTTCAGCCTTCAAAATCCCTAAAAGCTACAGTAGGGCTGAGGCAGAAATGGTGCAGCTGTGAGTTTTGCTATGTGCTGTGTCAGCGACAAGGAGCAGAACTGTCCACAGACCACTATCTGACCTAACAGTGTTTCTGTGTTTTTCTTTTTTTTTTTTGCCATTCAAGTGCTTTCTGTGTAGAATTCAAGGAAACTCACGTTTTGTTTTTTCTGATGATGTGTCAAATCCTTTTAAAGTAGTGTGGATGTTGGCTGAACCTTCTGCAGGTTCAGTCTTTAATGGCTAAACTGAATGGAAGCCAAGGAGTTCTCCAATGTCTATTATAAGTCAGGGGTCATGTTGTATATGGAGCAAAATACACATATAGTGACAGGAAGCAGAGTTCTCCCTATGTTTTAAATAAACAATAGCAGGTCCAACTTCTAGTTATTGGTGATAGGAAGATCTTTGTTCTGTCAGATTTCTCTTTCCTGTGACACTCTGTAAGGTACATCTCATTCATGTTTGCTGGTATTATTTGTATTTTCTAAATGTGTGATGCAGCACATTCTTAAAAATAACCATCAACTTTGTGTTTGTTTTCCAGAAAGTGCTGATACTAAATAAAGTACTAATTTTGGATTGCAGCAGCAGCCATAAAATAGGCACACTCAGCAAGAAATCCAACATGACTGTTTTTTGGATTTAGTGTCATAGGTGAACTGAAGAAAGCACAAGTCTTAAATGGTCTGAATTAAGAACAATTATTTATTACAATGAAGATAATTTCTGGTCAATACTAGGAGTGCATTAGAAAATGGGATGTTGAATAGGCTCTTCATTGGCATGGCATTTTACATGGTACTAATTTGAAGAGCAGATGAGATTTTCAAATAGTTATTATAAATACATTTATACTGCAATAGTCACTTCAAAATCACTCTTCTGCTTAAAAAACCAGCTTCTGCCAAATTAATTTGTTTAGCAGTCTTGGAAAGCACCAAATTAATGGTGTTTGTTTATTTTAATCATCTGTGAATATTTGCTACAATATGCCATTTCAAATTACAAATTCCCAACACTGGCTCAGTATTTGCAGAGACACCCTGACTTAGTTGCCCTAATTCATCTAGGGTGTGTCTTCCAGGCTGCCTGCTGAAGAGATCAGGCTGGAGAACAGAGTAAGAGCTGAGGTCAAAGACTATTTTTCTTCTTGCCTCAGTTTGGGATGCAAACCCAAGCCTGCGACTGCATTTGCAGATAAAGGGACAGCTTGTGGAAAGCCACACATCTCTCTTTTCATCTCCTATCGAAACTCTTAATGTTGCTGGCTGTTGTAATAGCTTATGTGCAAGTGCCCCCAGCCTGTCTGCCCAAGGACTAGCTGCAGCTTCTGCAATTGCTCCTCACCCACAAGCCACCTTCCTGGGAGCAGTAGCCTTCCTTCCAAGGCCAACTGCATGAGGGAAGGACTTGCCTGTCACTCTTTTTTTTTGCCTTTCTTCTTTCTCTGTTTTCTCTCTGAGAGTAAGCTTTGACCAGTAATGCTGCTCTAAACTGCAATCCTTCTGTTATGAGCAGGAATGTGTAAAAGCAGCTTGCTGCAGCACAGGTGAGGACTAGGGAAAGAAGGCAAGAACATTCATAACCAGTGGAGCGAGGCAGAGTAAAGAGCCTCCCCTCCATGCACCTGGTGTGCTGTCTGCAGCATTTGCATGAAGTAGGAGTTGATTTGACCAGGTACATTCCTTTTCCTTTTCTTTCTGTTCTAGTCTAGACTTGCGAAATACAAGAGTTATTCCAACAAAAATTAAAGAAGGGTGCAAGAGCTGACAGATATTAGGTTTTTACTGAGAAAGAATAGCTATAAGCAGGATATAGAGGCCCCTGCAAATCTCCACAAAATATCAGGAATTTGAGAAGACTTTTCCATATTCCTAAACGTTCAACTCCATCCATGACTAGGGTATTAATTTTACCTTTTATATTTTGGAGTAATAATTAATGGATGTGGGGGGAAATTCCATTTCCTCTCTTTTACAAGGGTATTTCCACAGCTTTCAAACCTTCATTTAACAGCTGTCTGCTCTAGTACATATGTACAAAACATTTTCAGAACTATTAATATGTGATTGCTATAGTTAAGGTTTGCTAAAGATTTTTTACACAAAGTCTCTGAGTTCATTGCTTAATACTCCACCAACTAAGGGGAGTGTTTCTAGCATTTTGACACCTTCATTTACCATTCTTATTTAATGATTGTAAGGACTCGTTTAGCAAAACATTTAAGCATATATGAGAGTTCAGTTATGTAGTTAACTGGAGCTAATACCCTCACTGACATTATGTATATATTTCAGTATTTTGGAGAACTAATAATAAGAAATACACCTGCGAAGTAACATCTAAATATTCTTTTCAGTTTTGAGAGTGTGCAATGTGCTGAGAGCCTATATTGAACTTAGTGTGAAGAGTATTAAGAGTATTTTAATCCTATTTTTTGTTTCATTTCATAAATATCATGTTTTACGCATTTTCTTTCCTTCTTTTTTATTCTCCTGTAGAAAGTTTCAGTTTTGATATCTCGGAATTTTTTTTCAGCTTTCTAAGTAGGTGGGGGCATTTCCAACAAGATAACTGAAAAAAAAAGAATAGTAGGAAATCTTAGTTTAATTAACTGATTTTGTACAAATGAACTATCTGGAATGACAGAGCAGGAACTAGGTGGGAAAAGAACAATGGCATGATTACGCAATACTAAGAAGTAATGTAGGATTAGATTTGGAAAGGATTTGGAAGCAAAGAGTTTGAGAATTTAGCTAGAATTGGAAGTTATAAGGCCTGTAAACAGGTTAAATATCGTGCCCGTAAATATCGTGCTATGAAATATCTTTCAGTTCTGCTAATTTTAGCTATCAGAGCAATTGCAGGCTACATTCAGTAGTGCCTTGAACCATTAATGGCTTTTGAAAAAGTAGTGATCTTGCTAACTCTTTCCAGGTACAAGTGAGGAAAGGTTTACAAAGGAGTAAGAGAGGTGTCTGGCATGCTGGCTGTAATTCGGAATATTAGAAAATGGCTCTCAGAAAGGCATATTGGAAAAGAAATGAGAGCATTTAGCATGAGATCTTGAGAGGACTCGAAAAAGACACAAGAACAACTATGGTAATATAAAACATGAGAACTGTCAGTGTAGAAAAGAGTCTTTAAAGAAAATAAAGGCAGAATTTTGAAATTACCCTCTCAGAACGGGGAAGAGAAAATAAATATGCAAAGGAAAACTGGGTGTGCTTTTAATGTATAAAGGTGCAGGTGATTTCATAATTAAGGAGAAAGATCGTGAAACTGAACAACTGAAAATAGGATGAAAAATTAATATCCAGAAAGAAGAGTTTCAGAGTAATTCTTAATTTACTGATAACTGAAAAGAAATTGAAAGAGGAGAGCCCAGGTACTTAAAGAGACACTACTGTAAGAAAGGTTCAGAAGTTTTACATGCTTGATGTGCCTGTAAATGCTAGCACTTGCAACTGTTCTACTACAGGAGAATTGTAGAATTGTACAATTTGGTGTTGTACAGACTTGGAAAGATAAAATGACAGAACAAGGTACCTTTGGCAGCAGATTGTCTTCGTCATTCTAGGTTATTGCTGTTTTCAGGGACAAAAGTGCTGAAAAATTACCAGGAACCAGAGGATGCTAAGGCAAGTGATAATCAAGAAGGAAGTATAGAAATGTGGTAGTGAAGCAGGAAATATTTTATGCACCTTTGAGTCTGATAACAGTTTTATATACCTGGAGAACTATATGCTTGTGAGTAGATCTTGCAGGTACTTCTCAAACAGTAGTGTGTGAAGTGTTTCAGTGCTTTGCACAGGAGGGCTTCCTCACCAACATAACTTGGGGCATTTGCCATTGCAGTACTGCAAAACTGCTTGGCAGAGAGGGAACTTCCCAAGGATGAATTTCTCTTTGTAGCTATTTTTTCATAAGATACAGAGTCTTTGCATGTTTGTGCTTGTTAAATATTTATACTGTGACTCTTTACTCTCCACTGCATGAGGCCATCAGCATACTTGGAAGGCATTTCTGACTGACCAAAAGGAAGAGAACAGAGGAAATTACTGTGAGAGCATGACCTACAGTTGTCTGTATGTCTGAATAAGAAAAACTATGTACATATTCACACAATGACAAAGAAGCCATTGGGGATCAGCTGTTGGTAATTTTATCAGGAAGGAGCTCTATTAATGTGCATCAATCTGTCGAGCAGCTGTTAGGAAACCTGTTACTGTGGGCTGGTTTACTTTTTCTGGGTAAGTTAGAGCGTTTAAGAGAAAAGGAAATTTAGAAAGATGATGTTGAGCTTCTGCACACTACTGACAAATTATACTATTATGCATAAAATTGTGTATTTAGTGAACATGTTAAAAGGCAGACTTTTTTTTGCCATTATGTAATGTAGGCCATTGTGCATGGGACATCTAACTGGGAATGATTGGTAGCACAAGTAGTTGAAGCATAGGATTTTTACATGAGCAAAGGTTTCTCTCATACCATAGGCCAATCTGAGTTTGAAAATTGAGATGATAATAGTAATTAATCAGTAAGGTTAGAAAATACCTTGAAGATCATCAAGTCTAACCTTTGAATGTTCTGGAGCTTTCGAGACTTCCAGAGTATATACTTTTGTGTGTTTGTCGTAAATAAATCTTTTTATGGTAGCTAATAATATAAAGTTATCTGATATTAAACAGGCTCGATTCCAATATTTTCTTCTGTTATAACTGCCTACTACAAGTGTTATGTCACACAAAATCCCCCACTGTTAGGAATCACTGTTGAATCTAAATTCTGCATGAGGTTTTTCTCTCCATAGTCCAAATGTTTTCCTTTGGTTAATGAGCTCTCTGGATAGATTTTTCATGGTTCACATTAAGACTTTCTTGTAGGAGCCCAGAGGAGCCTGTGCTGTGGGAGGGGCTCATAGCAGTCGCAGCTGGCTGCTTGGGTTCAGGCACCTGGGCTCTCCACAAATGCTGGACTGCTATTTTTGAGTTGCTCCTCATCCAAGCTTTGTTGATCTCAGATTTATTGTGTTTTACAAGACGGATTGTCAGAGAACAAGTTCTTTATCAGGCCCATTTCTGAACAGGAAGTGTTTTCCTGGTATAACTGAATGACTCTACATGTGTGCTGTTCCAGAGAATAAAATCTCAATCTCTGCTCAGTTGTGTTATCTCCCTCGATTTCCCTGGAATTTAGGTGCACTTAGGACAGAAAAAATCATGAACTTCTGTCCAGAGAAATTGCTGTGAGGATCTGGGTCTTGCTTGGTGTTCTTCCCTTGTAGAAGTGGATGTGTGTGTAGGAAATGGGACCAAATGGCTGTCACTTCCCATGTAAAAAATGTCTAGAAGCTGGATATAGCCTAGAACTGTTTTTTCAGTTGCTCTGTTATGATGCCTTCTCCATTTAGTCTGTAATCTCAAAGCATTTCCTCATAATCGTGAGGATATTACGGCAATTCCTATTAGTAACGGGATTTAAAAACCTTCCCTTCCCTTACAGCTTATTCAGAGGATAGTAGGTGTACTGAATTGAACAAATGTGTTTTTATTGTACCTAGGCCAACATAGTTGATGGACATTACCAAAACATGGAAGACAACTGCCACTGATTAATTTATTGTTGTTTTCCAAACACTTCTCTGGAGCACCTAATTCCATTAACTTTGAGTTAGGCACCTAAGTTGACCACCTGAATTTTCAGAGTAAAGCATTCCTTACTACTTTAATTAGATAAATGATAGTGCTCACTAAATTTAGTTATGGCTAAATGAGAAAAGTTCAGGTACCAAAGGTCTCCTTTGTAGTCCAGCACCTCATTCTTTATCACAGTCAGTTTATCTCCTACAGTAAAGAAACTGAAGGTTTCCTGGGGAAAAAAAAGGTATGTGGGCACGTAAGAAAACTTTCTCTTATTTCCTATTTTATAGAATGTGGATTTGCAACCTTAATAGCATTTTTAAACAAAATATCTCGTTGCAGAAATTCCATCATACCATGTCATCCTGACAGAGACCATGGCAATGCATCTCCACCAGATCAGCTGTGCTGTGCAGCTACAATGTAGGTGCATTTAGGACTATCCTGAGAACATGCAAGCAAGAGCTGAACCGTGTTTGTTCGTTCTGAAGGGATGGTGTGTATATGGCCTGGTCATACTCGATATTTAGATAATACCTCCATTTGGAAAGAACTGAACTTTTTGGTAAAAAAGAAATTGAATGGTTAAAATTTGCAGAGTTGTGTTTTACATCTTAAAATAAGTAATGTGAACAATTATATATTCTTGGGTGCAGGATATTAAAATTTATATTGTAAGAGCAGCATATATACCATAAAATCTACTGCCTCGAAGCTTAACAGATTGGAAAAAAAATTAAGAATATCAAAAGGGATGTTGAGTATTTTCAGATTTTACCTAAGAAATTATTTTGTACTGATTTTTAAGGATGTTGGTAGTATGGAAGATTTACACAATCAAGTGAACGTTGCCAGGGGTGCAGACATTTTCAAAATAGTCTTAATTGCCAGATAATATCTCAAAGCCAAAACGCCTTTATAGGAAAATACAGTAATTCCCATCAACCTGCTTTAACTCATGAACTGTAAAGACAATGAGTGGGGACTGGCAAGGCTTTGTATTTCCTGATCAAATTCTTTTTTTTTTTTTGGAGAGGGCAGTTCATTAAAGTCTTAGAATCAGATCAGGACAGTAAAGCAGAAGGACAGGTCTAAGCAGGTTTCATGCTGTTGCATCCTGTACTTTGAAAACTATTGCTTGTGATGTCAGGAAAAAAAAAAGATGCACTAATCAAACAGAGAAATTCTAGAGAAATTCTCTTAAGCATTATTCATATTTTACCTGAAAAAAAATCTGAAATAATTTTAAAGTATGTTAAGAGCTTAGATACAATTTGGGAAGGGCAGTACTTCCTAAGCATCTACTCTCCAGGTTTCTTAAAAGCCTGACTCATTCTCTTTTTATCAAAGAGAGAAAATGGGCTAGTACAGGAGATACGCTTTGAAAGGGACCCTGAGATGGATTTTGTTTAATTAAATGATGTCAATATAGATTTGACTATATAATTTTTTTTTGTTTCTACATATAGCTATTGATGTGGGAGTTTCTAAGAAAGTGTTTTGATCAATAGTCATCTTCACTAGAACAAGTTTGGAAGTACAAAGCACTTCCATTTTGTTAACAGTATTTGATCCATGACTAATTGCTTTTATCCTGTGAAGCTGTGTTTCTGTAAATGTATCTTTATGGTTTTAATGAGTGTTTCTGAAGTCTAAAACTAACCCTTATAGCTGTATGAACAAATTCTTCAAGAGCTAGGAGATGAGTTTAGTTCAGTGGTTCAATTTTCCCTTTTTTTTTGTGTATTTTTAAGGCTTTTAATTATTACTGTAGTATCTGAGAAACATGAGGTACCCCACAGTGAAAATGAGAAGACAGATTCTTATTGCAAGTAAGTTACATCATGTTCTAGTCTGGGATGTAACAGTGGTCAGTTTGTACAGGCTTCACAGCTGTGCGAAAGCTTAATTTCAGTGACTGAGATTTACAAACAGGGCATAGGGGCTGTAAGGAGATGAGATATATTAAAGTGAATCTTTTAACATTTAGCATCAGTAGCTGAGGTTTTGAAAAACAGGAAACTGTTTCAGGGTGGAGACTCCAAAAGCACCTACTGTTCTTTAGTGTAATTGTGTGAAATGCCTATGTTTCTGTAACCACAGTTTTCTGTAACATAGTTGGGGTTAATTGTTTTGAATGGAAGGCCCTACCTCCCTCTGCTCCCCAAAATGCTGTGTATAAAAAAATTTAGAGGGAAATTTCCAGTGACCTATTGCATTGTTTTAACATTACTTTTCCTAGCAAAGGCTGGTTGTCTTGGCAGTCATTCATAACTTTGAAGTCCTTCCTAAGGAAGATAAGGCTCCATCCTCTTTGCATTGGTCCAAAAGAATCAAAATGCAATGGCTAGTGCTAATTCTTGAGAATAACGTTCTGAAATTATTGCAAATAAAGAACTTGCAATGCCTGATGGATGGCAAGATTTACAAGGCCCACATTAAGAAAATCTCATGGATGTTTGTAAGGCCAACTCACTCTGGTCACATATTTCTCTGTAGAGAAGCAAATAAAAAAATATTAGTGCCTCTCAACTGCCTTAATTTTTTTTTCCCAAAGTAATGCTATGTCTCGGATTATTGTTGTTGTTGTTGCTATTGTTATTGTTGTTATTATTAACTCTGATGCTTTACTACATAAAAATGTTGCTAGACATTTATAAAAAGACGACTAAAATATAAAATAAAAAAAATCTAGACTAATATAATAAGAAAGTAGATGTATTACACAGGTAAAAAAAGTCATCCAGGATATTGAAAGCAATTGTGTGCTTGCATCAGGGAGATTAGTTCTGTGTTCTGTTGGAGAACTCACATGACAGTTATGTCAAAATCAAACAAGATATGGGTATTTACTGGCTTTTAACTAGAAATATTTTTCAACCATTTTTTAAAGGAAACGAAAATTGAGATTGATTTCTCCATTTGCTTGTATGTGTATTTTATGTGAACATAGTACTTTTGAAGATAGATGTAATTCAACATGTAGATACATTCAACATTTGAGCTACCTAGAAGGATTCCAATAGAACTTGGAATATTGTACTATTTTTTTCTCCCTTTGCTACTACAGTTAAGTTTTTAGCATTCCTGCATAGGTCATTCAGAGTGAATGTTTTTCATCACAGTTTGAATAGCAGCACACATTTCCTTTGAGCTTAGTAGACAAGTCAAATGGCAGTTTCCATCAGAAACAGTAAGTCCTTGGCCTTCACTTGTACATGTACAAACAACTTGGTGATACTGGCATTCACCAGCAAAGTGAGAAAACCATTTATAAATGAACATAAATGAACATTTATAAATGAACATTAAATTATCTGAGATAGTTTAAGATATAAATTCCCTGTCTTATGTAGAATGGGACTAATAAGTTCATTGTTGAAATGAGTCTTCTCGTTATGGAGTTGCTTCAAACTGACAAAATAGATGCAGATATAGTACTTTTGTGGCATTGAGAAACAAATTTTTGTTTTATATATCTTTACTAAAAGATAGATTATAGAAGACATGTTCAGGAGTAGTCTGCAGTATATACATAAATCGCTAAGTAAAAACTTTTTAGAAAAAGAATTATAATATATTGAGAATCAGATGTGTATTTTCTCCTTTACTTAGTCTATTTGTCATGTAGATATTAATAACTTACTATATTGATATGTCTGCATACGTTTTACAGAGCACAGAGCATTTATGTGTTTTAAGTATAGGCCATAAAGTTTTGTGTTGTAAGGAGTTTTAAAATGTAACTGGGACAGAATATCCTTTCAAAGGGACATAACCAAATGGGGTTAAACTGCAGATATAAACACTGCAATATAGGATATCTGTAGGTGTCTATATGTCAACTCACACAGTTAGTGAAGGTCAGTAAAACTGGTCTAATTCCTACAGCTGGGTGGAATGTGTAAAAAGTAAAAAATCAGTTTTTTACGTGGCAGTGATTCTAGACCATCGTTAACCCTAAATTCCGTTTTATAAAATATTTTTTCTTCTGTCTTTCTATAACTTGTTTTGATTAAAAGTCAAATATAAAGGCCACAGACTAAATACAAGCAATTCCAGTGTTATAAATATCACAGCATAATGAAATGAGGAGGATTACTTTTCTTAGCTGAAGACTAGCAAGAACTGTGCTTTAGTAAGTGAGAATTCCTCTCATTTCCAGTCAAATGTTTCACATTTCCTTGAATTAAGTAGGTTTTGATTTCTCAAACTGATACTACCTGATTAAGTGATAATTTGTAGCTGGGAAGCTTTCAGGAAGTTTCTTGCTGTTTTCAGAGATAAAATGCTCAAATTACACAAATTTATGTGCTTGAGTATTTACCAGACTTTTTATGCATTGTTCATTCTGCATCTGGTTTTGACTTTTAAAAAAATTGTGGTTTTTCACTGTTGGAGGAATAATCTTTGGACTAAAGTAAACCAAGCTGAAGAAGGAAGTCATACCTCAAGTAAGGGGACATAATATTCTCAGCAAATACGACATTATTTAAAACAGTGCATGATGAACTTGGCCCGTTATGTGCAGTCTTCATCTTCCGCTGAAGGAACTGCTGGTGACTGTAGCTGTGAGTTAGACATTGGACTTACAGTAAATGTTGCTGATGTGGCAAATGATCTGATCCTCAGGCAGATTTTGCCAGAGTATGCTCTAGTCTTGCACTTCTGCCCTGAGAATGATGGGTGTCTTTGTCCAGGTGGCCAATATTGTCAGGACAATAAATCGATGTTCTTTCTTCTCTGGCTGGGAGGAAGTGTGGAGGAGGGAAGATGGTCTTCCTTCCAGAGGATATTTGCCTTTGCCATAGTGATAGAAAAAGCTGATGAAAAAAAAAAGGCAAAACAGAAGGGTCAGAAAACTTATGGCAAAGGAAAAAACAATGAGAATATTGTATATGTCAGGACTCTGGTTGCCATTTCGTAAACAACCTTCTTCCTATTTTTGTATATTTTACTTGGATATCCTGTTTCTTTCTTTATCCCTTGTGTGACACTGGGATTCTGTGAAGGACTGAAGCCATAGAAAGTTTTCATCTATGGTTTATTTGTGGAGATTTTCCTGCTAAAATTGAGAAATGTTTAAAGAGTGATAAAAGATGTTACTAAAATGGTAAATGCCAACTTTCTTCCAGGAGAAGAATGGAAAGAAAATCAACAGAAAATAGTGATTTTGACTATATGCATTAGAGATTTACTATTTCATATATTTCATTTGAAACATCTTTGCATTTTGAGATCAGTTTTGACATGATCTTTAAGTTGTGTTGCAAAGCCAACTTCTGCTCTTTAGGTAAAGATACTCTTTCTGATAAAATTTGCAAATTTTTGTACTGTGGCAAAGAGCCTTCTGAGCTACAGCCAAGCTTGGTGCTTCAGCCCTGGGCTGAGTGGTGCAGCATAGCAGGAGCTCATCTATAAAGTATCTAAGAATCATATTCCTCATGACTTCAATTACACCAATCCTTGTTAGCAAAGTCACTTTTTAGCCTTCGAGTCATTCCAGTTTGCAGCAGTAGTAAATGAGATGCTTTCAGTGTTAAGAAAGGTAAGACCTTACACAGCTGAAGAGAACAATGCAATGTCTAATAGTATATCTAGAAGATTCTCTGTTCGAGTCCGTTGGGCTTTAGACTAAGCCAGAATGAAAACTTAAGTAAGAAGGGAGCATGATTAATTTAAGGAAAATTTTAGAGGCAGGTGCCAACAGGCAGCTTTGTAACAGTTGTAGTGCAAAGTCACCAGATGGTGAGGCAGCCAAAACAGGGTGACAGGACTGTGAGATGGCCTGGGAGTAATGCATTAGCAGCAGTTGGCAGGTTGTACAATTCAAAAGTTTGACAGAGTCTCTGTGCAAAATTGGGATGCTCAGAAGAGCTCATTTGATAAAGTTCAGTGGCATTCTAGATTCAGGAATGACTGAGATGATTATTTTGCAGTTGCATGGAGAAAAAGATTTTGCAGTAGTAGTGCAGAGGAGAGGTGTATAAAGCAGCAGAGTTGGTTTTAGATTGGCAGAACAGAGCAGGTGATTCCTGAGTTCTAACTGAACTAGTGTTAGTTAATACTGTGAATTTCTGTTTTTCTGTGTTGTTTAGAATAAGAATTTGAAAGGCTACAAGCTTTAGAAATACATGTCAGTAAATTTGTATTTCCAAAACTCTTAGCTATTTCTTTCCATTTACTCATACGATTTTTCTTGTATTGAATTATGCTCTCAAAAACACAGATTCAGTGCAAAGAGGCCATCTCTCTCTGAGTCCCTGTGTAAGGAACTTGTATGACTTGTGCTTCCGCCATTCTCAAGTTTTTATCTTTTAATCTGCTTTTGGCCAGTTTCAGAGATGAGATTCTGTCTTGAAAAAATTCTGACTGGTTGCAGGTGTTTATATATTCTGATAAAAATCTAAGTTTGGTTTATCAAAGCCTTAGTGGAGTGTCAAAGCCTGGATACATTATCTGTCCATCTCTGCCTCCCTATAACAACTACACTGATGAACACATTCAAACAGGATTTGAATTGTGAAACGCTGGAGATGGGAGTGAGATCTGGAGAACTAGCTGGTGTCTGGCCTACTTTCCATGATTCTTATCAGGATTCAGCGGAATATTGAATTGGCTGGAAAAACCCTCTTCCTCTTGCAAAAGCAGACCTTTATGTCAAAATTTTTGGTGTAGAGTTGCCTTTCTTTTAATATATGATGGAAAAGATAAAAAGCAAAGAGTTCAGAACATAAGGGAGAAAGAGCAGCAGCAGAACTTATGTATGAAAAAGTTTCCTTTTGGTGTAAGAAGGTAAAAAGTGTAACCTCCAATACAAAATATTTAATGTATTTTGTAGTATATGTAAATAAGAATAAGAGAATAAAAATATTCTCTATAATAGTTTTTTCTGCTGTATGTGGTAGCACCCTTTGTTCTTTTATTTCAGCTACTTGATAAGACAAACCAGTTTTACTAAATTATGTGAGATATTGAAGACAACACTATTTAATAACATTTCCAGAATTTTATTTAATATCTATTTCCTGTTTTCCATTTTTTTCCATTGTTTGTTCTTTTATCTATGTACATTATTTACTGTGTTTTGTGGAGCAACTCTTAAGTGATTCCTGGTTTGTCAGGAAAGATTTTAAGTTTTAGCATAAGAACAACTTATGGTGTTTGAAAGCATTTGTTTTACTGTTCTTTCAAATAGCCTCTCATTATGTGAACCGTGGAAATTTAACAAAGAAATTAGTGCCAGGGCTGGCATTCACACATACCTTGAGTAGTAAGTTTCTCAGAGAAGAGCCTGTGGAATTTATTTCTATGTAAAGCACTATTATATTGACAAGAATGGTAGATTTCATTTCTCTTTAACAGCAAGATCTTAAGGCTGCCTCGGGCTCCTGGGTAATTCCTGCATATTCCTATGGGAAGCACAAAGCTGCTGTCACTGTTCCCGAACACTTCTGTGTGTTGTAAACCCAGATGTGACAATACAGCCTATACTTGCTTTCACTCCAGGCTCTTGACATTCCATGTGCTTGAGGGAGCTCTCTGAATAATGTAAACATTTCTCTTTTGAGACACAGGGAGCAATCACAGCCAAGATGAAACTGAAAGCTCTCAGTCCCATATTGTTAGGCTTGTGTTGTGTTTAACCTTCAGTGACCTTAAGGAGTTACCATGAAATTGTTGCAACTGTAAGTTGTTGTGACTTGGTTATCATGAGATTACCAAGAAGTCACAGACGATTTCTTGCTTGGTTTCATGTCCCTATTTCTGCTAATTAGATCATGACAGGATTTCCAGTTATTCACAGTGTTTTGCTTCACAGCTGTGTGCCAGAAGAGTGCTGTTCACAGTCTAATAGATAATTGTGTCTGTCAGTGAAAACACTAACTTGGTTGTCTGAGTTTTTGTTTTAGTTTTCCATCTAAGAAAGCTTCGGAAGGATAAACTGAATCCTAAATGGAGTATCGTACAATACAAGTCCTGACAAAAACAGGTGAATACCATAATATGAAATGCATTCATTGAAATGATGAGTTTTATTTAGAAGAATAAGAAAATAAAAGATCGAGGTAAGTTTAGAGATAATTCACAGAAACAAAACTAACTTGACAAAGAATGTTATGCAGAATCATCAGTTTAGTAATTGCTTTCCCCCGGTTAGTTATGGATTTTTAAACACACTGCTTACTTTTCAACCTTGTGATAAATTTCTGTTCATTCTTGTAATCATTCTGTACTATAGCCTTCTCCTAAAAATTTGTCCTCCTTTATATTAAATTTGCAAACCTTCTAGCAATCTTTAAAAAATAAATTTTATTTATTAATTTTTCAATTAATAAATTGCATATAAAAATAAATTTAAATTAAACATTACAATTAAGAAATACAATATACACGATAAAGGGAAACAATTTTTCTTAAATTATCTTAGGTCCTAAATTGTCGATAGAATATATTTGATAAGTAATGGCACATTTTGTGAAACCATAACCTACAACAGGATCCATATGCTTACCTTAGAGGCAGAATGACAATCTCTTCATGCCACAAAATTTAGTAGAATTAGTACAAGACACCTGAGAGTACAACAAAAGCAAAGTCAGAAGCTAGGTATTGGTACCCTAACAGATAAATCAGTATAATAAGAAGTCATTTATAGGCTGATAGTTTTGTATCAAGCACTTTTTATCCATAGTAATGAATTGCTAGAGTGTATTTCCTTTCAGTGTGAGATAATTGTATTATATTCATTCAAATAATCTAGGAAACTCAGTGTAAGATAATTTACTTAAAATCTTAATGAATTCACCCTCACATGTCTCTAGAAATTCCTATTCCTTCATCCTGTTGGTCTTGCAGGTACCAAGTCACCGTGCTACTTGATATCCTGCATAGAGAAAGATGTTACAGAGGTAAGACTAATCTCAAGCTCATGAGCCTACCAGAACTTAACTGGGTTTGATTCTTGATCCGCAAAAGGATTCAACACTGCATATACAACATTTACATCTTCCTTATCTTTTAGAAACTGCCCAGTGCACAGAATTGTTTTCTTTCCCGTTAGGATGTGCCAGCTTCCAAGTGAACTCCCTCTCAGTAGCTGCATGATCATCTGACTTAGTCAATAGTGATTTCATTCAGCAGAGAGAGAACCTAAGCCAGAACACTGAATAGGCAGAGCATTTGTCTGGAGCTGAGCTTTTGAAAGAGAGGTACCAACATCTGTTCCTCATGGTGTGGAGCTTACTACAGTCAGAAATTCAGTCAAAGCAAAGCAAAACTTATCCAACCAAAAGGGTCATTAAACCATCTGTTACTTATGATTTGGTATTCAGATACAATTCTTGGGAAATTTCGGGAGGGATTCTTGGCTAAGAAGCATTGGAATGTTGGCAGTCAAATATTTCTCATACTAATTCAGCACAGACCTTTGTCCTGCCTGTCAGCAATTTCAAATGTGTCACATTTCTCAAGTTGCCTCTCTTATCACTAGAGAGTAACATGGTCTGTGAGGTGAGGGTGACACAACTATGAAAGTCATTCTTGCTCCATTGTCTATATCAGACTACAAGGACTGGGGCTTTGATGCCTAGCCAAGTAATTGTCGGGGAAGGGGGAATAAATTCCAGTAGCTTGCATCTTTTTTACCCTTGCCTATCTAGAAAAATTCAGCTGCTCATGGTTTTTGTCACCTAGCCACTCCTACTTCGGCATATTCCTTCCATGAAAGTGTCAACAAACGGAGCAGTTAAGATGATACTTAACTGTGTGGGGAAAAAAAGTGAAGAGCAAAAGTCTAAGTAAAGAAACAACATGTTTTTGATTTAAGGTAGAGCACATTTAAGAGATAAAGGAAAGGTGCCAGATCCTTAATAGATTTGCAGCTGGTTTCAAGTGTCACTTCGTTTATCAGTATGTGTACAAACACACAATCATACACAGATACTGCAAAATGCTTTCTCTTGGATACTTGTCATTTTGGCTTGATGGAAGTAAAAATCGGTTCATTCCCTTTTGTTTCTATTTGGAGGGTCATTTTCTTTAGAACTTTCAGTCCACTTCCAGAGAGAGAAAAATTACAATATCTAGATAAAAGAAAGATTTCTTTATGTGTCTTTAAAAAAAGTGAACAAAATAATGATTTTGTACAATCCTTGTAATTCATACCGATATGGAAGATTTAAAAATTATGAATCTTGAATCATGCAGTGTTAAGTAATTTAATTTCTTTCTGATATCTGTGTAATATTTCTACCTGTTACTGAGCCAATCCACCTTAGGAGTACAACGATAACATTTCTATAATACAAGGCAGCAAAAATAGTATCTATAGAGCTGAACGTGGTTCTTCAGAATATGAACAAGTGTAAGAGAAAAAAGAATGTATTCTCATAGACAAGTTGAAGGATAATCAATTAGTAGCAGCGCAGTTATCAGTAGGATTCTCCTGCCTAGGAGAATCCAAGTTCTACATTCTTCCAGGTGAAATTGTCTGTTACAGACCTTGCTCTCATCATTCCCCTTTGTCTTTCTTGGTCCATAGGGACATACATGTACCTCATGACTGAAGAACAGGAAGGAGATGGGAAATAGGGACGTGACTGATCCACAGGTGCATTGGAGAGTGACTGCTGGTGAGTAATAACAAAGCTCGTTCAAATAGTTCTCCACCCCTGTCTTGATAAACTTATTTTGATCCTGTGAAATACTTGCCTTAATGAGGTACACAACAATATTTAGTGGTATTGGAATTTCATGTAGAATGTTGAGGGAATTTATTAACTTGGTCATATTCCTTCTTAAATGTTTTCATCTGACTTTATCTTGCCATATCCTAGGTTCTAGCCAGCATCTGCACTTTGACCCATCTACACTTTGTCCCACTCTTTTACTCTGACCATTTTGAATTAGTTTTGTCTGAAAAAGGTATAGCTCCAGTGAGAACAAATGATTTTGATACGTATTTGTGTATTTGGATGAAAATAAAAGTAGATCTGAACTCTTACTTCAAAATTCCCAAAGAAATTTTGAGTGCTCCAAGGCTTGTATTTGAATTTGAGTACAATGGATAATATTTCAAGAGGGAAACTTTTTTTTTACCTATGTCACTATGAAGACAATAGGAGCTCAGCTATCGAAAATAATGAAGTTTGACGTGCAGTACAGTACTTGGCACTTTAAGTATGTGGATTTAAAGGCTATTCAACAGTTTCATTTTTAGATTCAGCACCACTAAAATCATACTTTCTTTTTTTTAGAAATAGAATTTGGAATTTCCACAGCTTGTTTTTTGCCAGCAACAATAGACTATAAAAAGTAGGGACTTTTTTCTCTGGTGGCTTCTATTTATTAGTAGATGAACTTTTGGTTCTTTCTGTAAAGTGAAATGGACAATGCATCTGAATAGAAGAGAATAAGAAATTAGCTGTTTTGTAGTCTGTGCAAGTTATCATACTTCTTTATTATTTTATCTGGCACCTTTGTGGATTCTGGATGCCTTCAGACTCACCAAACAGGAAGTGTCATAGCTGGGAAGCTGGTGCCTGAGAAAGATAATGAGGAAGTAGATGCATTTATTTTTATATACAGTATTTAAGAAATTCCAGAAAAGGGAAAGAAGCAGATGATAAAACTTTCTTAAGATGTTTCTTTTTTTTTTTTTTTCCTTTTTGCAATAGATGACAAGTTAGATGTGGAGTACAATTGTAAGGTGTGATGTGGGTTACAGGGTAATGTGTTGGTGTTCTTTTTGTAGTTAGGTACAAAGTTACAATTCCTGAAACAGACACAACCCTTTAAATAGATCTGCATGTAGATCTCATCCTTCCCAGCCGGAGATGAAAATTATAGGGAGTCAGTGATGCTTTCCTCCCCCTCTTGGGGCTATACTGAGGTTGTATTATTGTCAGGTGATGAGAAAGCAGGTGGAGGGAATCAGGAGAAGCAAAGGGTCAAGAAGTTCTGGGAACCAAAAAGCCAGTAGGCACTGAGGAAGGAGACAGTGTATAACCCAAATAGCAGGCTGCTGAGGTTGCTGAGAACTGAAAATTTAGAGACTGGCAGATCGTTACCTGCTATATTAGCCATATAGTCAGCAGTATTCATATATATCCTCCAGGTTCATGTTTTTTCTATTACTTCATCAAGATTTGACCATATTAAAGGTATTACCTTGGATGTGGTGCCTGAAGAGCATTCCTTCTTTGCTGAGGCATGTCTGTTTTCCCTCTGAGAATAGTTCTCATTTGAGTTACAGCACATTGCTCTGGCTCTTGTCCTTTAGGCATGATCATACTGTAGACACTGTGAGTGGGGTGGAAGCTCTTCATCCCAGCTGCTTCCATAAAGCATCAGAAACTCTGGAAGAGGCTTGCTTTACTAAGGCACCCAGTGTGCATCCCAAGGATATCTTTCCTGAGATGTGTGAGGGACCTAAGTATAAACTTGCTGTAATACCTCTGTGATACGAGGCTGAAGAACTGTTAAGTCAGACTTTGCTGCATCCTCTCACCTGAGTGTCAAGCCTTCCACAGAAGAATTCTGTGGAATATATATACATATATATATATTCTGTGGAATATAATATATTGGATATGTTTCTGTGTTGGGATCCTGTACAAAGGCTGTAATTCCAGTACTGAGTATTTTTAGGAGAAATCCCAAATGGTAGCTCTAGATGCAGATACAGGAGTGAAATGCCATGAAGCATTTTGTTGCTGACGCAGGAAACAGAATGTCAAATTAGATGAATCTCCTTCTACCTTCTTTTTTCTTAAATTTCCTCTGCCAAAAGGATTAGCCCTCCTCACTGTAGGTCCTTGGCCATAAATCACAAAACCAGTGGTGAAGGTTTTAAGACCTCAAATTCTGCAAGAGGTTTTGCCTTTCAGCTTTCCCCTGATAGCCTCCTGGAGACAGGGCAGTACATTAAAAATGCAGGAAGAGGATTATAAATGTTGGATAAGTAACACATTGGATAATGTGCATTTTGTTCAAATAATTCATTAAGACATCAAGAACTCCCTATCTCTTTTGTCAAGAGGAAACTAGTAAGTACATCATATAGGTATTTAACAGGATTGTAGAAGTGTGAGTTAAAGCAAATACTTAGCACAGTTCTGAAACAGTTTCTTTTCTTACATTCCGGAAAAGTCTGATGTAAGTTTGTTTCCCGAAGGACATTTGTGTATTCTGATGCCAGGCCAAAAATTATGTGTTCGGTATTTCCAGACTCCCTTCTGAGACACACAATTGTTTTGTCTTTGTCCATCAAAGCCTGAGAAAAGTCTCTTTTGATTAATAGATGTATTGGAAAACATATATTTATGTCCCAGTGCGTAATTCTTTTAATCTTTTTTGCCTTTAGTGATATTCTTGTAATATTTGTTTCATTCCAGACTTCATTACGCTCTGCGTGTGTCAAGATTTTTTCCAGTTGATCCTATAATACTTATCTCACTGTGGATGTGGATGCATCCTCTGTTTTTATCCCCAGCATCCTCCTCTGTGCTGTTTGAATAAAAACCTAGATTATTTGAACTCTTGAGGTAAACTGCTAAAACTTGTCAGCTGATCTCTGTTTGTTTTCAGACAGTACAGACAGTTCTAAAAACAAGCAAACTTGGTACCCATTTCCCTATTTAGAGGTTGATGCTGAGACTAGTAGGAGTAACAGTAAAGTACATATTCTTTTTAAAATATATAGGAAGCTCACATTTGAAGTTGGGTGAAGAGCAAATTTTAAGAATTTTTTTAATTTTGTGGCAGATCTGTACTTTCTTTAATAATATTTGTTGGCTAACTCTGCTCTTACCTATGCTGTCTGAGTTAACTTTGTCTGATCACCCGGTATAGTAGTCCCTCTGGTAAGGATCCAACTGCACTAAAGTTAATGGCAGCTGTCCAGTTTAATCTGCTGAGAGCTGAATCAGAGTTATTTCCTATTTCATGTTATCTGATGAAGGACTTAATTAAAATTTTTCCAGCATGCGGATATGGCCTCCTATGTTCATATCTTTGTTTAGAAACTGATTTCCCAGAAACAAGGAAATTTTGCCCTTTCTTCTTCAGCTTAGCTTATGACTATTTAAGCAGTCCAAGCAGAAGAGTTTCATTTCTTGCTTCTCTCTGCCTGTGATTTTAAAGTATTTATTTGCAACTTAACTGAGAGAGTGCTTTTCTTCAACAAAACCATTTTCTGTGAAATCAAATAAAATTCTGTAAATGTATTGTTATCTATTCTGGATAGATTTTGGATTTTTGTATTTGATAGCATTACTTTCAGAACAGTATTCTGCTTTCATTTCCTACGACTTCTGAGATTTTTTTTATTCTTCCTCCTTCTCTAACAAAGAAAAAGTGATGATGGTGATAATAAAAATAAAATATTATGGTAAAAGCTACTGTGACATTTTCATTGAATTTGGTTAGGCATTGCTAGATGCTTCAGATTTCCCTGTCTTATTGTCTACTGGGTAATTGGGTTTTCTTGGGGTGTTTTGTTCATTTATTATTATTTACTATTATTTTGAAGACATCCTTTCTGGCTGAGATCACAATTTTATCTTTCCACTATCATTAATTCCCTTTCATATTTGTGAGTTTATGATAAGCGAGGTAAAAAGTGGTTGATGCTTCCCATTTTAACCAGTGCAGCTTGTGCTGTCCAGCTGTCCTTTGATGAGGACGCAAAGGTATGGCTGGCTGCAGTTAGGTGAAAAACAACAAAAAATAGTGCCTGAAGAAGTTGTGGTGACTGTAGGCCAGCAGGACCCTTACATCCTGTGGTACAACTCTCACCTGAACAGGGTATTTTGGAACTAGCATTAGGTTATTAACCATATAAAATCTGCTTGACTTAAAACATATATTGATGTAGTCCCAACTTTTCAGCAGATAGATTTCTTTAACGTTTACAATGTTGTCACTTCAGCCCTTATTTTTCCAAGTTATCACTCACTTACTAGATATTTGAATCTGTGCTGTTTATAAAATGTGCTATGTGATTACAGTATTTCACAGACATCAAATGTCCAAACTGTTACATACCAAAAGATTTACCAGAGACATTCTGAAAACACACGTTTTGTTCTGAATTTCTTGCTGCTTTTGTTTAGTGATTCATAACTGACCAGTATAGAATCATAGAATCCTTTATGTTGGAAGAGACCTCTTTTAACCCTGCACTGCCATGTTTACCGCTAAACCATATTGCCAGGTGCCACATCCAGACATTTCTGAACACTTCCAGGGATGGTCATTCCACCACTTTCCTAGGCAGTCTATTCCAATGCCTAACCACCCTTCAGTGAAGAATTTTTTCCTAATATATAATCTAAACCTTGCCTGGTGCAATTTGAGGCCCTTTCCTCTCGTCATTCCAGCATCTCAGTGTCTTTCTTGAAGTGAGAGGCCCAAAACTGGTGTGGCCTCCCCAGTGCCAAGCAGAGGGGGATGGGCACCGCCCTGGTCCTGCTGGCCACACTATTTCTGATCCAGGCCAGGATACCATTGGCTGTTTTGGCCACCTGGGCACGCTGCCGACTCATGTTCAGCCACTGTCAACCAGCACCCCCCAGGTCTTTTTCCCCAGAGCTGCTTCCCAGCCACCCTTTCCCCAGCTTGTAGTGTAGCCTGGGGTTGTAGTGACCCAAGTGCAGGACCCAGCACTTGCCTTGTTGAACCTCATACAATTGGCTTCATCCCGCTGATCCAGCCTGTCCGGATCGCTCTGCAGTGCCTGAATTACGTAAGTAGTTGAATACATAAACAACTGAGATGTAGAAACCTTTGTCCATTCTTTGCATTGATAGCAATTTTCCAGCTGAAAATTAAACACTGAAAATGTTAGTTTACTTTTTTCATAACATTGTTGCTATATTAGGCAGTAAAAGTTGTCCTCAGAAATATTCCAGACTGGCTTTGAATACCCATTGGAAACCAAATACTGAAAATAATCCCCAAGCTCTTCTATAACTGCTACACTTCACTTATATATAAACAGGACATAAGAGATCTGAGAGGCATATCAGTAATGGACATTTTTAAATGGAATTGGGATTATTAGTTCATTTTGAATAGTATGAGCCTGTTTCAGGCTGATTAAGTCAGATCTCTGGACTTCTGTTATCTGACTTATTTCTTCATGTTTAGGGATCAAAATTATTTAGGAACAAGTAACATCACCTCAACTGGTAGCACAGTTTTCAAAGGGAGTACTTTGAAATCCTATTTACAGCATAATGCTCTTTACAGAGCTGAGCATTGTTAAAAGTGTTCTCAAGATTCAGACCTACACAAATATTTTCACTGAAAACAAAACTGAATAACTTTTACGTCTGAGATAAAGTGCCATTCAATTACTTGGAATCACCCACATACTTCCATTTTATCAGCTGTTTGCAGGATCAGATCTTGACTTGATCTTTCAAAGTGTAGTATGCACTATATTTACAAATGTTAATGTTTATTATTTTCCTGGCCTTTCACAAAGCAGCAGAGGGCGCTGAGCCAACCGGCACAGCCCGATATGGGTCTTTTCCTCCCTGCTCTGGATTTCCCTGTCCGGGGATTTCCCACTCCAGCTGGAGGAGAGCCTTTATAAAGAGCATGCTAGAGCTCTTCTAATAAACTGTTGCAGAGCAGCAAGATCTCACTGTGCTTCTTCACAGAAAATAGAAAGCAAAAGTTTTGAATTTACTTTCTTTACCTGGTAACAGCAATTACAAATGTTGAAACAAATGGGAAGAACAAGCCAGGCTGTGCTAGTAATTTTTTATGTGCTAAGGACTGGTAAGTTGGGGAGAGGGGTTGCTTGTTTTATTTGGTTTTGGTTTTTTTTAAGCATAAATTGACCTAAAATTTACTGTTTGATCTTTATTTCTCTTTGTTCCAGTTACTTTTTCATTTCAGTGAATACAACTGTCAATTAAGTAGTTCTGTCAAAATGTCAGGAACCTTTTTTTGACCCTTATTTTGAGCTTTTCTGTGCTCTCCAAAGACACAATCATTTTCTTACTGAGTTTGCTAAAAGACAGTCTAGGAGACAACTGCAGTGTGTCACTGAATGTTTGATTTTTACTGTTGTTCCTGACAGTATTGGTGACGTTTGGTACTAAATGTCCTGTTGAAAGTGTTTCTAAAGTTGTCCTTGCTATCTTACTGTCTCCCCTCAAATGTTACAAGGTTTTAGAACCAGATTCACCTGACAAAAAAAATGTTATACTGTGCCAATGCATTGGGTTTATGCCATTTTATACATGAGAACTGTTTTTTAGTCATCTGAGTCTGTATTACCTTTGACAAAATAACAATGCCTATGGTGTATTTTGGAGATGTAAACCACTGTACGAGTTTTTTTAGTTTAACTTCCATGTATCTATAAAGTAAATTTGAAACATAAAGACCTTATATCAGTAGAAGATGAGAAGAAATAGAAAAATAAATGTTGAGAAAGCTGCTGAATTTGTGTATTTTCTCCCTATTATAGTTAAAGCTTTTGAAATGGAGATTATACCTGCTAATAAAATTGTTGCCCAGATTGGAGAAACACTCGTACTCACATGCAATACTACTGGCTGTGCATCACCAAGTTTTTCCTGGAGAACACAAATGGACAACCCCCTTGGAGGAACAGTGAACAACCATGGGACATACTCTACCTTGACTATGAATCCAGTTAGTGTTGTGAATTCTCATGATTATCTGTGTACTGTCTTCTGTGATAAGAAAGGGAAAAAAGAGAAGAGTGTCAAAGTTGAACTTTACTGTAAGTAAAAGTAAAATTCTCTGTAAGTAGTGCATGATTATAAAAAATCCATAATTGTGGTTGGTAGTTAACTTGTAATTTAGGATAATGAGTTTGCTATAGCTCAACATGTATTTCCTTGTAAGATTCCTTTATCTGTCTGTGAAGGACACTTTCTTAGCCTTTTTCTGCTTAGCTTTCTGCACTGAGCTTAGTAGGGACTAATCTTAGTTATTCCTATTCTTGGCTCCCTGAATACAGTCACAGAGCTGGGGGAAAAAAATCAAAGCCTTTGTAGTTCTCAGGGGAATGATTCAGATGTCTAAACCCACCAGCAGAGAAAACAGGATACCACCAGTGCATGAATTGCTCTGAGTACCTGTGTTTAGGCAGCTGTATCACTGCCAAGGTGCCTTGCTGGATCTTACTCGATTTTTTGCAATCATATTTCAGAAATTGTACAAATAAAAGACCTGTATGTCTTCAGATCAAGATAGGTCTTGTAATAAAGTTGATATAATGTCATGTTCTGAACACCTCTAAATTCAAGATGTTTGCTATCTGGATCTTGCTCTCATCTTGACTCTACTATTAATCTCTGCTAGTCTAAAGAAACTGATTTTATTATTCTTTTAGCTTTCCCCAGTGATCCTGTCATTGAGATCAGCCCATCCTCAGTTGCTGGAGGAACAGTCACTGTCATCTGTAAAATTCCTGATGTGTATCCTTCTGAGCACCTGGAGCTAATCCTAATGAAAGAGGAACATGTTCTTCACGAAAAACATTTTTATGGAGATGACAGCACAAATACAGAGACCAAAACCGTGACATATTCATTTATTCCCATGGCTGAAGATATTGGGAAAGAGATTACCTGTGTGGCCAAGTTACCAGTTCCTTATATGGACTTTAAACCCAAAGAAAGAGTATCTTCTCAGAAACTGAATGCAAATTGTAAGTATTAGGACTTTCACACAAAGTATGTCAGGTTCCATGGAATGGCTTTACAAAGTGTGTACTATAAATAATTTGTAATCTGCACTTCTTATCTGATTTATTTGTGTAGATAATCTATTGTATTAATTTGAATTCTATTGTATTCAGTAGCAGTCACTGAGTCACTGTTGTTCATGACAGAAGTTAGGCAGTGCTTAAGCAACTCCTTTCATTCTTTTACCTCAGGCACTGGTACTCGGTCAGAAAGTAAAGATCAGAAGAAAAATGGCATCATGCAAATAAAAAAATGTTTTTAAAATTGGAATTGTATGCCTAGGAATTCCAAGTTTATAGTTATAAACAATAAGGAGATTAAAAAAAAAGAGTAAAAAAAATTGTACACATTTTGTCTAGCTTAGCTTTCAAAGCTGCAAGCAAAATGTCTTATTAAGTCTGGAAAAATTGTTCCACTGTGTTACTGGGATACACATTAATAATTTTTTCTTGGTATTCTGTGAAATGTACCTCTAGAGAAGCTAGTCTTAAAGATGTGCTTGTCATTCTTCATTTACTACTGATCTTGTCTTTCTTTTGTTCTCTCACAGTTGGTCCACAAAATACTATCATTACTGCGTCTCCAGGCAACTCACCAATGGAGGGAGACTCTCTAAAACTCACTTGTGCGACTGAGAGCAACCCACCACCACAAATAGTTTGGAGAAAACATTTGGCTGATGAAAGCATTCAGCATCTGATAAAAAACAATGTCCTTTCTATTCCCCATGCCCATTTCAGTGATTCAGGACTGTACATCTGTGAAGTAATTAATCTGGTAACTAATAGAACAGAGACTGCAACTGTGGACATTGTTATACAAGGTACAAGTCTGCTTGAATTTAACTTGTATTAACTCATACTTAACTGGCAGCTGCTTGTTAGGTTGAAGGATGCTAAAACACTAAAAATTAGGAAATTATGGAGTGCTCCTTGTTATATATTCAGGATTTAGCTTCAATTTATGACTGCTCTTTTTGGGCTGTACTTTATCTTTCTATGCTTAATTTTCAATAGCTAATTCTGCCTGTACTGTTGTATATGCATACCTCTGTACATTTCCCACAATGCAACATTCAAAGTCATAAAAGAATCTAAGAAAGTGGTGAGGGGACACACACTGTTATTTCCTTGAAATATAATATACATAGTGATTTCACAGGAACATCACATTCTCCTTCTTTTAACTAGTTTTAGTCATTAGTAATGAATTTAGTAGTCATTTAATGGTAGAACTATTTTGTTTTTATTATTATTTTTATTGATTGCCGCTGTTTCAACAGAGTCAAAAGTCTCAGATAGAGTCTGGGATCAAAACCAAAATTAATAGATCCTTGGGCAAGCAATTCCTACTGTCTTAAAACCTTCTGCATCTTAAATACTTTTACATTAGTATAACATCCTTTTATTTTGTCATGCAGGTGCTCCAGTCATTACAGAGCTCTCCATTGAGCCTTCTACAACAGTTCAAGAAGGAGAAAATGTTTCCATACAATGTTCTGCTGAGAGTAACCCTCCTCCCAAGATTATTTTAAGGAGAAAATCTGACAGTGCAGACATGGAGCCTTTCAGTGCAGGGAGCATTCTCCTTCTTCCATCTGTGATGTTCCTAAATGGAGGAGGCTATGAATGTGTAGCAGAAAATAAATTTGGGAACAGTAAAAGTGAAATAACACTTAATGTGGAATGTAAGTATATGTAAAGCTTTCCCAGTCATTTAAAAATAATTAATTGAATCTTCTGTGATAAATATAGCTATCAAATTAAACAAAACCCTGTGAGTACAAAAAAAATCAGCTTGGTCCATTGCTCTTCCCAAAGAAAGGAGCAGTGCTGATGAACAAAACAAAGTCATGAAATCTTTAATGTAATGACAGTCTTAAGTCAGAATCTGAATGAGTGAGAAATTGGTCTACCTTCTTAACAGTCTTGGTTAGAGTACTTGGTTAGTGTGTTTAGGCTATGGAGGGTTTGTATGGAAACTCTGATACTGTGTGCTTTTCTTTTTCTGAGAATGAAAAAGAAATTAACTTTGGGAGGCTGACAATCTACCATCCAGTAGGACATGTTGGATCCTTCTCTGAAAAATCCAATCATGATTAACTATAGGACTCTTCATTTCAGATGGACCAAAGAATACAATGATCTCTGTTACCCCTGCTACTGCTGTTAAAGAAGGAGAAACTGTGGTGATGAAATGTACTAGTTCTGGCAATCCATCTCCTGTGATCTCTTGGAAGAAAAAGAAAGCCACTGGGGAGTTTGAGAAAATTTTTAAAAATGCAACTTTAACTATACAGAACTTGAAAAGTCAAGATCTGGGGCTTTACGAATGTGAAGCTTATAACCAACTTGGCAAGGAAGAAAAAGCTGTGAAATTATTTGTTCAAGGTTTGTAGAACAAGATGGAAAACAAATTTTTTATTTTATGTATTTTAGGTCCAGATCTCCTTCTATGAAGAATGGGGTGGTTCTGTCTTTGATGTCAATGGAGTTTAAATGTGTCCTTAATGTCATTAAGTCATTTAGGCAGCTTTAAACAAAAGTCATTTAGGCAGTTTTAAACAGTGAAGTGTGAAATCTGCCTTAGTACAGATAGCTTATGAAAACTTCTTATGTCAGTTGAGCTTTCACCACTCCTTCCAATTGCCAAATGTATGCATCAGGTAAAGAAGGTGTGTAGTGCCTGTATTTTCTTCCAAATAGGTCTCAGGGTATATCTGCATACAAAAGATTCAAAGAGAAAGTACATGCTGAAACTTAACTGTGGAAGCACTGTATTACAGCTCCCTGGCTCTCCTCTGAGTTCAGCTCTGTGTCCTGTTCTTTCAGGCTGCCTTTAAGCCATAACAAATGCTGATTCCTCAACTGACCTGCAATGGTAGCAAAGTTCCATTTTCAGTAGTCAGCAGGCTTCTCTACTTTAGCCCTGCCACTTCTGTCTATTGCATAGCAACAGTGTATTACTTAGGTATCACTTCTGCCACTAATCCAGCTCTCTCCCCTATTCTTTACTATTTTTGTAGCTGCACCAAAAAATACGCTTTTGATTTCCACTTCAAGTGCAGTGATACAAGAGGAAAGTGTTACCATTCCTTGCATATTTTTGGATGTTACATCTGTTCAGAGTACTCTGTAAAAGAAAAATAGATGATGGGTTCAAAACCTTGAAACAGTAGATGGCAAATATACCACAGACAGGGCTCAGCTAAAGGGTGCAGGAAAATACACATGCATACCATTAATGAGCTGGGAGAGCAATCTCAACACTGCCAAAGGTTACTTAAAATAACTGCTATACTGAGTTAATATTAGGATTTGTTTTAGACAGACAGATTGACATCTTCAGTTTCATTAAGAATGAATTGTCTTTAAACAAACTGAGATGAGTTGCACAGGTTCTTGTTTTAAGTGGTAGGGTTTTGGTGCTAATGAAAACTTCTGTCCAAAATGGCAGATGAACAAAATAATTGCTGCTTCAAAATTTTTCATAGTTCCACTTCCACCTTTGAAAACAGGATGCAAAATTGCAGAACCTAGTGGAAAAAAATACAATTCTAGGATCTTTCCTTTGCCTTTTCTGTTTCTCTTATGTTGAAAGAGGACATCGACTTCTGTGTATGTTGGTCTGTGTCCTTTCATGAACTCAAATAAACAGTGAATTTAAAATAAGAAAAGAAGAAAAGGCTCCATATAATGTAAAAGATATCTATCACTTGATAAAATGTTCTTTCTGTTGGTTTCAGTGTGTGAAGGATAGCTAGTGGCAGAGTAGTGTCTAAAGCTACGTGCTCGACTATTATAGTGGGTCCATTAACTGAATTAGTACTTCGTGTGTAAAAGCTGCTGATACCTCAGGAGTTTTCACTTCTGTTTGTTGCTAAATCCTACCTTGCATTTCTTTTCAGTTCCTCCCCGAAATATTACTGTGTTAGTATATCCATCAGAAAATGTTAAAGGAGGAGAAAATATCACTATTACGTGTAGCACATACAGTAACACACCATCAGAGATGGGCCTGAAAAAAGTCCATCAGGAGAAATTATTCTGCCATCAGTGAATGGAGCCTTTTTACTCTACAATGTCAACAAAAATTATATAGGCATATATTTGCTTCATGTTTTCAGTAAGGTTGAAAACATCACAGTGATTGAGGTAGCTGTTGTAGGTAGGTAGATCTATTGCCTTAAACATATTTTGTTTGTACTTTCTAGTAAATTTTGTGTCAAGGTGAGCACAACTAGTTCATGGCTGATCCTTGCACAACAGTACTGCAGTTAACCTAAAAAAACCCCACCCCAAATCAACCCAAACAATAGAACACCTGGTGAGAATAAGCTGTATTTAGCCTCCTTTCTGTGTGGATGTTACTTTCTCTCTAACCCGAATAGGTGCAGTAGCTTTAAGGGTAGGGACAGAAAAAGGTGAATCCTGGCTGCACTTCTGTCCACATGCATGAACAGTGAGACTAATCCAGACAAAGTTCAGTTACAAAAATATCTAAAGAGTGGGCTTTTTAAACATGGTCTTGAAGCATTGATTCCAGGAGGTTGAAACATAACAAAATGTTTCCTGGGTAAAACATGTGGTATTCCTCTGGTATTCTTCATTAATTTTATGGTATTCTTCATTGTAGATGGTATCAGGTGGGTTTGAGTGGCTAGGAATTAAAGTGTGTAATATGAAGTTAATAAAAAAAAACACGAAAGGAAAATGTTTTGAAATGTGATTTGTGCATGAAAACAGAAATAGCATTCCAAACCCTGCCTGTACAGTGATTTGCACATATCTGTTTCAGTCAGTTTTTACACAACTTTTTTCTCCTTTTGTTTCCATTTTCAGCAAGATTGGAAAACCCAGATCAGATGTTACCACTGATCATTGCATTCTCCTCTGTAGCAGCGGTAGCAGTACCTGTAGTTGCAATTTTGATCTACGTGTCAAGAAAAGCAAAGATAAATGGATCCTACAGTCTTGTAAAAGCACTCAGGTTGAAAGTGTGATCACATGAATATAAGTCTTTAGTTGATATTAAGCAAATTTATTTATTGTTGTGACTGGTTCTACTCTTCTGGTAACAAACAAGTGACTTAAGAACAGTGCCATGTGATAGCAAATGGCTTTTTTTCATGTTTTGATAAGTGTTTTGGTATTCAAATTAAAGGAAAAGCTAGCATCCTCTCCTAGAAATTGGTAAATCACTTCTGTGTTGAAGCATGCTGGACAAAGAGTTCTGTGGAGAAACAAGTTTGTACATAGTGTATAATTTATGTTATAAATATGTTCAACTAAATATCAGTTTGTAAAATTGCAGTCTTATGTACAGAGAAATTTTGTTAATTCAAAGATATAAATCGTCATTGCTTGATATTTTATTTTGTATTACTCTGCAGCATGAATGTTTTTAATATCATTTGTCTGCTTGTGTTTGGAAAATGTTCTGGTTTCACTGATATTGCCATAAATCCTGTACCTTCAATGAAGTTACACAATCACTGGGCTATGCATTTCTAATTTATTTAAATTAATTTAAGATCTTGAGGCTCATTTGTGAAACATTTTATTTTAAATATTACTCAAAAAGTATCTGGGATTATAGTCTAGTTAGTTCTAGGACCGGTGAGATGTTTTTGTAGGCTTTAATCATTCTCAAATCAATGTCAGGGTTCTGTTATTTCGTGACAAGCCAAATCAGACCTTTCATGTAAAATATAAGCTGACGATAAATATGCTTTACAGATTTCCACTGCAAAATAAAACTGCCAGTAGATTTCTTTGACTAAATCCCCCTAGTGATGCTTGCTTTAGGTTATGTCAGAATATACATTAGTGTGGAAGGAACCAGTGAAACTTATCCTTAGCAATAGCAGATTTGAGTGTCATGGGAAGCCTTGGCTGTAAAGGCAGAAGCCAGGCCAGCAGCAATCAAAAGGCATAGGCAAGGGGAACAGGCAAAATCTGTGCAGCCTCGGCAGTGGTGGTTGTGTTGTGTCCTGAAGAAATACTTTTCCCAAGCTTATCACTGTGGAAATCTAAACCTTTTTGCTGTCAACTTGTCTTTTGATGGAGAACCAGTGTCTGCATTCTTCACCCTGGTTAGTGCCTTTTTCACTGCATGCTTTCCAGTGTTGGCAAAGTGGCTGTGAAAATAGTGGACTTTGTGTGCAGGGGCAAAGGTGGAGTTTGATAGTATTCTTCCTTACAGCCCTTCTCCTCACTAGCAGTGGTGCTTTGACTCATCTGGGTGTTGATGTTCAGCACTGAAAGCAAGGTTGTGGGAGATGCAGGCTCTGTGGCTGAGAGTTGAAGTGCATCTTGATCCACTGTGCCCCGATCCACTTGCTAGGCATGGGAAGGTGGGCTTAGACCCACCAAACTTGCATACAGAAGGTAAAGCAGAGGTATGTGAAAAGAATATGCCTTTACATTATACACAGTGTAACAACTGCTCCCAACAGCAATGCAAATGCAGATGCCTCTTGGTAGCTGCTCTGGGGGGAGGCAATGGTGCACATCTCCCATATCTTTTTCCTAGCATGTTCAGTAGTGTTTTGTGCACAATAAATCAGTGCATGCAGGATATCTATCTAGACTGGAAAGGGTGGCTTGGAAAGTGGGAGTGTAGCAGAAAAATGGGAGAGCAGTGTGGACTTGGCTTGGAGGAATGTGAGCATGCAGTAGGAGGGTGAAGAAAAGATTGAAGACAGAGGAGGAGGAGAGCTTTGACAGGCCCATGACACAAATTTCTTGGAGGTGGTGCCAAGCATATTTATTCAGAATAATGTCAGGCCTGTCTCAGTGCTGTCTTGTGAATAAACCAGAAAGCATGATTTTTTTCCACTGTGCAAAACTTTGGTGCACACACGTTTTGCCTACTGGGTATGGTTCTGGTGTCTGTATTGTGGGAAGGACAGTTAGAAAAGATACAGAGAAGGAGGACTTGAAAACAGTAAAAATGAAATGCCTGGGACTTTCCAGTTTGGAGAGAGAATCTGAAGGAGGAGGGGATGTGACTGATGTTTTCCAAATTGTGAAGGCAGATGATAGCAAACAACAGATGCAGAACTGCTGTTTGCTAAATCATGCAATGCCAGAATTGCAAGACACACCAACTAAGGAGAAAGTAGTTTAATAAAAATAATAGAATAGTACTTCTTTACAGAGTGAATGGTGAACTGCTGGAAGCTGCTGCAGAGAGTTCTGGGGCATAACAATATCAACTGGTTCAAAAGAGGAATGGAAAAAATAATGGGCTAATGGTCCATAAACAAATACTAAAGGGAGTAGGCAGAAATATACTGTATAACATCCCTAATTCAATGGCCATTGATGCTGAGCAATCCTCAGGATATATACTGCAGAAAGTGGCCAGGTTTGTATGATGTCCTGAAATAGTGTCTTCCACTGTTGGAGACCTACTGCAGTAGCTTAATCACTGGTGAGGCCCAGTAAGGTCTGCCTTGCCTTCTTACACCCTCTCTGAGCAGACCTGGGACAAACCTATTTGTAGAAGGAGCATAGAAGTTCCTGTGCTGTTTTCTCCTCTC
This sequence comes from Manacus vitellinus, assembly GCF_001715985.3. NCBI lineage: Eukaryota > Metazoa > Chordata > Aves > Passeriformes > Pipridae > Manacus > Manacus vitellinus. The sequence continues at coordinate 2,098,900 of NW_021940660.1, forward strand.
TTGTGATCCCTTAGGACTAAAAAGAGGAAAGATGAGTGGGAGAGAAATAGGAGTCATCTTGCAACAATTGCTTTGGTGCTTGTGTAGTCTTTACTGGAAATTCCTCCACAAGTTCCCAGTATCCTTTCAGCTCTTGGTTTCACCATATTTCTGATACAGATACAGCCCTTAGTGTCCACATGGGCTGGTCCACCCTCTCAGGGTCTCCATTAAGGTATTAAATAATTTAAGTCAATAGGAGTTGGCCTGTGATTTCAACAGGGCCAGTTCTTCACCCAGAAACACTAAGTGAATAGATTGAGCTTATAGTGCTCATTTTAGGAGAGGCTGCTCTTGTGTGGGCAGCAAGCTTCCTCTCAGTGAAATCACAAAGAAGGATCTTGACAGGGGATCTCCTCCCCTGCTGCCTGATTCTCGGTATTTTCCAGGACACTTAACGATTTGGGTAGAAGCTTGTCCTGTGGAGGTTAAAAGTTCACAGTCAAATAACTTCTCTTATTGAAAATTACAGAAGGAATATTACTTCTCCTAGCACAATTTCTCATCAAGCAGTTTGCAGAGCCTCTGTCCTGACAAAAAGTCACGAACAGCAACTCCAGCCCAGGAAGTGCTTTCAGAACTAGGTAAGAGTCCCTACCACAGGGCCTGTCTTTATGACCAAGAAAGTGGTCTGTAGAGCAAAGGGCTCTCTACAAAGTCATATGAAAAGGGGAGTTTTTCTTGACACTACTCTATATTCAGTTTGAAGGCTACTTCACATTTAAAAAAGAAAGGAGAGAAGTAGTCATATCAGGGAAACTGCCTCTCTTGTTCTGTTGTATTTTGTGCAGCTGAGCAGTCTCTAGACATCCCAGTCTTTTGGTCTCCACATGCTATATATCCCGCCACCAAAGTGGTGCAAGTTATGCTAACAGAAATATGGAAATACTTGTAAAAAGAGTGATGTGCTTTGCTGTTAGCTACCAGGCATCTTAGTAGTTAAAATGTATTGTTCTGAGTACCTGAGTAGCCACCAGGTATCAAAGAAGAGAATCTCCTGTCTGTCCCTCTGCCCTTCCCCCCTGAGGAGTCCTTCTGATGCTGTTGGAGTACACAGAATGGCCACATGTGTGTCTGTGAGGTACAGGGGTGGAAAGTTCCCCTTGCTTTCTATGTCCTTTGTTCCTCTCGGTGATTTTGTTGTGTTTAAGGTTCATTGCAAATGAAAAAATGGAAATAGTTTTTTGATAGATTGAAAATTTACCCTTACAAAGGCACCTTTTGCTTTTTGTGGAGCAAAGACATTCAGACATTTAAATCCTAAAACTTGTGCCAGGACTAACTGAAGATTTATTTTTTTAAAGGCAAATAGATTTATTTTTTAAAAAGGCAAATATGTATTTTATAAACAGATCTGATAGAGGGTCTGGGACTCTGCTTATGTGACTTGAAGTAGAACAACAATGACTTTCTTTATTTTTTTATTGCAATAATAAATACTATACCGGTATGTGTTAAAAGAGACAGAAAGGAGCATATAAAGAAACTAAAAATGGCTTGATTTAAATCTTCTTTGCTGCGCATAATTGTAAAAACCAGAATTCTGTGACCTAATCCTGCTGATTTTTTCCTTTTAAATATTCTACCTTTCTTTTGAATGAGAGGCAGATATGCGACATCTGCTCTCAGCAGCTGAAAGAAATGGTGCCATAGATGTTGAATGAATTCATGTTCCCAACACAGATGTCATGTCTTGAGTACTCCCACATATTTCAGACTGTTATAATTTATGTTGTTCTTTCGTATTTATTGAGGGCTCAGAGACTTAGAATGATGGAGACTATCAGTTTTAACAGTGGTGTAAGTTTGAGATGCTGCTACCAGTTGAGCCACAGGGCCTCTTTGCTAGTCCCACCTGGTAGATTTTTACATTCCATGTATGTATGCATGGAAGAAAACAGCACTAGATTCTTGCACACTACTGCTAACATGCAGGTGAATAGAGAACTTGAGAAAATGGAATTGGGCTATTTACTGACATTGTATCTCAGCCTTCATGTAATGGGTTTAAGCAAAATCTTACAATAAATGGTGCATTCATTTGCTTGTTTCAGTGTCAGGAATACATATAAAATAGAGTTAAAACACAACTGCCTTTGGTTTTTAAAATTACATTGAAAGTTTATCTACTGTTGTATCTATTTATTCCCTGTTCAACTACAATTCAGGAACATTTTGTCACTCCATTTATATCGAAGCATCATAACAGTAGAGTGAGGCAAGACAGCATGATTCTTCACTGTTGAATAATCATTCAGGCACTCTTATCTGAAAAGCATACAGAAATAAACATTTTAGGGAGATAATTTAGTTTTTGTAGATAAGCTCTGAGAAAGAGGAAAGAAAAATTCCTTCTCACAAGCAAAATGCAGTTCCAGTGCCACATTGTTGTTGAGGCTTTTGTTCTAGTTCATAGTCACAATGGCCTTGGTGCCAATAATAGAGCAGAGATGGAGCAGATAGCAAGATTTTGTTTGTATTGATTAAAGAAGATCGATTCTGAGAAATTATAACAATGTTGGCATAAGTCACTCCTCCCAAGTTGTCTGAGGTGAAGTAAAAAGCAAGAACATGGCAGAATCAGGCTCTACTTGCTTTGTCTGACAGCCAAAAGAGGGGTATATCTATAGAAGCAGATAAAAAAATGTATAGAATACGTGAGAATGTATTTCCACATCTAAAGATAAAGTCATAGGCATTCAAAACAGAAATATATTGAAATATCTTGTTTATTTTATTACATCTATAAACTTGTTGTCAGGTCTTGATTCTTCTTTGTCTTGTTCCCTGTTTTGTAGCAAGCTCTGTAGTAGCAAGCAGTTGAAGAGTACACTTTACCATTAATCTCCAGGTATGATTATTTCTGTTTTCTTTCCTGTGTCTAGCTCACCATTAATTTAATAGAATGAGGGTATATAAACCTCCAAGATTTGCACTTCTTCAGACATGAAAATCTACCTCCTAAAGGCTGTTGTGGTTGTTGTTAGCAAGGTTCTCTTGCTGCAGAGATGAGAGTCAGGTGAGTAGATTTGAGTTATGATTAAGGCACCTGTTAAGCCTTGGGCTTGGTTGAATAGGGAAGAGAAGATAAATACCCTGTGAGACTAGTGCTGAGTCATCCACAAGGTTTCTGCAGCCTTTTGTGGATGCATATGCATAATTTTGGAACCAGGCCCAGGTAAGTAATTAATAAAATACTTGTAAAAAATTCAGTGAAGGGGAAATTATGTTCATTATTATGTAGATCATAAGAATGACCACACTAGGGGAGGCCAGATTTTTTAACCAGCAGTAGGTAAAAATTAATGCCCAAAAAATGCTGTAAAAGCAACAAATATTGTAATATGTTCTCTAAATGCTCTCCCAACCTCCAACACTTTCGAAGCTCAGGAATCTTCTGAGTCAGAGTTTGCTTCACTGCATTTAGTAACTTGCAATGGATTTGTTTTCTGTTTGTTTTGTCACTTGAAAATATGTAAATTCATAGCATGCACCCCATCCATGTTTGTAAGGACTGAAGTACTGCTTTGCTGAGTTTGAGATCTTGTTACTGGTATGTTTGGAGCTTTTGAAGTTCCTGACTTACACTGTTTTGGCTTGTGTTCTTTCCAAAATGGAAGAAAATGGGAGAAAATTTGAGCCATCTTTCAACACTGCACTATCTAGATTTCTAGATAACGTCTGGGACACAAGAGAATGTAGTGTGAAGAACTCTGCATAGCATTGCCTCAAGCTGTCAACAGCAGGAGAGAGGGATTTGGCACTGATCCCACATACTATAGCTGGAGGGCTGAATGTTCAAAACCTATTAAGGAGTAATTCTGCATACAGTTTATATTGTCAATAACTGTATTTAGCGCAGTAGAAATGAGTAATCAATTACTTTCACATTTGAAGAACTCTCACTTAGATGTTTACATTCAAATACAACGAAGCAGAGGTTGGCTGTAACAGTCAGGTTCAGGGCTGGCAGGAGCAGGACCAGCCACCACACCTTCTCTTCTTCATTGCAAATAAAATGAAAGCCTTTACAATGTTTTTCACAAAAATTTTTGATGTAGGTTTCCTGGGTAATAAGAGGGCCTAATGTAGAAATCTGGACCACAGAGTGTTAAAGAAGAATTGCTGATACACTGTTAAATGTCCTAGACTGTAAAATAAGAGTAATAATAAAACATGGTAGAGAGTATAAAACAGATGAGAGAAAAATGTTGGGAATCTTATTGAATTGGTAGAACATTAAAATCTCATAGAATTTTATAAAACATTGTTTACGCAGGTATTGTTTCCACTGTTAATGGCAAAAACTTAATTTCAAGGTAGCATTTTGTAAGAATTATCAAAATGAATATGGGAAACAATAGACAACAGCATGAAGCACAGATGAAACAAGAGCTTCTTTTGTTGGAGCCTCTGAAGAGTGTGTAATCAGAGCTCAAGTCTATGACACTTGAAAAGAAAAACTGTCAGTTCTGAACCACAAGATTAACATCCCTGCCTGTACTTAAAAGATGAATACCTCTTTTCAGTTATCTTTCCTGCAGTTGAACTGTCAAGAACAGACATCTTGAAAGCATGTTTTTTGAGTGTCTTAAAAGGGCTATCCTCGGGATGGAAAGAGACAGAAGTCTGCAGTCTAGATAAAGGAATGTGGTACCTTGCATCTTCTAGGTCACCCTGAGATTATGGCTCAAACACAAGATGTACTAAGAAACACCTTAAATTTCATTTAATATGCTTGATCAATTTAATTCTTGATAATTTGATTTTGTAGCTTGCAAGAGGTCTCACAATTAGATTGAATTAAAAGCATGACTTTTTGGAGAATACACTGATGGCAGGTTTAAAAACCAAAGTATGAGAAATTTTGTGGCTGATGTAGGCCTACTTTTCTGTCCCATTTCATCTGTGTTGCAACTTGAAGTTTGTAGTCTGCAGGTATGTCTAAGTACTGTTGCTAGGTAACAACATGCATCTTAGAAGGTGAAAGTGTATTTCTGGACTGATTGTAGCCTTTCGATATCCCTCCTCTTATCAGGCATTAGAGAGAACACAGAGCCAGTCTCTTCTCAGAGGTGTATGGTGAAAAGACAAGGAGATATGAACAAAACATGTGAGAAGGGAAGTTCCAATTGTACATGAGCAACAAATACATGGTGAGGATGGTCCAGCAGTCAAAACAGGTTGTTCAGCAGCTGTAAGACCTGTACCCTTGAGGTTTTTTGCAATTCAGCCTGAAAAGACCATGATCAATCTAATCTAGCTGTAAAGTTTGCCTTGCTTTGAGTGGGACACTGGACTTGATCTCCAGTGATCATCCCCCACTAAATTTTTCTGTAAGTATGCATGACAGAGGCTTCCACAAGATACTGTTGCTTTTTTATAAGGAACAATGTAATTCCCATACAAGATCAAATGAAAAATATTCAAACAGTTCAGCACACTGGTCTTTGGCAATAAGCAGCAACCAGAGTTTCACAGGAAGATGTAAGAAATATCCCTGAAGGCAGATAGGACCAGCTGCTTCTACAGTGTTAAGCTTTTTTTTCCTATCTGATATAGATTGCTTAAATGTAAGTCTGCAGGCATAAGACTCAGTCTATGTTCCAAATCAGTGGCATTAGTCATAAGTCTTAAAGTCCAGTCTTTTCATGACTCCTTTTAAAGTGCTGTCCCAAATTACTTCCCGTGGAAAAGAATTGCATAGTTTAATTAGACACTTTGTAAAAATTATTTCCTTTGAGTATCCTTTTTGTCCACTTGTTTCTGAATAATGTGTCACCCTCTCCAAAACTAGCACAATGTCACCTTTCATAAACAGTGATTAGTCTGGTATTTTCTGTTCCAAATGAAGGTCCATCAATTACTTACCTTCCTGGATTATTCTCTATGTCACTCCTTGCAGAGCGTAATATTTTTGGGATATTGCTGCCTTAAGCTGACAAGGACTGACTGATAGCAAAACAAGATATGTCATAGTTTCCAATCCCAATCACCTGTAGTAGGGCAAAAGGAGAGTCTGCTCCTTACATAAAACTAATTTCTCATCCACCTCTCCCTTTTTTTATTGCTGGGTTAATTTTTGACTGGATCAGGTCCTGAATCCAGGGGAGGGTCTCACACATATTTAGGCTAGTGCAACCAAGCTAGAGGTGGTGATCATCAACATGACGACAGAGCCATCTCTCCCACTTTTGGACCAGTTGAAAGTGTCTGTGGGAACAGTTACTCCTGCAAGCTGACCTTTATCTAACCATAGATGCACACTTGACAGAGACTTTTACTGAGCTTAGGAGAGTGATTTTTAATTGCCTATTTATTAATAACTTCATTTAAATGTCATTGTTCAACATGTCACACAGCAAAAATTTCCTTTAGGAAGTGGAAAACAGTTGGATTTAATCTGGAAGTCTTTGATATTTGTAAAGCCTGACCTGGATTTTTCCAGCTAAGTTGACTGAAAAACATTTTCCATTTCCCTGGATTTGATAACCACATTTAGGATTTCCTTTAGAGTATCCTTGATTGAAAAGCTTATTCAAGTAAATCTTTTTTCCCAGAAAGACTTTAAGGTTGCCTTAATATTCTTTTAAATGTGAAAACCTGTACTGTAGAGATAAATGAGACTTGTCAGAGATTACACAGGATACAGAAGAAGATGTGATGATGGACTATATCTCTACTGCCATCACCCTGTGGTGCTTTGCAGCCATATCCCTTTCCTTTTCAGGTTATTGCAAATGGCATTTAGGATCAGCCATCCACAGATCACCAACATCATCAGAAGCCTATGAAAATATAGATTTGCTCACTGTGAAAAGTCCCAAGAAGTTTTTGTTCCGGGCAAGGTCAGCATATTCTGTTTTTAATGAATAAGCATAGAATAAAAGAAGTTTTCACTTCTTGTTCAGTATTAATTATAGAAAACACCTCTTTGGCTCCTTTCCTGTTTGAAAGTTCTCACTTGTACATCTGTTCTGGATTACCTGTCTTACAACCACATCAGTCACATCCCAGATGCAGCCATAAACTCCAGTATGTATTTCCCTGTGTTTACTGAGGTGACACCTCTTCAGTGTCTTCCACTTCAGCAACTGCATTAACCAAGAGTCAAGCTGGATGAAAAAATGGGATACCCAGGGCTGTGAGCTGCTCACGATGGTTCAGTATTCACTGCCCCTGGAGAAAGCCGGCAATCTGGATCCAGATGGTTTTCCTAAGGACACCAGTGAGCAGATCCAACACTGTAGATGAATGTGTGCTCTGAGTTGCTTTCAGCAGTTTTGCTGTACAAGTGATACATTAGTATGTCAGCAACTTCCCAGCATTGTTTTGAAACAGCGAGTTGGTTAAGAACACATTCTGTTCCTGTCGTCCTGTATTATCACTCACTTGCTCAACAACAACAAAAAACCCCACCAAAACCCCCCAAACTTTGTGTCAAAATCCATGAGTCAAGAGCATAAATCTACAAATAGGTGCTATTTGTCTTCCTCCTCTCTTATCATAAAGAAATTGCTTAGGAAATAATTTTTCCATGATAATCTAGAGTCAGCTGGTTTATACACGTATCTGCGTAAAATCAAAATTCATGTCAACCAACAGCGGTGCCTTTTTAGAGGAGCATAACTACAGTGTGATCTGCCAGCCATCCTTGCAGCTATTTAATCCCCTGACCTAAATTTGGATGTTTGTCACCACCACCATCACTACTACTATTTACTTCTATGATTAAAGGGAGAAATAATGCCTCTATCTGCACGCAACTGTAAAGCTGTGCCAGAGTAGGTTTTGCTCTGTTAGTTACTTCTGCTGGGGCAGAAAAGTGCTCTTCCTCATATGGTGTTAGTTTGACTGCAGGGTAGATAAAGCAAATGTAGAAGTAAAATCTTGGGACAGAGACTATTCTAAAATTTGAACAAGTTTTCTTTAATGTGTTTTATTTCTGGGCTTTGTGTGGATGTTGCATATCTTGGCCTTATTGAAGGTCAGTCTCATTTATGTGAGAAAAACCAGTCTTGTTCTTTTCCTGGATGAAGTGGAGGAATCTCAGGAATCTCATGCAAGTAATTTTGTGAAATATCCATCACAGCTTTACAGCAGTTTGGATGCAGTCTTAGGCATACTCTGAACAATGCTCTGTCACATAAACAAGGAGTACTAAAAGAAAAATGTCCTTCTTTCAAAGATGTCTGTTGTCTATGAGCCAATAACTTGTTATTTTACCAAGGACTGAAAGGTAATGGCAAGACCTCACAGTCTCCATGTATGCAGTGGGGATCCATTTTTGCTGGAATGGTATTTGACTTTATTTTTTAGCTTACTTGAGCCAGAACTCCCAGATAATCCATGCTGCCTACACATTAAATCTCACTTTGTCTAAGTTGGTTGAGCCAAGGACTTGCCAGGAGGAGTGACTCAGGCATAGGGATAGCCAAGTTCCCATGAAAGTCTATCCCTCTGGGCTCTGTGGGTGCAGATGGCTCTGGCAACTTCACAATAAGCTCAGGCTCAGCTGCAGCATGAGCTTGATGTGCCTCAGTTTCATGTGGTTTAAATAACAAATTTTTTTGATGCAAAAAACCCCAACCAAACTCTGTTGGGGGATGTGTCTCTATTCATGCTGAAATAATGTGAATCCCATATTCCAGTATTCCTTCTATTTCATAAGATCTCATGAAGCACCATTCCTGCAGCTGCCTCTGCAGACAGAGGCTGGTGGTGCATTCAGGGGAACAGCCTCTGTCCCTTTACACTGTAGGAGGGGCTTACACAGATGTCCTTGAATGCTTTCTGCATCTCCAATTGTTGTAGTTTTCAGGAAGCAAAATGGTTTTGCAAGGCCCAAGGTTAGCTGGAGCCAGACTGCACTAATTCTGTAGTTTATCAATACTGTGATATTGTAATACTTCTCTAAGTAGATGTGAATGTGAGAACAGGGGTGAAAAGGGAAATGTGCATTGGAGAGAGGGTGAGGAAATGCACATAAAGCAGGAAAGAAATGAACTTGAAAGCAGAACATAGATAATAAAAATAGAAGCAGAAAAGGAAATTTGAAAAAAACCAAGAAGTAAAAAAGACATTAAGAAAAAAACACAACAAACCTTGATTCTCTTTGTCATAAGTACTTGGCTCAACTGCAACTGAGTCTGCAAGATGGAGATGCTGATAGTCTGCAGTGGGCATTGCTCACTTCTGCACAGATTCAAATGCTACTGCTAGGGATACAAAGAATGAATAGTGTCCAGGGAGAGCGAATGAGAGAGAAAGCCAAAGAAAGTCTTAGATCAGTAGGGTGATTTAAACCTGCTCAGTATCAGAGATTTTGTAATATGTCGTGAGATCCTATGGAAAAATGTGCACTTTTTGCTGAGGTTTTCTTATTTTCTTTATTCATACTACTGACACGTCCAGGGGAGTAGTGGCTCCTAGAAACAGTAAAGCTGGAGAGAGAGTGAGGAAATTATTAACTGGAAATTTGAATTTCAGGCAGATATTTGTGGGAGAAGAAGCTTTAAGGAAAAATGGTTAGACTGTGGTGGCTGGCTCTGAGACTCAAATTCCTGGATAGTGGGAGCCTCAGTTTGTGCTCCCAGGCTCACTGTGCAGCCCATGAGGAGTGGAGCAGGGAACCATCCAAATTCTTGGTGGTTGCTGCTGAGACCTAAGCGGTAAGTGGGTACATTTGAAACTCAGGTCCTCCTGCAGGAATATCATTCCATCTGTTTGTGATCTTGCAGTGTGAGGGACCAACAGGTTTTTCATGAGAAAGCTACGGGAACAATCAGGACAAGAGGTTTCCTTCTTTTCACAATACGTGAATTAAAACATCTCCCAGGAAGTAAGAGATCCACATTTAACTTATTCCTTTGCCAGAAAGGATTTAAATAGCTTTCCCTCCAAATTGCAGCAATCAATAGCTGTCCAATTTACTGTGGGAAAGAGGCTCTTGGTTTTTTCTGCATGATAACCGGAGTGGCTGGAGTGTTCATATGGAAGAAGGTTTCTGTTTCAGGATCATTAAAAAATCATTGGATGAAACGCCTAAATTCTGTCTAACTGTGGGTTTGGGCTGGACTCTTGATTAAGTGGCAAAGCATTTGAATTTTGCTTATTTTACAGAGCACATATTAAAAAATAAACAGGATACAGGAATCTGGCTTGCAGTCAGAGGACATAAATCTTGTCCTGGAGGTCACCATCCTATAAGACGGAAGCAAACAAATCTATCTAAAAACACGGTTTCAATACTTTTTTTGCTGACTGACCAAATTATGTTAAAAGGAAGTCAGTTCAACATCACATTGACCTTTTCTCTGTGACGATGGCTATCATTGATTCAGTTACCTTAGTTTCTTTCAACAAGCACAAAGGGTTAATATATAAAGTATTTTGATTTAGTATATGGCTTTTGGACTATATTAACCCATTTAAATAGTCTATTTCATTGTTACTAATCAAACCTGTCTTCAGCTGTGCAGGTTTTACAACTGACTAAAAAATAAAAGAAACAAAACTTAAATATGTCTTCAGTTTCAGAGGAGCTGAGCACACTACAACAATTGTAAACTTCAGTGGAAGTACAAGTAGTCACTTTTGGAAACAAAACTTCATACAGTTATCTAAGTATTCTCAACTTTACTTGGGAGCAGGCCCTGTCCTATGGAAAGATATAAACTTCTAAACCAGTTAGTTGTTTTTAAGGTTTTTCTCCAGCACTCCATCAAGTTTGAAAATTTAGTTCCAGTTATAATTAAGAAAGTGAAGGAAATCAGCACATTTCAGTGTTTTCATCAAATAGCTGCATAGGTCTTTTCTTTGCTCTCCAGCAAAATCAGCAGCTTAGATAGATATTTTTGGATTTTTTTAAATAGTTTCTTTTTTAGCTCTGAAAAACAGATAAAGAAAAAATACAGAATTAAGAGTTATTTGTTGAGACCAGAGACCCCTACCTTTTGGAATGGAAAGAGAAAAAAACAGTAGTGCTACTATTATGAGTGTTTCAGCTGAGAACTCAATAGTGTGTAGCAAAATCACTGCTAAAGCTAAGGAGCTGAAGTTCAAAGCACACACCAATAATGTGGGGAATAATAAAAAGATGAAAGGTTTGAATGGATAGAAGGCTCAAGATTTGTTGGTCTTTATGGAATGTAATTAATTTTTAAGTCCTCTTTTGACTTCATACAGTTCAGCTTAACTCACAGAGTCATCCTTTACAGTTTTACATCTGATAATTTGATTATGAAAATGAACTCTCCCACATAGCAGGGAATGCTAGCAGTCTTGTTCTGATAAGAGATATTTATACAGCACCACCAAATGACTTAAACATAAAGGGGCCATGTGCTTATCCTCATTTCTGATGACGAGTTCACTGTAGCTATCTAAAATTTGTCAGCACATGTTCATTTGGGGCCAGTGCTTTCCAGTGCTGCTTCAGAGCAACAACTTTAACTTGGATGTTCTGTGAATTTAGTTGCTGTGAATTGAGATTCTTTCTTTATGCTCACATCTTGAAATGGTGCCGGTAGTGGACCTAACTTTTAACCTATCCTTGATCAGGGAGAAAGGAAAGATCTAAGGAACCTTGGGAAGGGGAGGAAGGGAAGAAAGGACTAATTTTTGTAAAAAGCAATATAATTGATAAATTTGCATAGCTGAGAGGTGAGTGAGCATAATACACTTGCTGTAAAGTGTTCCTTAGCAAGCCATGACAGCGAAGTAGGATTCAAAATCACAGTCATCTGTGGTTAAGTTTGGGGAGATGATGGTAGAATAAATGTGATGAAAATTATGTTTAGACTCACTGCTTACTGTCTCCTTTTTTCTTTGCCAAATGATGTAATCCAATAATCTTTTTCATTTATGCCCATAGCACAAATTCTGTCTTCAGTTACACAAATGTAAATTCCCATAGTCATAGTTTTTATCATATTAAAAGCAAATGTTTGCTGTTATATTACAGTGAAGTCTAGACTGCTGTTTCTAAAACACAGTATACTGTAATGTGTGTCAGTCTGCACAGATATTTTGTATAACACCCCATTCTGTTAAAAAGTGAGTGCTTTATTCATCACGGGTTTTTTAAGTGTAATACTAGTTTATGAAACAAGTAACACAAGCCTGACTTTGTTCCAATGCTGCAAACATTAATAGCTGAGAAAACATATGATCTACTAGTGCATTTCTGGGTTCCAACAGTTGTATAAACTTCAGGTCAGCTAGAGTTGTATAAACTAGAAAAGTGCAGTGCACGTATGATTTTATTTATAGAGAGGCTTCTGTGTGGAAAAGTCATTAAACCCTTTCACAAACTGTCTTTTTATACAGGAATCATTTATCTGGTAATGAAAGTCTTAAGTGGCTAGGCAAGTATCTTTGGAAAGAGAGAAAGAAAAATAATTCTAGATGTTTTTGGAGCTAATATTTGTTCTTTTTATGGATCTTTGAAAACTTGTATGGTGTGGCAGAAAATTTGTCTAAAATTTAATTCTAAAGCCCTTGTATGTGAAGAAAAAGACTCAGTTATTATTTTAAAGCGATTTTTCAAATCGGAGTTCCTTGTTCTAGCAGATACCCTATAGTTATGGGATCTCAGATACTTTGGATTTGGAAAGCTTTGGGCAGAAAGCTTCCTAGGCAGTGGAGAGACTATGAAACACCCAAGAGACAGCTGGGTGGGACAAAAATTCAGTCACACAGTTTGTAGTGTGATTTTCTCCATATATGTACTCCATAAGAGCTTTCAGCTTTTAAGTGCACTTATCAGTAGGTTTCCTAAGCCCTGAACTTTGGTCTTCAATGAACTGGTAAATCTGGGATTAAATGAAAAATTCTGATTCTGCCTAAGTTTACACAGGACTGTGTTCTCACTTGTTTTTCTTCAGTCTTTACAGATTTTCTGCAGTCAAATATTAGGGAAGGACTTTCTAGTTGATCATCTTACTTGATTTTTAAATACTGATATTAATTCCTATTCTCTCCAGTCACCAACAGATTTGATGTCTGTGTTTGCAGTCACTTGTTTTGGATTCAAGATGTAGCTCTAATTCTAAAAAAACCTCCTTCTTCATTGTTCCTATTAAAAAGAATCTAATTTGGCATTTTTTTCTTATATGCACCATTATTCAGTATTTTATTTAACCTATGGCTGATTTAACATTGTCAGTTATAGATCACCTGTGCTGGAATATTTTAGAGGATTCTTCCATAGTATGTTTGGATGACCATTAGTTGCCAGAGAGGGATTTTGGAATCAGGATAACTGAGGTGGGAAGGGACCACAGGAGGGCTCTGGTCCAAACTGCTGCACTATGCAGGGTCAGCCACAAGCTCAAGCTGGGGTCGGTCAGGGCTTTGGCCAGTCTCAGCATCTTGTTTCAGCTTCTTGCCCTCTGCAAGACACCATGGGCCTGACTCCATCTCCTCCAGAACCTCTGTGCAGGCACTGGCAGGTCCCTGGTAGGTGCCTGAATCCATCTGTTCCCTAAGCTGAGCAAGTCCCCTTCCCTCAGCCTTTCCTTACAGGGCTCCAGCCCCAGACCAACCGAACCATTGGTGTCCATTTTGTATGGAGGGGCCCAAAACTGGATGCAGTATTCTCAACATGGTCTAGAAAACAGTAAAAAATAAAAAATAGAAAATTTTAAATGTTCTACTGACATTTTAGTGACCAAAATGAGACACGTGGGCTCAGAAGAGGAACAGTCATCAGTTGATCTAAGGGCATGAGAGGAGAAAAGGTTCAAAAATACCCTTTCTGAGAGTAACAAAGTTCAGTCAGCACCAGAGTTCAGTATTTCCCGGAGAACTTTCTGTAACTGGCTGCATATAATTTGTCTTGTGACTTCAGTCCCCACATAGTGCAGTGCCTTTCTCTAATCATTGCATTCATCCATACACAATTCTCTCTCATGGAAGTACACTGAAGACACACAGTTTGAGAGGATTGATCCTATTTCCTCAGTACACAGAACTTGTGAGTCATTGCCACTACTTGTTTGAGCAGTATTACATGTAAGCATCTTAGTTGTATCTAAACACCCACACTGAAGTTTTTATGTAAGATTCAAATGTGCCTGATTAGCATAAGAAAACCCAGAGCATATTTGTAAAGCAGGTGCAAGCAATGTCTCATCTCTTCCTGAACAAAAGGTTAATACATTCCCACAAGTGACTTAATCCAACCTTATCGTTAAAAATTATATGATTGTAAATGGATACAAAGGAAAGTTAAAAAGCTTCAAGTAATGCACTGTAATTATTAGTTAATATTCAAAAAGGGCAGGACATTCAAAAAAAAAGAGAAAAAATACACCGCTAACTACCAACAACTAATTCACACACATTGCATTAATTTGAAGAATTAATTATGCTGTAAAATTTAAGCTTAAGTACATACAGCACGTGCAGTGTAGGAGAGTGATGTAACAAGATCTGCAGCTCATGTTTTGACTTGTAGATTTAAAACCTAAGTGAATTGAAAGTAAATGTAAACCTGGAGGTTTTAAGTTTTATGATGCGGAACCCCATTGAAAAGGGAAAGTAGGAACTTGGTAGAATATGAATGATAGTAGTAGTCCTAAATTCATTTTATGATTTTTGTCACCTCAGTTAAAAATCGTTCAAGTATATATGCAATGAAGCGTATTTAATTACTGTTTTAATTACTGTATACAGAAAAAGAGAGGAAATATGATAAACATTTCCTGATAAGAGGTCACAATGAGGTGACAGGATGTGAATTGGGCCTGGGTAATAAAATTTGTGTGTGAATGTGTACAGCAGGGAGTAAAAATTACCTGGGGAATTTAGTCCTATTGAAGAGTAAGATCTGTTGTGGATGACTTCCATCTAGAGATTTTCTAACCCTGGAGGAGAAAAAGGCACATAAAGCCTGATTAGATCAGCTCCAGGTTCTTCCAACCCAGGAAGCACTGCAGGGATGGCATTAGGGGACAGCCCTCTCAGTGACAAAGGCGAGCAAGGACAGGCCAGCTCTCCAGCCTCTCCTCTGCCCGGGGCTGGCCCCAGAGGTCAGGTCATAAGGAGAGGGAGCTGGACACTGGAACGGGCCTGCAAGGAAGCTCCCAAGGACTGCCAGTTATTAATGACCATTAATGCTCTTTTTAACAGGCTTATGAAGCACAGGGAGGTGCAGCAATAGTTGTCTGGATTGCTGAGCTGCTATTCATTGTATATTTACTAAGAGGAGGTTTTCTTCTGGTAACCTGAGTTTTGTTAATCTTTGTTAAATGTGTTAGCTGAGCATTTATATGCTTCTTCTATGTTTGTTTGGAAGACAGAAATTGCACTTCAGTTTTTCAATGGGATTTTTTTGTTCAACTGAATTTTGAGACTTTTTTGTTTTGCCCTTTTTTTTTTTTTTAATTTTCCTTAGAAACAAAATCTGCACATTTTAAAATTCTTTCCAAATGAAATTTTCAGTTAGATAGACTTGGCTTCAGGAAGTGTTGGGTAAAGACAGAAATTCTAATGCAAGATAATTCTCTGAAAGTTTTGCTAGCCCTTCTTTTTTGCTGCAGTTGTTCCACGAGAGTTTTTTACATTTGTGAATGTGGGAAAAAATGTTTGTGGCTCTGCAGACAACATGTCAGGTGTGCAGACTGGCAGAGTTTTTCAGAAGCAAAAAGAAGGTATGAAAAGGCACTCTGGCCAGGCTTTGAGACCAGATATAAAATCATGCTCAAGCTTATGCAGTTTTTCTATGTGCACAAATATATAAAAATCTGCCTAAATGTAAAAGATTTAATTTAGCTGTGCTTTTATTTATAAGGTTTTCTTAACATGACAGGAGCTAGTTATGCTGATTTATTTAGTCTTTAAACCATCTAGGCATTAACGTCTAAGTATGCTTACAGTCCACAAAGAATCTGTTGGGAACGGAAGTGGGTCATTCCTACTTGATTTCTAAAGTGAACCAGTGACTACAGGGCAAGAAGGCCATGTGTGCAAGGTGCTCACTAGAGATTTTGAAACCTAAAGGGAAGGCACTAGTTCTGGATTGTAATTTATAAAGATGTGCAGAATGCTGGTTAACTTTGAACAACAATACAAAGAAAGTCAGTTTTATTATCTCTTGAGAAGCATAATGTTGGAATTGCATAACAAAAAAGTATATTTAACTGGCTGTATTCTGTGATAGTTGCTTGACTGGATATTGGTAAAAAGATATTAAATTACAGAGAATCCAACAAAAAGGAATCCTTTAACTACGTAGGTTACAAACTATTCAAAAGCTTTTCTGTACTGGTTTTCAGCAAGGATCTATAATTGTTTGTAATAGATTTTGGTTTTCATCATCTTGGTTCTAGGGCTTACTGAAGCTTCCTTATGCCAGAGACACCTGAGTATTTCCCACATACCAAAAACCTTCTGAGTAAGGTAGAACTAATTATATAATTTTCTTCTGCCAGGTTTTCCTTTGAAGAAATTGTGAAGAACTGGCATATTGCTGAGCTCACCTTCCCAATATGTTTCCTGTAGCAAGAAGTAGTCCCTCAGCTTAAGAAACAAACAAACCAACCCCACAAAAACTAAGCAAACAAAAAGCCTAACCTGTTTGCCTGCTCACATTAAATATCAATTCTGGGAGTGGTTAAGCTCTGTTAAGAAGTTACCCCGAAAAACTGTAGAATGGTCCATCTTTGAAAATTTTAAAAACTTAACTTGATGAGGTTCTAATCAACCTGATATAACTTCTAAGTTAGTGGTGCCTTGATCAGGAAGTTTAATTAAATTACACCCAGCCATCCCCTCAGCAGGAATCTCTCCATGAGAAGTTAAATCAGTCAAGTATATTAACTTACTGAATTCTGGAAACAGGATCCATTCAAATGTGGTTTAGAAGAGTTTGTTTTCTTAAGCACAGACAGCAGCTCTTTTGGGGCTTTCTTTCAAGTTTTTTTTAAAAATACATTCAGAATTTTTCCAAAAGGAAACATTGAAAACTGTTAGCAGCACAGACTAGTAACTCAGAGAGGTGCTCTCTGAGTGCAGAGTGTCTATGTCACATATGTAACTTCAGCAGGTGTCTGTTGCCCCCTTCAGACTATTCCCAGTACTAGAGAAAAATAATTAGTTGGAAATTAATAACATTCTTTTGCACTAATTTTTGGATGGAGATAGGGGGCAAAACTCTAAGAAGAAAGATACTATTAAGATAGTTGCTGAATGTTTTTGGGTATTAGCAAAGGTTTTTCTTTGTGTTAGAAATGCACAGCAATGAAATTATCTTAATCAATATGACAAATGATACTTAAGTTACATCTTTAGCTCTCAGGTTCAATAGTCACAACTGAGGAAAAAAGATCTTAGAGCAAAGGCTGCAGACTGGGCTGTGGAAACTTGGAAATCTGTTCAAGCTTCCAGGGTGCATTTATACAGTTTTGGTTAAGTGATTCTAACTCTGTGATTCAGGTCTTCATATGCAAAACAAATTATGCCCTATTTCTCCTTTCACCTTCCTTCCACTTCAGAAAAATCTTTTGTAGCATGATCAATGCCAGGCTGGCAGAAGGTCTTCCTTCCTAAATCCACAGATGGGGGATTGCACAACTGGATTCTAGTTGCCTAAATATACCTGTGAGTACATGCAGTGCTCCATGTCCATACACTTACATACCTGTGTCTACCTATGTGTGTTCGATAGCCCCCTAATCTCAGCTGAAGTGAAGTACTCCCTTTAAAAAGAACAAACCACCACCTCAGTGAAAATGCAGGCTCGGTCAGTATGACAAGGACAACTGCAGCTAGAAAATACAGTCACATCATGAAGTTAAGACCTGGTGTCTGAGATGTAATGTGGTACTTTGTTTTAGCTTACCTGAGAAGGCTTTTTAAAATAGACAAAAACAGAAGTTTTAAAGGAAGATTATCTTATGCATTATCTTTTTTCTGTAGGGAGAGAAAACTTTTCAGGAGCATAATTTCTATTTTGTATCCATCTTCCCCTAGCATAGCCTGTTGAGATAACAGCACATATAAATACCAGCCTTTTATAGGGTGATATTGCTTTAATATTCCCCACACACAATTTAAACAAAATGTCTAAGGAAGAACAGCGATACAGATTTGATGGTGCACTTCATTCCATATACCTCATAACATAAAGGTTTCCAGAAAATAAAACTTATATTTTTCAAAAGGGAAAGAAATACTGATAGTAGTTTTTCTAAACTAAAATAGTTATTTTCTACTTTGGTGAAGCTGGATTTTCAAAGCTTCTGAGTGAAGCTCTCACATACATACAATATATTCTACTTCCTGTCCTATTGTTACTCATTTTGCTGCTAATAGTTAAAAAAAAAAAAAGTAAAGTTTTTATGTTTCACATGACAGATTCTCACCACACCAAGGAAAAGCTTGACACCATCCTTGAAGTTAAATCACTCTGATGTGACAGAAGGTTTCTCCTGTTCACACAGATTATACATCCTTTGAGATGTAGTGATGCAGATACATCACTGAGGTATGTTGAGTGTTTCCTTTGTCAGCTTGCTGCCTTTTTTGTTTAACCCTATAAGTTTGGGTTTATCATCCCCACTCCTTGGCACTCAATGATGTAGGTATCATTACTGGGATCTTCATCTTCTGCTTTTGTCACAGTAAATTTGGCCTAAAAGAGGATTAGAAATATATCACAAATTAATTTATCACACACATAAGTTTAAATATTCAATATCTGACACCAAATCATTGTATTGCCATGTGTTTATATATATCAGAGCTTTAACAGGTTAAATTAAAAAAAACATTTAAATAAAGGTGGTTAAAGTATCTAACCATTCTAAAAGCATTTAACTTTAAAGTATGTTCATTTTCTACAGGAAAACTCTCATGTAAACATTGTAGCAATAATTTTATCCATGCTTATCCTCCATGATCAAGTTCAGCTCACAATACCTGCTGAACTCTACACTGCCTAGTTAGTTACTGGATGACAACTCATAGGTAAAACTTCCTGAATTTTTGGACTCACCTTTGTTAGCTGCTCTGCAAAGTGTATAGCTGTTTGAGTATGAAGTGTAATTGGTCCACTTTTCACTCTAGACACTCCCTTTGCTAGAGCCATAAAAATGATCAGCTGGAAGGGAGGGAAGGGGAATTATTAAGTAATTCTTCAGATTCTAGGAACCTACTGATGTTAAAAAAAAAAAGAAAAATTTGCAAAATATCTGTAGATGTAAAAGTGCGGTCTGCCATGTTTCATAAAAGTTCACGATCTTGATTTTTAAGAAGTTTGGAAATTACTATTCTAACACCTATTACCAAAGGGCTACTACTTTTCCACAGTAGATGCCCTTGAATCCTGTTACTATATTTAACTTTACTCTCTCTCATTGTCTTCCCCCAAATTCCCCAAAGTCATGTCAGACTCCAGGTTAGTAGAATACCTATACGGAGAGAAAACCTCAGGAAAAGGTTCTTTAATTCTAACACTTCCTGATCACATATTCACCAGAGAGATACTGAAAGACATTTGATTTGATTTACAAACATCACCGTGACAAGTACTCTGTAATGTGTGATACAATTCTGTGCAGTTCCATATACACCTAATCTGGCAGTGGCTTGTTCCCACCAATGGTACTGTGCATGCTTTGAAAAAAGTAGGATGAGTCCAAGACCTAAATAGCTCCTATTACACTACATAACAGTAATGTCTGCCCAAGTGTTTACAGCTAAGAGGTAACATCATCCTATCTAAAACAGCCCAAGATTCTTATAAGACAGTGGAGGGCTTTCATGCTCAAATGAAATTAGGTAAGAAAGACAAATGGGAGCACCTCCTAGATATTCTGTTCTCTAATAACTTCACTTAGTATCATTCTTTATATGTAACCAGGGAGCTATTTTCACACCACTACATGGAATGTCAAATCGAAGCGAATTCCTGCCTCTTTCTTCCATACTTACTAAGAGTTTCAGGAAGGGAAAATTTGAGGGTGATGGTACAAAGCCAGGAGCATTTGTGGTTCCTAAGAACTGTAAGTAATTTGCTAATTCTAGTGATGTTGTGATCACACATCTCTAAGACTTCTAATTAACATCTCATTCTTTCCCTGTTCAGATTTATATTCTTTGCAAGTAATACATACAGGCATGTTCTTACTACTTCAGCTTCATGTAAACACACAGGAGCCTTACCTGGTCTTGCAGAGAATCATCCACAGTTCCACCATGTTTAAGATTCTTAAGCAGCATCTCAGCTGCTTCAATGCCAACCTTGTCAGAATTCTTTCCTAACAGAGAAATACAGGATATTAGAAAGCTGACAATTACTATTTAACATTTTAAAAATACAGAAGGAAAAAAAAAATTTTTTTGACTTTTTAAACCTTATTTTCATGCTCTTGCCTCAAATGTCTGCTTTAAAAACCCTTCCCATCTTATGATGATGTATAGTTCATACTTCCTAAGCAGTGGAATGAAAGTGGCCCCATTTTTCAGAAAAATGTTTGATTTCAATAGTTAAAACCCAAAATCACTTCTATTCATTTTAATCTAGATTCACTGTTGAACAGAAGCTTCACAGGTAAACCACAAAGTCCATGTTCCTGAAGTCCAGAAACATTTTCAGCTCAGTGATCCTTAACACTCCATTCTGATAAAAGGTAAGGCTGTAGTTTTGTCATTTTTGTGAATTTCCATTTACTGTTTTAAATCTGCTCATTTCCACTGTCCTTTATTACTAAACAACATCCATTTAAAAAATGCATCACTCAAAGCATCAGCTCTTTAAACAGATGATACTTCAGATTCCTATTTGTTATTAGTATATTCAGTTAAATCTCAAAGACTTCATGGAATTCTTACCTCTCTTGCCAAGTGATGACCCAGCTAACAAACAACCTGTTGAAGTCTCTGCAACAATGCTAAGCACAAAAGAACAGAATCAAAATTAGGAATAGAATCACTCACACTACACTTTATTTATCAGACATGTAATCAAAATCTAGCTAATCAACCAGCAAGATTACAGGTATCAATAGAAAGTTTGGACTCCTCTTACATTATTCCACTTCCAGTCCCAACAGCTTGATCATCAGGTTCTCGAACAGGCTGAATGTTAATATAAAGATCTCTGATTTCTTTTCTGATGCATCTCACTGCTGCTGATGACATGTCTTTTGCCAGCTAACAAGATAAGACACAAAACCAGTAATTAAATTATATAACAACAAAAGTATTTTTTCTTCATAAGTCTAATAGAGATAGATATAGAAACTTCAGTATCATCACAATTTCAAGAACTTTTCTTCATTCTTAGGGAGAAAGATTTCAGTCCTGAGTATATCAAAACACTAGATTCTAAAAAACCCCCCACAAATCCCCCCAAAACCAACTGCAAAACCCCCACAATTATTAGAATTATTAGAATATATGTACAGGATATATTCTATAAGAGATAATACTAAAAAATAACAATTTTATATCACAGGCAAGTGGGGACAGATGAAGCTTATCCCATCCTTGAGATCTAATCATAGCTAATATTCCTAGGTTTGGGGATTTTAAGACCAAAACCAGCAATCCACAGCTCTTCAAAAACTAACTCAATTCCTCCTCTTCCTTCCTCTAATAATTCCTAGCCTGTGTGTGAGAAGGAACCTTAAGGAGGTCCCACCACTCAGAACAGGAAGGGGGTATAAAGGAGCAAATTTCTTTCCATTTTATTTTTGGCTAAACCTACCCTTAACTTGTTCTAATACTCTTAGCAATGGTTGAAAAATTTGATGTTTTCTGACTTCTGCCTATTACAGTGCACCATAGCTTACCCATAAATCTATGAACAAGAGCCATAATTCCAGATTTAAAATAATCCACAAAAATAGGAATGATATATAAATCAGATATAAGATACCCCTCAATACATGCTAAATAGTCATATGAAGGATAGTGAGGATAGTGTTCTCATTTCCTGTTTTAGCTATATATTGCTATGCAAGAACTGCATTTTAGAAATGTCCAATATACTGTTTTACAGCCTGAATAACTCAAACCATTTAATAAGGCTACTACTGAGTTTGTATGGGAAAGACTGCAGAATACTGGAACAGTAGAGGAATGTTAAGCAGATTACATGCAATTTTATATAGATATATAAAGCTGGATACTACCAGAACTATTATCAGCACTTACTTTAATAGGCAGTGCTCCAGCCACAAATGCTCTTCCATATATCTTTGTCACTGTGCCACGTTCTGTTAAGTTGATCGGGCTCAACTCTTTGACTGGAGACATCCGGACCACAACTTCACCACCTCCCTGAGGATAGTAGCCCCTATTTAGAAACAGTAATCAGATATAATTAAACACAAAGATCACAAAGAAACCAAGAAAAGGGCCAGAAGGCTCTTCATATATTTTTATGTTCTCTGTTACTGTACGTATGAATTTTCTCGATGTGTGGCTTCGAAACCTTTATAATGGAATTATGTTCTCTTACAGTATTACTTTGTAATGTACATCTTATTAACTACCTCACACCAACCTAACTGGCACCTCAGGAGAAGCTCAGTAGTATGCTGCCTGTTCAGCATGCACTGCCCTCAGGGGCAGCCAACAGGAGACATTACACAGCAGCTGTAGCATCAGCAATGAAAAACAGACGGGGAAGAACCATCTCACATTCATCACAAGGTGACAGTACACACAGGGACAGCTAATGTGGATTAGTTCATGTATTATAAATTCATCCCTCAGTTTGATTGAGAGCACCTTGTGTGTGCCTCTGTGCTCGCACACAGGTTCAGAGTGTGCCTCCACCACATGACTCCACAACTCACCTCTTTTTTATGTCACAGTTAAATGTGAAGTTGAACTTTTCAATTATTGGCTTAAAAACCTGAAAAACAAACACATATAAAAACACAGAGGGTATTTATTTTGCATTGATAATTTCCCACTATTTTATGCAGTCTTCAAAAAAAAAAAAAAAGAAAAAGGCAAGACAAAAATTTCAGTTACATTATTGAAAAGAAAAAAATATAGCCAGTCTCATGCATACAGCTTATTTGACATTCCTCATACTTCACTCTGAATGCCACTTTGTGTAAAAGGATTTTCTTAAGGAAAAAGGAAGATCAAATCACAGCCCTTTTAGAATAAAGAATATATTTTAAATGAAAATTTCTTTAGTAATTAAAACCAAACAGACTATTTGCTGTTTCAGGAAATTCCATGAAACGTTGGTTGCTCTCTACATACAGTACACTAATAGTGTTATATTCCCATGCCTAATTCCATAATCACAAATACACTTGCAGTAAGAGCAACAGAAGTACAGCAGTTACATTGCACACATATTCATGAAAGATGCACCAAGCCAAAGGAATTTTTCCCTACCATGACTGTGTAGTCTATCTGAGGAGCCATCTCAGCATTAGTCCCACCTTTTAAATGAAGCTCTGATGGGGAAGCAGCAAACAGCACACAGGGCATTGCTACCTGCATCAGTAGACACACGCTCCTAAAAGAAATTTCATACAGTCATAACCCATAGAATTCCATAGAATCATTACATATCACAGGCTTTCCAGAGCATTTACATACTTATTTTATCTTTGAAATTATCTGTAAAATTGTTAGTCTTAAAATATTAATTTAAAACTTCATGTCCTTAGCAAGCCTAAATATGAGGGGTTTTATTTCACAAAAATTGCATCTTTAGTAGTCTTGTTTGAAATAAAAGTAATGTATCTTATCTAGTATACTGATGGGACTGTGAAAACTGTGGGTTTAGCTAGCAGATGATAAAAGCAGACAAGGCTTAGGCAGCAATAACATTTTAATACTTATTTAATAACAAAATATTAAGAAAACTATAAAACTGCTTATAAGCTGGTCAGCATCCCACACAAGAGAATTCAGGAGCATAGAAAATATTAAGGTATTAGATACAAGATTACCCTATCACTGAATCTCTCCACATTTCACAGAGATAAAAATGCTTCCAAAGTAAGTTTTCCAAAAGTAGAAGTTTGTTTTGGCAAAACAAAACAGTTATCTCACAGGGCTTTCAAACATAATTTTGAATTGTAAAAACAGTAATCACCACAGAACTGAGAAAACATGGGTTTGTTTTCTTAAATAACTCCCAAATGTTTGTGAACCATAATGTTTATCTTTTTTTCTTGTGCTTAATTACCAATTCTGCTGCATTGTGGCTTACTCAAACTTTTCTATGTTAAGTTAAAGGCATCAGCTTGGTTGTTTATACTATTGCAGCTCAGAAAAATATTTCTCTTAACTTAAAGGGAACTTTAACTTATGCCTGCTCTGGCTTATGTTTCCAAACAACTGTTCACACCAGCCTTCCATAGCTAAACCCATTTACTCTGTTTTGCAACAGATTCCAAGAACAAAGGACCCACCACAGAAATACAGAAGAAACACAGACACAAGAACTGTTGATAGAATATGTTCCCAGTTCCAAAAGACTAGTATCCCATCGTGTACCACTATGTGTGTAAGCAAACTCTCAAAATTTACTTTACTAGGTAATGATTATTTCAGACTTCATGGATTTGAGATACTTATCTAATTTAATGCATTTGATCTGATATGTAACATACTAATGTGAGAAAATAACAGCTGAAGTTTTAAAGACATGAGCAGATATTTTTTGCTTAACATGAATCAAGTGTTCAAGTTTTATAACAACTGTAATTTTAAAACTATTATACTTGCATGTATTTTATTCATGCATATCCTTCCTATACTACAGGTTCTTTGGTAACACAAATCTGACTCAGGCAACACATCTTCTGGGTAGAAGATCCATGTATAGATGTTCTTTTTTCCCCCAGTCTTCTGTTATAATATTAAAATGACAAGAAGCCATGTACAAAGACATACCCTGCTGTTTTTGTATCTGCTATGTGGGTTCCACCTTTGATCTTCCCAGGGGTGAAGGTTATTTCTGTTGAGCCAATTTCTCCACCATTCAGCTTCCCATCACACAGATCCCGAACAATCTCCAATCCAGACAGATGCTGAGGCCTTGGAGTGACAATACAAAGTTAAAGATATATGCAAGTAGACTACATACTCATGTTACATTAGAAGAACTACAATACACCAACTAATAGAAACTACAATTGCAAATTTCTGATCAGTCAAGGACCAGAAATTCGCTCTGGTTGCTACAGTACTTCTCCTGAGTTCACAGGAGCCAAAGGAGCAGCATTCAGGCCATTCTGGAGTAGGCAGGATTCTGGTATCTTTTCCATTAGAATGAGTCCAGACAGACAGATGAGATGCAGGAGCAGTCGCTTGTCCTAATGTGATAAGCACTTGGACAGAAACGGAATGGATAAGGATGGCAATACTGGCAGAGCTAGAACCGGCTGTAGTGCCACAGGAGAGCTAACACGTTTGCTATGTATGTGTCTTCTTGTGCTTGCGTTTCCATTTGTTTGGGTAACTTACATAGGAAATACACTAGCTGTCCTTAACACTGTACGCTCCGTGAGCCACGTTTCGCTGAGGCATTATATGACTGTATTTCGTGTTTCATTCTGTGTTTTAGCACCTCTGGAATCATTCCGAGGCGGCAGCCCTCACCTGCCCCGGCAGCGGGCGGCGGGACCTAGCCCGGTTCATCCCCAGCGCTCCCCCGCGGGCACTCCTCGAGAGCCACAGACGGCATTTGCTGCTAACAAGGCTTTCTCAAAGCAATGGAAACACCAGTGTTTCAGACGAGAGCAGCGGAGGCTCTTTGCGCGTCCCCGGGAGAGCCCCCCACGCCGTAAGTGACCGGCCGAGCGCCCCAGGGCCGCCCGGGGCGGGTCTCACCTGCCGGCTGGTTCCGACCGGCGCGGATCCGGCGCACCCGCAGCGGGCACCCCAGAGGCAGCTCAGCCGCCTGACACCGTAGGATTCTGCCGCCCTGCTCGGAGAAACGGCGCTCGTCAGCGCTGCGGAAGCGCCGGCCGCGGACCGCAGCCGGGGCCAGGCTTAAGCCCGGCCCGCCGCTGGCGCTCACCCCCTCCATGATGTTCCCGCCGTCTATGTCCACCTGTCCCCTCCATGGCTGTCGGCGAGCGTGTCTCTCGCAGAGGCCCGCCAGATGGGGTCCGGCAGGCCCTGCGCAGGGCGAAGCCCCGGCGAAGCAGCCCGGGCCGAGAGGGCAGAGGCACGTCCGGGATGCTGCAGGTGCCGTGGCCGGGGGACGGCGGCGCCGCGAGCAGGCGCAGAGCGGAGGCGCCTCCCGCCCGCCATGCGTTGCCGAGGGAGGAGCAGCCGCCGGGTTTCCCGTTGCCGGCAGACGGCCCGGCGCAGCTCCCGCCTCCCGCACGGTACCGACCGCGGCCCGGCACAGGCGGGGATGCAAGCGGCTCGGAGTCTTGGGGGGGGGCAGTGCCTTTCCCCTGTCTCGGCCAAGGACCAGAGCGATGACAACCGCGGCACCTGGCAGGTCAGCGCCGGGGGAGAGCGGCCGGACTGCTGCCCGCACGATTACGAGCGAGTTTTCGTCAGAATCAGAGAATCAATTACATTGGAAAAGACCTCTGAGATCATGGCGTTCAACCTGTGACCGACCACCCCGTCAACCGGGCCATGGCACTAGATACCATACCCAGTCTTCCTTAAACACCTCCAGGGACGGTGACTCCACCACCTCCCTGGGCAGCGCATTCCAATGTCTAATCACCCATTCTGTGAAGAAATTCTTCCTAATGTCCGACCAAAACCTCATCTGGCGCAGCTTAAGACTATGTCCCCTCGTTCTGTCGCTAGTTGCCTGGGAGAAGAGGCCGAGCCCCACCTGGCTACAATCTCCGTTCAGGTAGAAGCACAGACATGGGGGTGTTGATCAGGCAGGCACACTCGGGACTTTATTACACGTGTATCGGGAACGGCCGGGCCCTCGGCACTGCCCCTCCCGCTACCCAGGAAGCCACACGCCCTCCCCGCGCCATGCGCTTTCGGTACACGGCCGGTCGCGCCCTTCCCCGGCGTGTGCGGACCCGCGCGCCGCCTCGCTGCCCCGGCCCCGCTGCCCCGCCCGGCCCGCCCGGCCCGCGGCCCCCGCCCGCCGCCTGGTTGCTGGGCCCGGCGCGGCCGCCGCCGGTGGCTGGGCCGGGGGTGTGTGAGGGCTGCGTGCCCCGGGGTAGATGGCGCCGTGACCTCGCTGAGAGCAGTGCCGAAGCCGCGGGGCGCCTGGTAAGCGGAGCGGGGACCTCCTCCGGTGGACTCAGCCGGGAAGGAGGATAGCGCGCAGGCATCCCCCCTCGGCAGGCCGCGGTATCCCGGAGCCCCGGGGCTTCGCTGCAGCCGGCAGCCAGCGAGCACCGCGGCTGCAAACACCACACGCTCGCGGACCTTCCGCCTCCCCCGCGCCTACGGCGCGGGCAGAGCCTCAGCTCCCTCTGCCCGGCCGCCTCAGCAGTGCCTGGCGGGCGCGCAGTGCCCCGGTTCCCCTGCGCTGGCTGCTGAGCAGTTCCCGCGGCGGCAGTGCCCGTCCCCCTCCCGCCCTTCCCGCCCTCGGCTCTGCCCGGCTGCGCTCAGCCGCCCCCCAGCCCGCCCCGCAGCCCCGTGCGGGCACAGGTGCCCGTGTCCCCGCAGGTGCCCCGGCCTCCCGCCCCGGGCTGCCCCTGACCCTGGCGTTCAGCTGGTCCTCGCTCCTGAGGGACCCCCAGAGCTGACACCGTCGCCCCGCGCAGCCCCGGAACGTCCTCCCCGTTGCCCGTGTTCCCTGTGAAAGAAACGTGTGCCTGTCTGTAATAAGCCAGTGACATCCTTCTCTCCTGTTATTTCTAAGTCGTCTGATCCGTTGCTCTGCCTATGCGTTGCGCTGCCATCGCCGCTCCTCCGCCCTCCATCAGCTCGCTGTGCGTTCTGCATCCGCACAGCCACGGGGCGGCTACACGTACAAAAAAGGGAAACGTGTTTCTTTGAATCCCGGGAGCCTTGGTACTTGAAAAGTAGTTGCGATACTTTGCCATAAGGAGCGAATCTACTTGGTTGCCTTTTAGGACACTTACAGTCTCATAAACGTGTAGCGTCGTGAAGATTAATTCATGCTTTCTCCTGTCTTCTTGTATTATAGTCTTCCTGCTGTTGTGAAGAGTGTTGGTTTCCAATTATGTCACTGCTGTTTTGTGGAATGTCAGAGAAAGAAATAACTTTTCTAAGATAATATAAGTAGATACAAAATTAAGGATCAGTTCTAGTTTCCATTATTATTTTTTCTCTAAATAGTAGTTCATACTGTATTTTTAAATCATAATGGTGAGGATTTTTAAGTGGTACTTTTGTGATCTAGTTTTGGGCCATTCATAAGTAATTTTACTAAGTAAGACCAATGAGAAATAACAGTTTCCTTTTGGTTTTCTTTCTAACCATCTACTCTTAAATGCAGAGGCAGATTCCGATAAGATGAAAATACTCATCTTATCTATGTGCATGCTGAACTATAGAATTGGCTGGTTTATAGTGTGTTTCCTGCAAGCACATTTTGAATCTTGCTAGATGCTAATTCTTGTGACCATCTGCTGTGAAACTGTGATAAGTTCCAAGAAATAATTTGGTTATTATATTATTAAAGGGATTTATTTTAATATTCTCTATACCTTTGTAAACACTTTGGCTAGCAAAAGGAAGAAGGACAAAGTCACAGTGATTGTGCATGGGGGCTGTAAATCATGAAGGAAAGAAAGGAGCTTGGGGGCCCTTGTGTAAAGTGGTAGGGAAATGGCAGTTACCTGGACACTGGGACATGTCCCAGTTATTTAGGTGAGGAGTAACCTCAGACTAAAGTATGCTACCAAGGACATTGCTTTACTATATAGGCAACTATATACTTGGAGATACAGAATATGTATGCAAATCAAATCCAGTGTGCGTAAATATTCTTTAAAATAACTCAGTGTGACAGCAAATCAAGAGAGCTCAATAGGGGAGTATCCTTTAATGAGAAGTCATTGCCTTTTAGCACAAACTATTCAATTTGACTTTGAAATTTAGTGTTGCTCCATCAGGTAATTGGTTCCCTGCAGGCTGCATAAAAATATTTTTTTCTGAGGCCAGCAGTAGATCTTTAGGATCAGTGGTGATTTAGAAAATCACAGTTGGCTTCTTTTTAAGGAAACAACCAAACCTGAACCTAAGGGGCAAGGCATTTCTCCCCTGAATAGCAGCAGCTCCCGTGTTGGCTGGGGTCAAACCACAGTTCTTGGTCAAGCAGGCTGATGTGTCCTCAGAACTGGCCAGGGGCTGGGGTGGACCCTCATTTTCTTCTTGCCAGAGTAACTCTGCACATTGAAGACTTGCACAGGAAAGGTGTTATCTTGCTGGCCACTACTGCCTTTGAATTGCAATATAGTGTGATAGTGGTGACATAAACATAACTGATAGTACTGGACTTGTTGAGTTTTTATTGCTAAATTTTTCCAGACATCAAGATATGTGGATGGGTATGCTATGGATATTAGAGCTAATTTTGTCTTTTTTATGCTTTTTTATTTCCTTATTTAGCATTACAGTGAAAATACTACTATGGTGATTAAATACTGAAATTAATAAGCAAATTTATTTATTGGATTTTAATATGTTTCTTGTTAGGAAGGAACACTGTTCTGTCAAGAGATTGTGCAGTGTGTTATTACTGTAACATACTAGCAAACCAACTTTTTAGCTAAGAATGTGCGAAACTGCAAACCAAAAAGATTCCATTTTTAAAAATGCAGGAGTTTTGAATTATTCCTACAAATATAATGAAACATCATGGTAACTTTTCTATAACAAAACCAGTCTCTTTTTTTGGCAGTGTCATTACTAAATCACTACCTGCATTGGTTACCAAATGTTAAAAACACATGGAAATCATTGTGAAACTTCACATTTAGAAATAGTTCAGAGATTTGATGTGCTCCTTGTGATCATCTTCACAGGTAAATATTGAATGTTTTTCGTTTAGGGTCATATAAAGAGAAAAGAATTTTATTTTAAGTTTGTGACAAAAAGGCCTTGTTGAACACCATTTCTTGCAACGTATTTATGTAAACCTTGAGGGGGAAAGAACACCAGAATCAAAAATAGGAACAAATAGGTTTGTGAAGATGTACATTATATATCACTTTTGTAATCTAATGAGAATTTTAAATGTGTTCATAAAATATGATTTTCCATAGCTTAAAATTACCATGTAACCTAATTGTCGGATAGGGAAAGTTGTTTGGAGGACTAATGAAAAGGATTTTGTGTTTGCTTGTTATAGGAATTAGAAAAATACTTATTCTAGATCAGTAGATACAGTCTCAATAGCAGGTGGCTGTAAAGTAACTCATATAATATAACTTTGTTGTATTCATTGGGATAGACTGTGTTGTGTAAATGTTGTTCCTTAAAGAAAAATGATATTAAATATAGCTTGCAATGCTAAATTAAACAGTACATAAAATGCCTACATTGTCAGTTCAGGATTTTATGGCTTCATGAATATTCTACTTTTTAAACAGTGTAATGTAATAGCAAATAGTTGAACAGTTTGGGGTGTGGGGAGGGCAATCAGGAAGTTTCATATGCTCTGTAATTACTGAAAGGGTTTTTCAAAAAAGAAGTTAAAATGAACTTTCCCATGCAGGTGTGCTGTTTTCTGGCTCCTCTAAGAAGATAATTTCTAAATTTTACAGTTTTGAGCTACTTGAGGTACATTGTAGCACCTGAATTTTTTCATATCTCTAATTAATTAGAGATAGTATCCACAGAGAAATTATTATTTTTATAAATTTTGCAGCACTGCGAGACAATATAACACCAGAATTCCATTAAATTTATATCTTACTAAATAAGATGATGTCTGGACTAACTTGTGTTGAGATTAATAAAATACCTATTTATGTCAATGGAAGTGCTACTGGCTTCGCTTTTGACCACAATCATGATGCTTTAAAGCATAAGGTTTTGTCTGAAGAACCTTTCAGAAAATTCTGTAGACTCTTTTGAGTTGATTTCTGGATAAATATAATTGTAACCATAAAAGAAAACCATCTCATGCCCAGTTCTTAAAAAAAGGTTTTTAAGTTATGTGAAATGATATTTACTTGAAGATGATTGCCTCCTATATATTAACAGAAACAAAAGGGCAACTCTCTGTGCCCTCTGGTGTGAATTTCCTTTCCAGTTAGTACTTCTGATCACCCTTTGATTGGAATAAGAACTGATGAAGAAAAATATGCTGGTTTTCCCTGCAGTCTGGGAGCCCCTTCCAGCATTCGTTCTGGATAAGAATATTTCAGTTGGCTGATGTAGTTGATACTATGTGTGCTTTGTGTGTGCACGCCCTGATTAAGCTAATTCCTTAGAGAAACAATAGCAAGTATGAATCTCTTACCAGATCTTGTAATGATTTTTGTTAATTGGTTATTTTGTTGTGGCTTTGATCTCCCCCTGTGTTGTGTTAGTCAAAGAAGTTAAAGACCTGGCAAGGCTTATGCTAATGTAATGGCTACTGTACATCCAAACATGTATTCAGTGCAATTGTTTCCTTAAGAACTTCTCTTACATAGACTAGAATGAAACTATTTTAGTATTATGTTGCATCAGGAATATTGAATGAGCTCCACGTTCCTCAGTCCATTGTATTAACACTTGAGACTTTTCTCCCCCAGGTGTGCATTCACCGTGTTAGATGGTGCAGCAGCATTCGTGTTATAAAATCAAAATATGTGTGCGTGTTTGACAAATCTGCCCTCAAGTTTAGTCATCAACAGCGATTATTCAGAACATCTGCTGGTAATCTTTTTCATAATAAAATAATTTATTTTATTTTGCTATTTTATGAGTGTTATGTTAGCGGCTTGTATATGGTTGGTATGTAAACTTTCTGATGCATTCAGATTTTTCTGCCTGATATCTTGTATTTAATATTAAACGTGCTGTACTTTCTTATTGTCTGTTTTAAGTTTCATGTGGCCAGATTGTCCAGTTTAAGCTTTCTGACATTGGAGAAGGGATTACAGAGGTGACTGTAAAAGAATGGTAAGCTCTGCTTTCTTAGAAATGTACTGAGAAATCAAGAGGTAGTTTAACAGCTTTAGCTGTGTTATCAATTAGTTGTCTGAGAATGTTTTCTGGCTTACAAGTGAAGTTTTTCAAGTTTCGTTTTCCACATTTTAAAACCTTGGACATAGTGAACTTTACATTTTGTTTATTTGTAGTCTGGTTTATTTGTGAATGGAAAAGGTGGAAGGAATGGGATGCCCTAATTGTGCCTATATATAGGATTTCCTTCAGTGAATAATGTTTTCAGTGTTTAGGAGGTCTGTCTTTTATTATGCTTACTTAGGCTGAGATTTGGAAACAAATCACTAGTCCAGAAAATCTGCATAATTTTATCCTATACCCCTTCTCTATTGATTTATTGAAAGATTTGAACTTTTAAATTGTTTGTAAAAGGCCAGTGATGAATGGATTAAACAAAATCAAAATGTACAGTGAAGAAAGGCAGTGCTGAAATGCCTTGTTCTTTGTACAAACTCCTGTCTCTTTGTGTAGAAGGTCATGTACTGATCCTGACAATTAGAAAGTAAGAACTTCCTTAGATTCAGACCAAGCTGGGCTCATTCTTATTTTTAGATTATTTATAATCTGACAAGAAAACTCTGCTTTACCAAAATCAATGTAATGTGTGTTTGACGATATTCTGAATCACTGTGTCATTTCACAAAACAAAGGGTTCTGCAGCAGCCAGGCAAAACGCACAGAGCAAATGTATCCATTATGGAGAATTTATCTTCCTGTCTGGAATGCATTTTCGTGTTGTGGGTGTGTACATAACTGAACTTAACAAAAGCATACCCAGCATAGATTTTTACACTTACTGTGTTTTACTGTAGCCTGTGTCTTTTCTCTCAGGTACATAAAAGAAGGTGACAGTGTGTCTCAGTTTGACAGTATCTGTGAAGTACAAAGTGATAAGGCTTCTGTTACTATTACCAGTCGTTACGATGGCATCATTAGAAAACTCCATTACAGTATAGATGATATTGCTTTTGTTGGAAAACCATTAGTGGACATTGAAATTGATGCTTCTAAAGGTATTGTAAGATATATTTTTCTCTTGCATATTTTGTGTTTATTGTCATAAAAACATCAGTGACAGAGAAGTTTACTTTTTCTTCCTGAGAATCTTAAAAAGTAATATTTTTTCCCTTTATAAGGGCAAGCAAATTGAGTAGAGAAAGTTGTTATATTTTATTAGAATTTAAAATCTCAAAAGCCAGATATATCCTATTGAATATTTAGCTTAAGCAGCAGCTTTTATAAAGCAAGCTGTGTTCCCATCCACAGTAACTCAGAGTAAATGCTAAAAACTTCAGCTATCACAGAATCAGAGAATGGTCGAGGTTGGAATTTAAGAAATGCTTGTAATGTAGTAAAGTCAAATTTTTAATTTCCATTTGCAGGTTTTGCCTCAGAAAAAGATGTTGTGGAAACCCCTCCTATGTCTCATGAAGAGCACACTCACCAAGAGATAAAAGGTCACAAAACATTAGCAACCCCTGCAGTTCGTCGCCTGGCCATGGAGAACAATGTAGGTTTGCTGAATAAGGTCCTGTTGCATTTTATCCAGCTTTTATATGGCATTTTGACTGACTACAAGAACATTGATCTAGAGGAAAGACTTGTTTTCAAATAATTTTGAAGGTGTGAAAATTGTTGTAAAATGAAGAGAATTGTGCTTTCTGATTATTATGGTGGGTAGAAAATGAATTACTGGGCTTAAAATGCAGCTCGGATGCTTTAGGCTGAAGATTAAGAAACCCCGGGACAGAAGAAGGTGGAGGGAAAAATAAAATCTCAGTTTTAGCCAGCTTGTTCTGTTTTTCAGATTTGTATTAGAGCAGAGGATATACTAGGTGATCTTTTTAAAGTGTTTTTCTAATGCCTTTTTTTCCTCATGAATCTGTGAATATTCCATTAGTTTTGAAAGTTGGTGATGCACTTTTAGGAGAAAAATAAAACAATAAGTACAGAAAATTAAGTTACAAATAGCTTTCCTCAAAGTCATATTTCACTATTGATCCTGTGAAGCAATTAGGAGGTAAGTAGTATTCGTAGTTCCTCCTCAAAATATGCAACTAAACAGTGGGACTTTTAGATGATTGGAACAATTAGGTTAAGTACCTAATAAATTATAGAAAGGGAAAGAAAACTGTTGGTATGTTGGATTGGTAATGGGAATAATTTTTAACCATAGCTCACAATATAGAATATTTTTATATTGCTGTAGAACTGGAGTGTCACAGCTTGTTATGTACTTTTCAGATTAAATTGAGTGAAGTTGTTGGAACAGGGAAAGATAACAGAATCCTTAAAGAAGACATACTCAATTACTTGGCCAAACAAACAGGAGCTATTTTACCTCCATCACCAAAGGCTGAAATTGTCCCACCTTTGCCAAAATCAGAGACTGTGCCAGCTACTCCAAAGGACAAAGCGCGCAAAATCCCAGTACCTGTTTCCAGACCCATTGTGTTTTCAGGAAAAGATAGAACTGAACCTGTAACAGGTAAATCAAGAAATATAAAATCTTGAGACCATGTTCACAGTAGACTACCAGCAAGTGTTGCTCTGTGAAAAGCTGCCTCCTCCTGATGGGCATGTGTTTCACGTTATTGTCATGCCAGGGAGCATGACTGTAAGAAGCTCTGTAAGAAGCGTCTCTGATGAAATCATTTTATGAAAGATTTGTGTTTTGGTTGGATGGAGTTGGGCTGCAAACTGAACTTGCTCATTCTTCAAATGTATGCTGAAACATGTAGGAATTCTGAAATATAGGTTTATCACAGTAGGAATCATTATGCAATTAGTGGCAAAGTACAGTGAATTTAAGGGTTTATCAGCACTTAATAACAGCATACTTCAGCATTCACACTTGTTCTGGAGAAGAGTGCCACAAAAGACTCTAAGGTTAAAAAAAGGCATATTAAAAGGGGAAGATAAAAGTTTTTTGCTTGCCTTTCGAGCAATGTTTATTTGGAGGCTGGAAAGAGTAATGCAGATTACATCATGATTTCCAATCCATACATACATAGGAGAGATATGCAGTAATATAATCTTAGGTGTTACAGTTGTAAAAATTGAGTTACATATACTGAATAACTGGTGATCCTAAAGTGCTCTTTACCCTGTCCTTTTTGGTTGTAGTTTAACTTTGGTTTGGTTTAGTTTTTGTAAGTTATATAATTTGTTTAATGGAAACAAATAATTAAATTTCACCATAGCTTCACAGAAGCTTATTTGATTGGTTTAAGAAGTCAGTAAATATCTTCCAGGTTTTCAGAAGGCAATGGTAAAGACTATGAGTGCAGCCCTGAAGATACCCCACTTTGGTTATTGTGATGAGATTGATTTGACTCAGCTTGTTCAGTTGCGAGAAGAGCTGAAACCTCTGGCTGAAATCCGTGGAATTAAGCTTTCCTTTATGCCTTTCTTCATAAAGGTGAGACTGTATGGGATATTTACACAGCTTTTGCCAAAATGTTTTCTATGATTGGTGTACGTTTGGAGCACCTCTCTATCATATGAATTATGACAGATCACAAGAAAAGTCTCAGCTTTTCTTGTTTATTGAACCACTTACCAATTTACAGTTGGAACTGCAGTGGGGCTTATATAATATCATTGAAAATTTTTGAAATATTAATGGAGAAGGATAGAGCGGCTTAAGTGTCATTCAGTAGGGGGTTAAACATCACTAAAGGTTGGAATTGCACAGAACAAATTTTGGAAACTGTCAGTGATTTTTTTGAGTTCCTTTAAAATGAACCTCACATGAAATGCATCATTGTTGTTGTTGTTATTATTGTCACAGTATTTGTAGTGAATAATTTGAATTGAATAAATAATACCTTGGGTGCATCAGTATGTCTCTTCTGTTGTTCAGAAGACCAGGCACTTGCACTCATTTAGCTGCTGTGGTTCCATTTCCAACCAATGCACTCGCTGCCTAAACTGTGCATTTAAAGCATAGCTTACCTGAAACCTCTGGTAATGCTATTGCAGTGCTATGTGAGCACTCTTCCTGCTCGCTGTCTTTAGGGGCAATTAATATTACTTCCTTGAAAAATTGTCATTTAAGCTGAGAACTGAGAATGCCATTGCAGCTGAATCTCATAACTTTTGGGATATTTGATTTGAATTGTGGAACAAAAATAACAAATGCAGATTCAACTTCAGTTATAGTGGGGAAAGGAATTATCATTTTTTGTATGTCTGTCTGATGCATATTTGGTTTTTGCAAGTTGTTCTTTTTTTTTTTTTTTGCTATCCTAATAATGACAAAGTATCAACAGACATATTAAGGAGAGTTTAAGCCAAATTTGATTGCAGTGAGGGAATCCGTATTGTTATTAACCTAAATTATCTCCTACCATTACTTCCTTTCTGTGGAGCTTTCTGGTTATGAAATATAACAATCTATCTTTTTTTTTCCTTATATTTAACAGGCAGCCTCTCTGGGATTATTGCAGTATCCCATTCTTAATGCTTCCTTGGATGAAAACTGTCAAAATGTCACATATAAGGTTTGTAAATTACTGATAAAAGTTGTGAGCAGAAAACCTAAAGTAACAGCTAACAAGGGCTTTTCAGAATGTCTGAGTTAATTTTAAAAACCAAAACTGTGGTGTTGTGCTGGAAAATAATTTGTGTGTCCAGATTCTAAGATCTGGATTTGATTTATTATTGAACTTACTTCAGTAGTTTGTTAAACAAGAGTCACTTTGTTATTCAGGCTTGCCTCAAAATTACATATTAATATAGTGATTTTCTATTTTTTACCTGAATATGGGCCAAGCATTTAAAATGAAAACACTTAAAAATCTAATACAACAATTTTTTAGTAATGGCACAGTGGTTCTATTGTTCCAACACTCGACCCTTATGTATTAAAGTTATATTTTAAACTCAGTTTTGATAAAAATGATGTAATTTTCATACCAGCTGCTGGATTGTTACTTCTAGGAAGCTAGTGTCTATTTTCTTGAGTGATGTGCATGTGCCCCTTGCAGTACAAACTCCTTTTGTGCTGTTCGATCAATATCTCTCAGAATTCTTATATTCCTTCTGGCAAAGGAAAGGCAACTGAGTTTCCTTTTTCTTAATTTTAGTGTTCTCTTTAAAATCTGCTATTTATGTTTTGTTAGACTTGCAATCATCCTGAAGTTCAGTGTTTTCAGTGTGAAATCAGTTCCTGGATTTTGTATTCCCTGGGTGTGAGATTGCCAGCAATTTGCAGGTGTGGAAAGCTAATATTTAAAAATTTACATCCTTTTCTCCCCTCAAAGTTGTATAAAGGAATTGTTTACTAAAGACAACCCTTTCTAGGTTGAAAAGATAAATGGGGAAGATGTGATTTAAGTACCTTTTTATGTAAAATACATTTTATGTTGAGAGCTTATAATAACGTCCAGTTAATGAAACTTCTTTCAGGCTTCACACAACATTGGAGTTGCGATGGACACGGAGCAAGGTTTAATTGTCCCAAACGTGAAAAATGTCCAAGTGTGTAGCGTGTTTGACATTGCTTCTGAATTGAATCGCCTACAGTCCTTGGGCTCTGCAGGCCAGCTGGGAACAAGTGACCTCACTGGGGGAACATTCACACTTTCAAATATTGGCACAGTAAGTAAAGGAAAAAAGAGAACTACATCTGAAAACTGCTTCTGAAATGAAAACTTTACTGAAGTTTAATATATACAATGAATAAAACCTGTAGCAATTAATTCAAGAGGCAATCTGCTCTAAAAAAACCCAAACTATTTGGTAAATAATATCCCCAGCTTTTTCTTTTGTAGATTGGTGGCACTTATGCCAAACCAGTGATACTACCTCCTGAAGTAGCTATTGGAGCACTTGGAAAGATACAGGTATAGTAACTTTGTCTCAGTGATATGAGTGTTTAGGTCATCTGTAATTAAAGTG
Source organism: Manacus vitellinus (assembly GCF_001715985.3). Lineage (NCBI taxonomy): Eukaryota > Metazoa > Chordata > Aves > Passeriformes > Pipridae > Manacus > Manacus vitellinus. Next base: position 2,136,898 of record NW_021940660.1, read on the forward strand.
AAACTGGAGTCTCTCTTTTGTTTTTCTTTTATAAACATTTCTTTGTATTAGAGAAATTGCATAGCTTGTGATTGCAAAGTTTTGTACTGGTTTTAGATGACTGTACAGACACTAGATGTTTAACTGGAAGTTAAACACCAAAGGTTCAGATTTGTTTTCTAGAATCCTGTTATATTTCACTCACATCTGTGTTTAGCCTTCTAGTGGTCAGGAAACAACACAAATACATTTTTACAAGTTTTGCAACATACTATAACATTGTTGCTATCATCAAGGAGAAAATTTGAGAAGTACTCTGATAATGAAGTATAATTTCATGAGCCAGTTAGCTGAATCCATACAGAAATTTGTGTGGTCAAGGCAGTTTTATATTTTCTGAATTTCAGCCCTTAATTCTTTCATATAGACATTTGAGACCAGTGCTGGAAATGAAATTAGTATTAACTTAAATTACTACTTCTAGGTTCTTCCCATGAGCATTTTGTTCAGGGGATGCTTTAAGGAAACCATCACTTTGAGAACTAACAGTGCAATAAACTATTCAGGAAGAAACTTTTGAGTCAAGAAATATTTTCAGTACTTCAGTATTTCCATGATGGTGGAAACAGGATATGACTGTTTATTATGTTGGCTTGCAATATATTCTAATCCACAGCACAAACAATAACGGGAAGGTCTTGGTTTTTTTGAAGGGTGTTACTGCTGTCTGTCTAATTTAGGAAAATATTTAAATTTGGATCAACAAATTAATAACAAAAAAATAGAGATCTGCTAATGAAAGTATTTAGTATTTCAGTTCTTTTCTTTCCTCTGATTTTTAGGTTGTTCCTCGGTTTAATGGGAGAGGTGAAGTATTTAAGGCACAGATAATGAATGTGAGCTGGTCAGCTGATCACCGCATCATTGACGGAGCCACCATGGCCCGGTTTTCTAACCTGTGGAAATCTTACGTGGAGAACCCTGCTTCGATGCTGCTGGACCTTAAATAAAGGAAACCATGGCTAGAACATGCCTTTAAACTTTGTGGTTTAGCCTGAATAGTTATGAAAGCTGTCTCTGCTAACATGTGCCCTTGGCTACGTGCATTATATAATAATGTTATGTGGTTAAAAGTTCTCAACAGTTGATATCAGTCTATCAATTAGTCGTTACTTCTTTTAATTAGTAGTGCTGTATTTTTTCTACAGCAGACTGTCAAACTGAATAGGTCATGGCTTCTGAATATGGTGGTAGAATGTCTTTATTGTGCCTTTTATAATAATTGTCAGGCTGGTGGGACTGAGTGACACTGCTCTACACCTGCGGTATTTATAATCTGATTAACCTGTCTTAAAGGGGAATACTCCTAGTTCTTCCATGTTGGACACGTAAATTTATTTTAACCAATAATATCCAGATTCCCAAAAGGAGTTATGCAAAAATCATATACAAATAAAATGCCTTTAATATTTCTGCTGTAAGAGGGCTTTTTCTTGTTTACCTTAGTAAACCTCCTAAGTCTTTTGCTAGTTCACATTTTCCTGGCAATTACTTGCACAGGTATTCTTTATCAAATTATAAATGAAGAGGCCATATTTATTCAAATGCTTATTGATAACAATAATTCATAACTATCAGGACCTTAATACTCTCTAGAATATCCTGTATTTTTATAAGCTGAAAGTAGTTTCAGTCCCTAATGCTTTCCAGTTATTTTTGTTTCTTATAGAAAGCATCTGTCCATTAAAACCAAGTGAGAAAGAAAGAAAGAAAGAGAAAACAAATTAAAAAAGAAGGATCTTGTTTTGTTATTTTTATATTAGGTAAGACTGACAGTAAGCTGAACGTGTTCCAAAAGCTTGCACTGTGTTATTGATCTTCAGGTACTAGCATTTACCAGATTAATCAGATTCAACAAAGAGTGGACATTAAAAAATACTTTGTAAGATAAGGCTTTCCTAAACTCAGATACGAGGCACATAATGAATAGGTTCGAGTTAACGGCTTCAAAACAGAAAACAGTTACATGGCTTTAAGGTGAACTAAACAGATGAGGATTGTGCTGGTGATATAATGGGAGATAGGAAGAAAACCATTGGATATAAATACCTTCTAGAAACCTAAGGTGCAAACAGACACAAGAAAAGAGAGTTATATGGCCTTAAAAATGAATCTGTGACGCACAAAATGGACATTTTCTCCTTTCTTTAGATATATCAAACCCAGGAGCATTCTCCAGAAGTGTAGACCAAAGTTGTCTATTGCATTTAGCTGTGAAAATGTGAGACAGGCTATCAGAGGTAGAATCCCTGCTATCCTTGATGCTGGAAGTGAGCAAGAGGAAAGCTGGTAATGTAGGAGGGGGAGCATGGAGCATCCATGTAAGGTGCTATTTATATTTCTATTGTGGTATAAGGGTCTTTTATATAAAGGTCATTTCTTGCAAAGTTTGACTAATATATCATGCTTATCACCTAATTAATTTTTATCAGATTTATTTATTCCTAATAAAAAAATAAAGCCACAAAAAATTGTAATATTGTTTTTATTTGTGAATTTCATGCAGGCAATGCTGTACAGGTGATTCAAACTATTTCTTCTGATCTTGAACATACAGTACTCAAGGCTACCAAAAGAGCACAGCCTAATGGCTGCTTTCCTGCAAGCATATTGTTGTGGTAAGGGGCTCAGTCTGAATAGTATATTTTTTAATCTGATGACCACTGAGAAAATAAACACAGGAAACATAAGTAGATGAAAGAAAGCAATAAAGTGATTTTGAAATATTTAAGACAGAATAATTTTACTTGCACAAGGAGCCTGAAATTTGTCTCTCAAGACTCCAATAAATGGGAGAGCTGTTGAGTTTTTTTACCCTAATTATCTGTCTTTAGGGAGGAGCAAATGAGGTTAGGTTTTTAGTTATGATTGGCTTTGATCAAGAGATTGAATCTATACCAAAACCGAAAGAAGAAATACCTATAACAAAGAAACTTTTGGATCATTTTTGCTTTTGCATAATGTTTGTTTGTGTTTTTTAAAGTATAGAAGGTTGAAAGACTTGAAAGCTAAAGTACTTAATGTCTTTTAAATAGGTATTGGTGTTCCAGTATTTAGTTGGTTGTAGACTGAAGAGGGTGGTTTTGGTTTTTTTAGTTGTAAAGTTCTGTATGGTAGGTTTATAACCAAACTCACAATATTTTAAAATTTCATCTTCACATTTTATACTCCAGTGCACTTGGTTAGAATTATCCAGTTTTATGGCTTCTGCCTCAAACAGTGATCTGTGATTATTGTTGTCTCTCTCTTTCCATTTGACTGAAGAAACAGATTCTGACAGATTCTCCTTTTATCTTCTCTAAGGACTGTTTGAAGAAATAGAATGTTAAAAATGTTTCATGGTTGGAAGCATGAAAAGGGGTGAGTAACAACCCCTCTGTACCTCTTGATAAAGATTAGTTTTCTATCTGGACTTTGCTAATTGGCACTAAAATTCTTCAACAAAAGAATTTTTCAGCATAGACAGAAGTAATGAGTAAAATACTTAGTGATGTAATACTTTTTCTAGTCTATTCAGTCTGTGTTGCTGTTTATTAGCACTTTGAAGCTCAGTTATATTGCAGAGAAACATTACTAGAGTAAACAAGTAGTTGTCATTTTCAATTCAAAACTAGACTTTTTTATCTTTGTTATTTTTAATTCAATATGAGCTCATTGTAGAGAATAACAATTACTCCTTTGTTCTTCTTTTTCACAATTTGTAACTTTTTTAAGTGGGAGTTCAGGGGAGCCCTGTCATGCTCAGCAAACTGGGGAGACTTTACAGTGGTAAATGCTTGGGGGAGGTTGCAGAAGTGCCTCATGTGATGCCTTCTATTCTCAGCATGGGTTAAAATTAGAACTAGACTGACATTGCATTGGAGTCTGAGAGTTCTAAATGGTTTTGGTAATACAGACAAGATTTGTAATTTGTCTCTGCTCTTGTCCAGAAAGCAATGAGTCACAGAAAATCCTTGAAAACACCAAATAATTGAGGTAAGTTGTTGTTAAATTCTTTCTGATGCCTGGAGATGAAGTTGTAGGGAGATCTGGTTACTTGGGAGTAAATTTGCAGTTGTTTTAGAGCTGCAGTTGGGAATTCACTCCTGAATTGTTGGCTGTGATGGCATGAGTATTATGGGGTTTATTTTCTTGAAAAATAATAAGATCTAAGAACAAGAAGCTTTTGGTGGTAGTCCTGTTATATGATAAAATCATCCTGAAAATAGTCATATATTTAGTCCCTTTCATATTTCATGGTTCTGAAGGAGCACTTATTGAATATTATGCTTTCCACAGCAAAAGGGAGTTGCCCAGAGATTTACTAAGATTTACTAAAAACAAGTATTGTTTTGACTGTAAAGTATGATACTGGGTTACTAGTACAACTATTAACAAATATCCCTTTTCTGCACAGTTTATATAAAAGGATTTCTAATTTTCCAAAAAGGCTTGTAGTTAAAGAAAAAAATCTCCAAACAAGAAATTATAAATTAGTTCAATCACTTGATCTCAGTAGAAATTTAATCCTGAAAAAAATCAGGCAATTTAAATTGTAACCACTAACTAGAGCAAAAGACCTCATGCATATATAGCATTACTATTGCATATTGGGATGAGGACTGGGAAGGGTAGTTACTCTGAGGACCACTGAAAGAGAAACTAGTTAGTCCTTCAAACTAGCAAGTGTGCTCACAATTATGTGGGGGAGGGAAAGAGAATACAATCCTCTCTTTAGAAGAAAAAATTCCATCCTTTTGGAACCCAAATGCCAGACTGCACTGTGCCACACTGTGGTTACCATTTGTGTCACTTGTCAAATCCTGACATTTTTCCTTAACAAACAGAGAACAGTTAAGAATCTTAAATATTAGTGTATCAGACCAGCTTCTTATTTATTCAGGCATTATAATTTGATTTTTATGTTGTCTTTACAGTAGGAAGCAATCCTAATATTTTACATTTTATTTGTCTAATTAAATTATTTCAGTATAATAATGCTTTACAAGTAAGTATGTTAACAAAAGACATAGTAAGCAAATAGAATGATTGACAGTTTGAAAACAAAAATGTTCACTAAGCAACTGTAGCTTGTCCAGGCCACACACAATTATAATGGAATAAATATAATAGAAAAGATTGGTTCTGAAAGACAAACCCTTTCCCCAAATGACTGCAGTAACGGTAATATGAATGATTTTCAGAGTGGTGCACTGATTAGGATGGCTGAATATCCTACTTCGCTGCTTTTCAGGAAAATATATCTTAATTATCTCACTAAGGGATAGGTGACTTCAAAACTTTAGACTGAATTTAATTTTAAATGTGGATCCTGACACTCAGCAGGGCTACAAGAAGATTCAAACACAAATCAGAAAAATTTAAAAGCCTTTTCTTAAAGGGTAATGCATTACTAACTATAAAATGCATTATAATGAGTTAAACCATGAAGAAAATGAATGCAAATAAAGTTTACTAATTTATTTCCAGGAACAGTTCCGTTTTTGCAAAGTGCAAAACTCCTTAAGTCACAAGTACTTATATCAGGTAGCTGCCAGGATGCAGGTATCAGAATTTAACTGCCTTACATTGCAGGTAACAGCTTAATTTCTTCCTGGGATGGGAATAAATGCTCAAATCTGCAGTACTTAGCCTACCATTGGAAGGAACTGAGAGAAGCTGAATAAGAATACAGAGACTTCAAGAATACCATTTCTTAGTACAAGACAGTTTCACTAGGTGCTATTGTCTATTTTTATAAAGAGAAAGCAGATGGTAAAATCCTGTTTGTTCTATACATTAACTGCGTGTAATAATACAATGAAATGGATATTGCAGGGTTTTAGCTCTCATGTCACTGTCCCCAGCTGGTAACTGATACATGGGCTGATGTGTTCCATCAGATTCCTGGGACTGCATTTGAACATGTAAAGGATCATGGCTGAAACTGCAGTTTGCCTTGGCACATTCACTGCTGTGAAGACACTTTGGGAAGTGAGAATACACAAGATAAATGAAGAATTACAGAAAGAAAAGGAACTCAGGCAGAGGTCTGCAGGAAGGTAAATTGTAGATCTTTAATTATGTGGAAAGCTAGACCATATGTTGCATTTCAGAAGACTGTAATTAATCTTTTCAAACTCATCCAGACTCTAATTCTTTAGTTGTTACTCCAGCAGAATTCCCAGTGGTTAGAATCTAGCAATATGGTCAGGTCAAACCAAGAATTGTGTCTGTGATAAAAATATTAGTATATAGACCAAATCCGTTAAATTCAGATACTAAAATAACTGTGTGGATACTCTAACCTGTGGAAATTTGGTTTTTTCTCCATAGAGGCATTAATAGGGTCACTTAGTTTTCTGTCTGGACAGCAATTTAAATTTGAAGAAATTTAGCATTCTATTTTTAGACCTCTTCCTGATTTATCAGATGTGTCTAAAATGGAATGGCAAATCCAAAAGCTACTAATGGAAAATACAAGCAGAAAGAAAGAGAATTAGCCTAATTGTCATAGTTCTTGTTGAAGTCCTCTTTGGAAATCAAGCTAAAAGAATCTCTTGCTGATTGACCTTGTTTTGTTGAACTTACATTTGGTGTAATGGAAGGTTTTCTTTTTAGGAGACTGCCTCAAAATTAAGGCTTTGGAACTTAGTTCTGCATGACTTTATATTCTGTTGCCCTGCTGCAACATGTTGAAAGTTAATTAAGTAATGTCCTCCTTCTGAATGTAAATTTGAAGAACTGTAAAATAGAATTCCTATATATAGAATTACCTTGTTAATTACTACATTAATTGTTTGTCTTCCCTCAATTTGATAGTATTTTTAGTATCCAGATATAATTAACATTGTTTGACATCCAAAAAGGCTACTGTGTCTTTTTTTCCAGAAAATAGATAGGATAGTAATTATTGTCTGTATTCACTGTTGCCCCACTGACAGATCTTTCCCTTGTAGGCTACTGCTTGTCTGGGAGGAAAGAGCTGCTTTGGCAAAGCTCAAAGAAAGAGTTATTAATGAAGGTGGAAGAGCAATTTTAAGGATAGAGGAAGAAGAATGGAAGGTAGTGTTGATAGGAATGCATGTTGAATGACTGATGCATTAGAAAACTACTATTTACAACTTTACACTTATACAATTGTACTATTTTTGTTAAGTACTCACTGTGTGCTTTGTTAACAGTGAGTTGGGACATGTTGTTGTGAGTGTAAAAGCAAGCTGGATTTTTTTAGTCATGAATATTAAGCATTACTCTCAGGCAAAAATATAGCCTAAAAGGCTTTTCTGCATCAGAAATTATTTACATTCTGAATTATGAGTTTCATGACATAAATCCTCATTTAACATTAACACACCAGAACTACTGAAATTATCAAGGTGAAAACTCTGTTGTTTAGGTGCATGACAATATTTCTTACCATTGTTTACTTTCTAAGAGCAGAAATAAGGCAGTAGGTTCCCAGAACACTATTATTGTGGTTTCTGATGCGTGGGGGTAAGCCACTAACAGCTTATAATGTCAGAGTGGAAGTTCACAGCCCTCTGAGCCACAGAGAGATGCAGATACCAGTTGCTATGAAGTGATGAGAATTAGGCCGTGTTGAGGCCAGTGGGAGAGCCAGACCCAGCAATGCTCTGGTGGTCCATAGGCAGGTGTTCCTTGTTTGGAACTCTTTGCATACATTGTAGTTTTTCTGTCCCCTAGCTCTTCTACTCTCAGCTGCTCACTGTTTTTCTTAAGAGACTATGAAACAGAATTTAAATCTCCCTTTACGTGCAGAAATCTATTTAGAGCAGTTTCATCATCAGTCATGTTGACTTTGTTGAAAAAAAAAAGAAAGAAAGAAACAAACCAAAGCAAGTCTCAAACTTGTCAATCAATGACAGTAATGCGGGTATGTAAATACTGGGAGCAAAAAGGGGGCAGGCTAAATCTGTGATCACAATGACAGCCCACAGTGGGTTCACTTTGGGATCATGGAATCATGGAATATCCTGAGTTGGAAGAGACCCACAAGGATCATAGATTCCAACTCCTGGCCCTGCACAGGACAGCCCAAGAATCCCACCATGTGTTGTCCAAACATCTCTTGAACTCTGTCAGGCTTGGTGCTGTGACCTGGAGAGCCTGTTCCAGTGCCCAGCTGCTCTCTGAAGGAAGAACCTTTTCCTAACATATTGATATAAAACCTTATAAAATATAAAACTTTTTCTAATATATATAATATTGAAATAGTATCAGTTATGCTTGCTACTTTTAGCATGTTTTAGAAATCAACTACCAGGATTCATTTCGTAACCTACATGTTACAGTATAGCTTAAGAAGAACGAAAGTCTGTTAGTGTTCAAATAAAATTTCTACCTCAGCCTGTATTCTTCTTGTATACTAAGCTGAATTTCTTCTGGTTCATATTTCTTGTCTTAGACACTACCTTCGTGCTTATTGAAACTAGTCCATCTCCAGGAATGGCAGCTTCATAGAACTAGTCTGCAGAAAATTCCTCAATTTATTGGAAGATTTCAGAGTCTTGTTGTTCTGGATCTATCCCGGAACTCAATTGAAAGTGTACCTAAGGAAATTGGTGAGCTGTGCTTTCTTTTAAGCTGCTTTTCTAAGAAAATTGCACAAATGTGCCATTTTTGTGCCCTTTTCCTGTCTAAAAATCCTATTGGGTAGTTAGAAAACAGATGATTTAAATCTGACAGTGAGACAGAGATCTCCAAACCACAGATTGCCTACAAATTAAAAAATGACTGGATGGAAGACACATATCTTTATGAAAGCTCCCCATGGAAAAAAAAAGCCTGCAAGCACAGCAGGGACTAGACATCAGAATGCAGCTAGAAAAGTGATATTGAAAAACAGGCTTCATGTTCTGAGTCCACAGCATGAGCAGTCTATTCATAATTTTTCAGTTTTGGGGTTTTAGAATGCAGCTCTGTACTAAAGAGTCCTGAAGTTCTACTATTTGCATTTCAGTGATTTTTTTTAAATTTTTTATTTTAAATTTGTGAAAACACAGAGCATTTCTATAACAGTTAAAGGATAAGACAAAACAGGTAATATTGTACTTCAAATAGAATGAACATGAGCATTTCTCATGTCTCATTTGTGCTCTCTGCAGGCCAGCTGACCAGCCTCCAAGAGCTGCTTCTCAGTTACAACAGAATAAAGTCTGTTCCAAAGGAAATAAGTAACTGCATCAGTCTGGAAAGATTGGAACTGGCTGTCAACAGGAATATCTGTGATCTTCCTCCTCAGGTTTTGACACTCTTTTGTTTTGTTTAATGTATATTTTTTGAATTTATCCAAACCCAATTATCATTAAAGGATGCACTCCATGTTTTCAGATTTGCTGTGATACTCTGATTTTACAACTGATCCACAGAAACGCTGATGTGAACAGCCTTTTTTATGACTAGTCAAACTGAAGCCATGTGAGAAAAACCTACTTATACCTGAGTAGCTGAAGGAGCCAATCTTTATTTTGTCCAGATGAATGGCTTGGCAGTGCACACGGGGCAGTGATACACTTCACGTCAATTTGTCTAGGCTGAACGTCTTCACTGGTTTACCCCATCTGATGCCTTAGCAGAGGGAAGTTCTCTTTTATGGTTGAGAGTAGAAATTCATGCCACATGCCAGGACACAACTGTAAGCATCTTGACCAGAACAACTAGCTCTCAAAAGGGTTTGTGTGATTTATACAACTGTGTATGCATGCAGTTGAACGATTGTTGTTCTCAAATATTGAAAACAATTATCAGGGAATAAAAACAACTGTTCACCTACTACTGAGCTTTAATTTGAACTGACCTACATGTGAGAGAGACCTGCATCTCTAACTATTAGTCTCTTAGACGGAGATGACAAGTATGCAACCATATATACTTTTTAAAATTTATTTAAAAACATAGTAGTGACAACAGTTGTCAGCAATCAGTGCCTTGCAAAATTGAGTGAATCCAGACCGTGATACCCAATATCAAATCTTCAAATGGAAATATACACTATTAACCAAAATCCAGGATTTACAAAATTTACATGGATACAGGTTACAAGGTGTAATGTAGAGTGATGGCTTTTAAATTAACAGCTCATAGCAAATGCATAGTTCTGTCCTGTCGAGACTACAGTGATGTGAATGCTGTGAAGCTTTGGTTGTATGTACTTGAGTGGCATTCAATGTTTAGACAGTTGGATCAGATTTGCCATAAATTATCTTTGTATCACTTGAACATTGTAAAAGCACCTGAAGGCATGATTCACCAAAGGAGTTAGGTGCTGCAATACTGAATGATGCTATGTTGCATTTTTAGAATGTTAGTAGACTTCACAGCATGGAAGGTGTCAAGGTCCACTCTAAAATACAGTATGTGCAATTTGATGCATAAAAATCTAAATATTTGACTAATGAAAAATGTCATATTTCATGGAGTATGACATACTAAGGACAGTGCTGTCTTTAAAATTCTCTTTCTCCATGAGGCTTAGTGCATATATGCATTGTAGTCATGGCTTTCAGCCTATCAGCGCTTATGGCACTTGCTACCAGGTGAGGTAAAGTTCTTCTGCCTGACCAGTTTCAAACCTACCTACCTTCCAGGTGAGAACTGTAACTGTTAGACAATACCAGCTAATGTAACTCAGAAACCATTCCGTGTTAACTAGCTCCAAAATACGTTGTAATGTTTGTTAACATTTTTAGAGCACTGCTGTAATGCTGCAACAGCTACACAAACTTGCATTAAATCTCCACTTCTTTTCAGCTCAGTGATTTAAAGAAGCTTTCACACATAGATTTGTGCATGAATCAGTTTACTACCATCCCTTCAGCTCTCCTCAACATGCCACATCTAGAATGGTTAGATATGGGGGGAAATAAACTCCAGGAGCTTCCTGATGCAATTGACAGGTAAATAAAACTCAAAGCTCATCTTAGTCTCAATTCCATTGCACTGAAATTCTAATTATTAAATGCTACTTCAAAAGATAATTTTTATGTTAACTTCACAGCAAATTTAAGATTTTGTCAGCCCTAAAGTGATGGTTTGGGTGAGCTGGAATAATCCATTCAATTAACAATATAAGGTTAAATATTTATTGCCAATGACATTTTCAAACAGAGACTAGGTGATTATCTTGGATAGAGGGTTTCCTTAGAGACTTGTTGCATTCTTCAGCCTTTATGTGGCTGAAGAATTATTTATTTTATCGTAATTATTGATAAGATTAATTTTCTATATCTTGATTGAGTGCACAAATACCTGTTTTTCAGAATGGAAAATCTCCACACTTTATGGCTCCAAAGGAATGAGATAAACTCTTTGCCAGAAACCATTTGTAATATGAAAAATCTTAGTACTCTTGTTCTTAGCAACAACAAGCTTAAGGATATTCCAGCTTGTATGAAGGATATGACAAATCTGAGGTAAGAAAAAGCAACAGAAATATAAATAGAAATACTAGAAGATAAGTTTTAAAGCCTTCTTTGAGTTGTATATCATAGAATGATACTAAGGAAGAGGAAAAGAAAAGGCATGATCACAGTTGTACAGATGGACACAATACCATATAAATCAGCATAATTGCACAGATTCACAACAGTTGAGGATCTGGTCAAGCAACCTTTGTGTAGTGAAACTCACTTAAAGAAGTGAATGATGATAGTTACAGTCCCAAATGAAAAAGCAGGGTATAATACATTTTCTCATTTCCAAAATGTCCTCATGCCCCCCCATAACTGGCCTTTTATATCACTCTCTAAAGCCAAAAGCCTGCAGAAAAATATGTGACAGGCATAAAAATGGCAAAAAGTAGAACTTTGCCACTGAGAAATCAAACATTCAGAATTAAACAAAAATGATTAGGTATGAGGACATGGACGAAAGGATATGAAAAATAAAAAATGGAAATTCTTAATTGAATATGCAATACTACTTTGTATACCATGACAGAAACTTTCCTGTTGTTTGCATTTTCATTTGGATTCCTGGATGCTGGCCATTTTAGAGAAAGAATGCTAGTCCACATAAATCATGTCTAACCCAGTAAGACAATTACTGTTTCCAGCTGTTTTGGAAGCACCTCTTAAACCAAATATATGCAAGCATAGGTGCAGGGATGGACCAAGGACAAAGAGAGACAGGACTGGCTACTGCCTTGCAAAGCTGGGAGGAGGCATTTGCACTGTTGTTCTCATCACTCCTGTTTGTGGAAGCTCAATGCTCCTGACTATGGAGTGAAAACCTGAACACAAAGTGACAAGGACTGCAATGTTTTTTCCCACCACAATCAGCTAGTGTTATTATAAAGAGTCTTCTTAGTTTATTTAATACTATTGATAGAGGGGTGAGTTTAGTATAATAAAAGCCTTATTTAATTTTGCTCAAAATAGTGATTGGCAAATCTTAATTCAGTTTCAAAAGAATTGTTTTCTCTGGACAAAACTTATTGCAAGCATAACCTTTTTTGGTGAATTATCAGATTTGTCAACTTCAGAGACAACCCACTGGAGCTAGAGGTAACCCTCCCTCCGTGTGAGGATACAGAGGAGGAGGAGCAGCAGGAAATGTTCGGCATTGACTTCATGCACATCTATATCCAGGAGTCCCTCAAGAAAACAGGTATGACTTTTTATTAATTCTGATCTCTCTGGAATACAGTGAGAAAGGGAAGAACAAACTGGATAAATAAAATCTAGGATACATATACAAATGAAACATGAATAGTCTTCTTAATAAATGAATAACATTTTCCAAAAAATCTGTAAAACAATTTTTATTGAGGGCAGGGGGTGCTTTTATCAGGAGTTGGCACAGCAGGTCTTCACACAAACAGCATATATTCTGGTAGGAACATAGGAATAAAAGTGCCTGAGTTACCTAGAGCTGGGATAAGTAGAAGCTGTCTTTTGTATTTGTAATTTAATCAGTTTACATAGTTTGCGTCTTACAGCACCATTTATCTCATGAAGTTCAACTTTTCCTATTTCTGGATGTTGTCCAGATGGTACTACTAAAGAAGGAATAAGGGAGAGATGCTTATGTTCCCAACATACATCTTCTAGCAATGAAGTATCAACACCTGATAAACAGATGTTTCTCACAACTTACTTTCCCTGACATGAAGTCAGTCACCTAAACAAAACAGCCCCACAGTTTATTCTCATTTCTAAAACACTATGACAAAAATTTGCTGTTTGTAGCCTCAAAGGTAACAGTTTAAATGTTGCAGTAAGAAGCCAAACTAAACACTTCTGAACAGATGTGCAGGTGGCAGCTGTTTCTTGCAGAGAGCACTTCATTGCAGATATAAATGTTCTCTCTGATCTTCATTCTGTGTTTTGTGAAGGCTTAAAAAATGAATGAAATGCTCTTGATTTAGAACACTAGGCCAGCTTTTTTCTTATCAATATTTCATGAATGAATAATCAAATTAGCAAAAATACAGTTATCAAGAATACAGTTTACAAGTTAGTTTTCTTCCTTGATAGATTCCCCTGGCACCATAGGCTGATGAAAGAACCTTGGCCTACTTAAATAATTTAAGAGGAAATACAAAGCTATCCTGAACTTCAAAGTGAAAATAAAGTATGTTATTTCCTCTCTTATTTTCACTTGTTGTCTTTCAGGAAATCTGGAAAGTTGTACTTCTGATCCTCCTCCGATCATAAATCCTAATGAATAAAGAATGTAACTGAGAATGGAAGACAATACCAAGTATACTTCTTCCCAGCAAAGAGGCCTACAACAGGTGTCAAATATTCTTAGGGATTTTATTTTTCCACTGATGAGAACTGGTTTGCATATGTGTAATTCCCAGTGACACTGGGAAATATAAGACCTTTTCCTGGGTACAGGAAAGACTAAAACATTTTTTTTGGTAAACACTGAATTAGCTTTTTAAAAAAATCCAGATAAGTTTTTTAGGTTTTTTTTTCCCTAACAATTCCAAATTATCTCCTGTCATGTAGTTGGCTCTGTTATCAAAAATGGACTTGGGACAGCTGTCAACAGGACATTCTCCAAGGATACAGCAGACTCTGTGTAATACTGTAGTGCAGCCTTGTATCCTTGTTGTTGTAAATATTCAATCCGTCCGTGATCAATCAGCCGTTTACAGAGGCAACCTATCTCCTTTCGTTCTTCAACAGTAAGTATCCTAGTGAATAAAAGGGAGGAAAAGAATGAACATCTGTCAGAGGAATAGTTTGGTTAGTTAACATTAGTAGTTAAGCTTAGAGAAACTACTGAAATCACTGTAAGTTCATTTCAGTCAGGCAACTGTGACTGTTGGTATATTTTGAAATGTACATCCATAAAACCTGTATTTTTAAAGTAAAGTATTTCTGTAAGTTCAGTAATAAGTTTATTTCTGCAAAATGAGTTCTTTTGAGAACCCAAAACAATTTAGTGTGCCACTATACATAATTTTGCTTTTCTGCTGGAGTCCATTTGCTAGGCAAAAAATCACATACCCTTGCCATGTATCAGAACCACTCTCTGCCATGCTGAATGTTTGCTCATGTTCTTCTGTGTCATTAGTTTGGTCTTCACTTTCTTCACTTGTAGAGGCTTTGCTTGTGGTTTCTCGCATGCCACAAGTGGCCCAACTACTCATTCTCTGGAAATAATGGAATTCTACTGCTCCCAGTCCAACTGATTTAAAGAACTCTCTGCCTACATAATGTGTCCAGTCACACTTGTGATGGCAACACAGAGCAATGACAATTCCAGCTACAGGCTTATGGTCTTCCGTGTTGCTGCCATTACCAGCAGCAGTGTCAGGAGCCACCTCTGTCGTAGCAGTCCTACAGCGTTTTGCCGCAGGCTCTTCATTTTCTCCACCACAGCAAGTTGAGTAACTTTCAACCAAGCATCTCAGAGCCAGATCTGGGAATGAACAGATACACCACCAAAAAAATATCCATAAACACCATGCCATTATTTATACAGGCTCTATCATGATTGGGAATGTACTTTCCATAAAGAAAAATAAAATCATACATCACACACTAAGCCAAAACACAATTTTAATGATAAAAAAATGACAAGCATGCTTTGAAAACATGAAAACCCTAAATGCTAAATTAATATTATGAGACCTCCAGAGCTCTTCAGGGCTTATCCTCTGGAATATTTGTTCTACGGAAGTGAATTTGAAACACTTGGGTAATAAATTGGCATATTGTAGGAGAATCTCCTCCCTGTAAAACATGCAACTATTTGCTCCAGAAATTTGATATCTACGACACAATCTATTTAACATGAGCATGTACTTCTTAAATGCTTAACTGTGTCATCTTTGTCACAATGCCTAGAAAGGTGTCATGTTTGAGATATTTTTAAGTAGTAAGCATATGATGTTAGAAAAATATTAGTTTAAAATTATCAGGACAGAAACACATTCTTATTTGTTTGCTTGGGATACATATTCAAACAGCCAACACAAATTTAAAAGAAAAATATTTCAAAGAGGCAACTGTGCTAAAAAAAGTACTTTCACCAGATTACAAGTGACCCATGCCACCACACAGCATTCTTTGTTCTAATCTATAGAGCCCAAGAAAGGCTTTACTTCTGCCTAAACTATCCTTGCACCTATTATCCTTTTACTATTCCACTGGAGTCAATAGGTAATTAGAATATAACTGCTATATTCACCAACAAAGGGTTAGAGGGCAAGAAGAGCTTAAAAGGATAGTCTGGAAGATCAGTCCATTCAGAGTGTAAGATTTAGTATCCTAACTTTCTCCAGTTCACACATCTATAATTCATACCTGTTGCAGCACCACACAAATGCTTCCCAATTCCTACCACTGGTAGTTTCTTCTTCTCCAAAATAGGTACCTTACCTGGAGAGGGAAAAAAACAAACAACCAACAAACCCCTCATGCAATCCACAATGACCCTAGCACCTATATCTTATTATAGTTGGGGCAACATTTTTTCTGAATAAAATAATTTCTGCACACTTAGAAATAAATGTTTATCACTACTAAAACTACAGTGGTTTGGTCAAAGGAAAGTTTCTTTTACTAAAACAAATTAAAAGAATAGGATGCTGTGGCTGGGAAGCACATTTAACCATTTCAGCCTTTCTATACTGCCTATGAAAGGTAAATATGACATTAATGCATCTCCTTATGAGAAGTGTTCTCACAAATTCTATAGCATTGATGGTGCATACTTGTACCTAAACCAAATAATGCAAAGATGTTTAATCCTGCAAGTTCTAAAAAAACCTTCAAAATCCACTTGTTTTGGTATTTCTCACCTGTAATGATGTCCTGTAAGTGTATAGAGTAGAAAACTTTAAATGTCCATTTAAAATGTGTGCATATATACACATGCCTGTGTGTATATATGTATATACACATAGCATTAACATATCCAAGCAACCACTGAGAATAATCTTCAAAACCAAGACCATTTAAGCATTCTACATACAAACTGACTTGAACCCCAGTATTCAAAATTTAAGAATAAGCCTCTATTTCAGAGTGACACAAGCCAAGAAGGAACTTACTTAAACATAAGTGCTGAATATCAACTTGAAGCCTCTCAAATATAGAATCTCTTCTTTTATGTTTTCCATCCACCTGTTTAAACAGAACAAGATTATTAAGTAGGGCTGGCCACTAATAATTATAATATTGCTCCACGTATTAATGCCAGACCTTTTTCCTGTCAAGTCAACATCTGTGAATTTCCAACATTAAACACCAGGATTTTTTTTCTAATAAATTTGCTATTGGCGAAGTATGGAACGTAGAACTTTTGAAATTTAAATTTATTGAAGTTAAAAATCTAATACTAACAGCTTCAATGGCAAGAGTTTAAAAATCACACACTGCTAATGTGACAATCCTCTTACCTTGAATCTTGTGGTTGCTCTTTCCACAAGCAAAAACTGCACATTTTCAACATTCTGTAAGGCAACATCAACCCAATGAGACAGCTTTCCTCGCCCAGCTCCAAACTCAACAAAACATCTTCCTGGACCAAGTAAATGCAATCTTTCCATGTTACCTAAAATAGAAGCCTACAAACATCAAAAGATTATTTGTGAACCAAGCAAATATATACACAGTGTATTGTGATGCCTTATAGAAAAATGATTACGTCACCAAACTGCAGATGACTCTTTCAAGCCTCCCCTTCAGTGAGGGATTAAGGAAAAGATGTTGTTTGTACAGAGGGATTATACATTCTGACTAGTCAGCAGTACCCTGCCCTTCTTCCCCTGCTCACAGAACTCCACTCAGAACTCTGTGGAATGTATACTGGGGTTCAGGTACACATTATAATATTCTTCTCGCTGATCTTCAAAGTAGCCATCCAAAATATGGGTACTGTACTGCATTTTCTGTAAAGCATCAGTGCCTGCAGAGCTCTCTCTCTCCTGCAGTTATGTGTTTTGTAATACACAGGAAAGGAAAGCAGAGCACAGGAAACACACATTTCTCACTGTTAAATTTTTCTTCCCAAACCTTTCCATTTTACTACACTATACAATCCATCTCCCTTAAAATTTCTGCTGTTTAATATACATTAAAAAGGCAGAAGGTTAATTCAGGGTCTCCAATTCTTTTTGTGCATCTCTTACACAACCAGGAGACCCAGGACCAGCTCTTACAGCAAAAGTAAAAGATTCCTTTTTAGCAAATATTTTACTTTTTGTAGCTCAGTTTTATTATGCGTTAATAAAAAATATGAATATTTAAGTAATAATTCAGAGCACCACACAATTTAAAGTTTATTTCAGTAAATAAGCTTCTGTTATTCACACTTAAGAAAGCAGCCATTCACGGGCTGTATACATGCTATTATTTGAAGAGCACAAAGTTGTAAAGCATATCAGATTTCCTCTATAGGAAGCTACTAGCATTATACACACAGAGTTGCTCAAATTTACAGCAGCACAATTGCACTCCAAACCCATCTCTAGCTATTAGTAAATCAGTGACCACACCTGTTGTTTCAAGTGTTTGAAAGCAGATTCCCCATTCTTTGGGTCATTTAAGGCTTCTTGTAAAGCCTGGTGGGACAGTATTTCTTCCTTAAGATGAAGTTCCAGGCCTGCATGGAAATGCAAAACTTTTAGGCATCGCTTTCCAGTTTCCAAGAGTTTCTGGTTTGTAACACATGTTACAATAGTGACATGAGCTCGATCTGTAGCACTAACAAACAGTCTGTTAGGAACATAAATCTCTCATCATATGTTTATAATTGTTATCTGTAGTAATATTTGAGTGGGAAACAAAAACTGAAGGGAACAAAGGATAGGTGTTTTATCATTCTCTCAG
Source organism: Manacus vitellinus (assembly GCF_001715985.3). Lineage (NCBI taxonomy): Eukaryota > Metazoa > Chordata > Aves > Passeriformes > Pipridae > Manacus > Manacus vitellinus. The sequence goes on from NW_021940660.1 coordinate 2,155,230, forward strand.
TCTAGTTTATTTTTCATAGTAACATTTAGCTGTTGTAGTCTATCTGATAATTACTTCATATGTGTTTAATACCATGTCGCATATTTTTACAGATATCTAACAATGGAAATAACAATGAAAAACTTAATAAATTAAATTTAAAACATTATATCTAGTATTAAGTAAGCTCACCATTACTTGCTTTTTTCAACTTGACAATTAAGTTCTGCAGCTCTTCACTGGATAGAGAAGATAAAGTGACCTTTTTAAGGAAAAAAAAAAGCCACCTATAAATATAAGACCTTTTAAGTTTTCTAGTGCTTTATACTCATATGATAAATTGCAACATGTTATGTAAGGACTGAACTTAAAAACAAATAATTATACTCACTTGCTTTTCTGGTATTTCTGCCACATCTTTTAAACCTGCATTAATATCTTGAACAAAGTAGACCTTTAAAAAATCAAAGAAAAATCTGATTCTGTTAATTACCAGGAAGCAAATTACTACATTCTTCAGCATTTTTATCATAAGATATGTAGCAATAGGTATCCACAGCAAAATAAGATTTTCCACGTAATTTCTCTTCCTATAGTCTGATCCTGAATCCCTGGCACAAATGAGTGTTCTGACATGTTTTTACAAGATTGAACATGTTCGCAAAATTTAAGCAGTCAGTGCTTACTGATTGCAGAGACCATTTGTTATTGTTTCTCAGGTAATAGTGACAGTGCAATACTAATAAGGCAGAAAGGCAATAAAGAAGCCATCTTTTCTGGGAACAGCTTTTAAACACATATTCTGTTCCTTCCCTCAGCACTGCTGCAAGTGTCTGCCCAGCTTTCCGTGACTCACTGCTGGCCTGCAGGAACCAGGAGTTGGCTGAAAGTACCTAGAGCCTCCCTGCTAGTTCTGCTTTCCGAGGACAACCTCTCACCCAGCCTCCAAAATGAATGGCATTGCAAGAGGCTGTTCTCAGGGTACATTTTTGAGAAAAATTAATTCAGCTTTTGGGGTTTTTTTGTAACTAAGAGAACTGAAAAGTTGTACCAAACTACAGTGTGAAGGGACACAGAACAGGAGGAGACTGGAACATGAATTCCATTTCAGGAAGTACTTATTCAGCTTCCATGCTGTCCTTACTGTAGTGCTTGCTAGAAGTGCTGTCAGCTGTTGTCAGCACAACAAATTCTCTACAGAGATGTAATGTTTAAGGTCTTAAATCTGAAAAGAAGTGCTGATTTTATGCTGCACTTACGGGCTTTGGCTTCTCTCTTGAATTACATTTTTTTAAATGCTTTTGTAGTTGGTCTTCATATACAGTGCTAAAATCAAAATGGAAAGAAAAGTAAGTAATAGCATTTGTCATGTGAACTCTGACAAAGAATAGGGAAAGCATTTACATATACTCACTGTTTTGGATCAAGAGGGCAGGGAATTCTTTTTCTGTCATTTTGTTCCTAGTTAGAAAAGTTTTAGACAACAGTTCAGCATGCATTCAGTGTCCTGTTTCATAAAAGCTGTTTAGGGGCATCGGTTTCATAAAACATCTATTCAGAGGTAGGTGAGAAACTGAGAGAAGAATTTAATACTTAACTGGATCCTAAAATAATAAACCTATAATGCAACAGCAGCGTTACTGCTGGGCTGCCCGAGTGCCTCGGCACACGAGGGCTCGGAGGGAGGCACAGGCGCTGCCAATCTCCCGGTGCTGACGGACCAGGGCCCCGCGGTACCGCCGGGACTGCCCAAGCCCTCCCGCCCTCCCGGCCGGAGAAGG
>NW_021940660.1:2157815-2184237 GCF_001715985.3 Manacus vitellinus
GGAGCGCGGCCTCCCTTGGACGCGGCCCCTCGGCACCGCCCCGCGGCCCGGGAGAGCGGGGCAGAGCCCGCACCTCCCCCAGACCCTGCGTTTGAGCCCCCTGGGCGAGGGAGCGCATGGCCGGGTGTCTGGGGAAGCCCAGACGTTCATGATGTGACCGTCTGCTCAAAATACAGTGAATATAGCGCTGTAGGTCCTGTCTGGATTAGACAGTGTGTGCCTAGTTTGCCTCTGTAAGAAGGCATGTGTTGTAACGCAAGTAACTTCTTACTCGACAAGAAGTAAATGAAGACAAGGTAGCACTGTATGATTGTCAGAAGTTTCAGCAATCGTTAATGAATTCCAACAGGCTTTTCTAAAGGTTATGATTTCTGGACAAAGTTTCCGAACTTCTGCATTGCTATTTAAAGTTTGTTGGGTAACAAGCAAGCAGCAAAAAAACCAGCAGTGACTGAGGAGCTGCAATGATAACTGAAACTGTTACATCTTAGTAGTAGTCATCAGTGGCAACTTTCTTAATGTTTCTGCTGAAATTTTTGTTTTTTAAATGTCATTGATTCCTGTAATGCAGCTGTGAACATGTTGTTTTGAGAATGTTTTCTTGATTTGTTATTTTTTTGTATTCAGGAGATTAAATGTTCGAGTGAATATTGAGCTGCTGGCAGTTTCTAATCCTGTTCATAAAAAGGTTGGTAGATGAGTCATATCTGTGTCATTCATTGGATATTACGTGAATTCCATTTTATAAAAGGATAAATAGGCAAAGGAAATAGGATTTTAGCATTTGTCATTTGACCTTATTTTATTTTTTGTATAATTTATTGAGTAATTTAGTTGGTTTGAGATGATGTGGTTGTTTTTTTTTCCTCCTAGCCTTTTTAGCCCTCTCTTTTAGTTTGGTTATACATGGGTCTTAGTAAACCTGTATGTTAAAAGTGTTTGGAGACCCTCAGGGGAACATGGGTTAGAGCTTCAGAACAGTACCTGACACTAAAGGTACTTAGTCTAAGGTGCTAAATTGGCAGTAAAAAAAATAACTCCTCTTCTATCTTAAGGAAAGTAGCAATGAGATTACAACATCTGCAGTATATGTCTAAATTGTCACTTAAACTGTATGTGCACTCAGCTTGATGTTAAGATTGATCATGAGTTAGTTATAGTGTTATTGAGTAAAGATTTGTTTGTAAAGGAATACAGCATTTTTTGGAAAGATTCTCCTGATGGTGGCAGTGATAACAGTAATTCTTCACAGTGCGAAGAAGCAGTTCATGGAACTGTGTTCCATGCTGCAGGCTGTGTCAGGAGGAGCCTGGAAGTGCAGTTGGGTACATCAGTGAGCTGTCAGTCTGAAAAGACAAATGCTTCATCAGCTAATGGGACATCAGACTAAGCAGGTGCTTTTATCCCACACATCAGTCTGCCCCATGTGCTCAGGGTGGTGTTAGTGTCAGTGTAAACTGTCTGCATGCGTCAATCCCTGAGTTTGTGCATCTCCAACTGAGAGTTTTGTTGGTGTTACTGGCACCTGAATTACTGAAATGTGTTTCAGTTCTGTATCTGTACCTGTGCTGTGGTCACACTTCAGTTACGTTGGAAGAGCTGTCAGGTTTCTACTTTTTTACCTCTGCTAGGGAATATTATATTATTCACCCAGGTGTGATCCTTGTTATAGGGAACAGGTGCCTGGGCCTGATGTACCAGGTGTTTTGCATAACCCCTTCCTTGTAGTGCAAGACTTAGTGCTTTCAGAGAAGGCAGTTTTTCCAAAATACTGTGTAGTCCTCCAGCGAACAAATGAGCGTCCCTTTAAAGGCTAAGCAGCATAGTGCTGCAGTTTTCCTTATGAGCTTACTGGACTTCAGCTGTATCCATTCTATATTCGCTTCACACTCCAGCATGTAAACTCTTCAGACAGTGGTTTCTTAAACTTTTAGGAGCAGTATGCTCTGAAAAATTTCCAGTTATGGGAGTGATGTGTTTGTGATCTGTTACGGTGGACTGCAAATGATACACTTTATTTCATGATGGGGAAAAATATAGCAAATAGGTTTCTTTCTGGAAAAGGATGAATACACATGGAATTTTGAAACCTTTGCTGCTCAAAGTTGAAGGTTTTTACTTGGTTTATTTTTGTGAAAAAGAATTTTCCTTGTTTTCCCACTGTAATATTTGAAGTTGTGTTTAATGTTTTACACATTCTGAATTAGTTGCCACAATTCTATTGTATTTTTGGTTAAACAGTTAATACTGTTTAAAACATTTAATACTGTTTGCAATATTGGTTTAAAATTTTTAAACACTCCTGGGTGGTTAATAGTATTTTAAATCATATTTAAATGTCCATCTTTTCAGGACTTAGCCGTTCGATTGACTGATGACACTGATCCTTTTTTCCTTTATAACCTTGTCATATCTGAGGAAGATTTTCAAAGGTAAGTGAAATTATAATATTTTCTCTGCAAAATGTTTCTAAATGGCAAAAAAGAATGAGGGAATATTTTTAGCTTGGAATGGTCTGTGTTAGAATTTAGGTTTTTACATTTCTCCCTTGTGAAGTTTGGTCAGTATTTTGGCAGCATTGCTCTCTTCGAGCAGTTGGTGAAACTGCCAAGTGCAGGAGAGTGAGTGGCTCAGGGTTATACAGGTGGATGTGGGATCCTGATGTAAAGTTCCCTGCGTAGATGCAGTGCTACAGTTCATATTGCTTGATTGCATCTTGTGTTTATAACTACTTTTTTTGACTACTTCAGGAAATAAGTCTGCATGGACATAGATTCACAGACCTTGCATACCAGTTGTACTGTCAGGTCTCATTTAGTTGCTCAGAATTTGATCATTGATCGTCAAATTTGGGCATCAAGCATGAAAATTTCAGTTTTCTGCTTTCTTTGGATTTGTTTGTGTGGTTTTGTTTTTGCTTTGGGGTTTTTTTTGGTTGCTTGGTTGATTTTTTTTTTGTTTGTTTGTTTTGTTTTTTTGGGGAGGGAGTGTTTTGGTGTGTGTTTTTAAAAAGAGAGGTGTGGTCAGTGTGCAGACCAAAAGGCAAAAGTAAAATAGTGTTTGCAAAGCAGAAGTGCAGAAGTGTTTTGTTATACGGAGGTACAGCTTCGTGCATTTGGTGATGGAGGTTTCTGTCTCAGACTTTACTGTGTCTGTGGTGAAGGGGAGCAGTCAAATAGACAAGTAGCAGATAGTCTTGGTGATGGGGGAGTCTCCCCTCACTGTCCTTTGCCTCTTGCACGTGCCCTGTCCAACAGCCTCTGTGCTGTGAGGAAGATGCCTGCTTAAAGGAGCACATTTTGTTGTGCTACAATAACTTCTGTGAAAAAACAGTGCGGCCCATTTGCAAGAACTCTTGAAATCAAAAATATCCTCCTGGGATTATTATCCACAATGTGGTTACATTTCTTATGTTTGAAAACAACATGCTAGTAAACTTTAATGACATGATCGGAATTTGTTCTTTCTACTAGTGTGAACAAAACATTTTATAGGAAATAAATTTCACTTCTATATATTGTTAATATTTTTTTTCCTAATCTCTTTGTATAGTTTGAAATCCCAACAAGGTCTCTTGGTAGACTTCTCTGCTTTCCCACAAAAATTTATAGATCTGCTTCAGCAATGCATTCAGGAACAGAACAAAGACACCCCAAGGTAGGTTATGAGCATGTGCCATGTTACTCTGTATGTACGTGTTGAGTTCTTATAATACTTGTCAGTCCCTCAGACAGAGAAGAATCAGTAGAACAAGGATAATTTAACGTGCCCCTGACACACCCAAATTTGAGTCAGTGGCTGTAACAGACAAAACCCAACTCTCGGGAGGACTGAGCGGTGGAATTGGTGTCTAGTAACAGTCTCTGCATCTGAGTTGAAGCTGGCAAGCTTCACAAGCTGGCAGATGGGCAAGAATGCAGCACTGTTGTTTTGGGGTTTGTTCTGTTTTGGTTTTTTATCTTTCAATAATTTAATGCTAGAGAGCTGATCTGAAATCGGTGGAGTGAGGTGTAAATCATCCTGTTTCACAGCAGAAGGCAAGGTTATAAGGCATTCTGACAAGGATTTATTTTCCTTCCTTTCAGTATTCAGGTATTAAAACGTGAGGGGGGAGACCTGAGATGTAGTCTTCCTTTTAGTGGCCTTTTGATCTGTTATTTCTATTTGTGTGGGTAGTGTGGAAAGCCCTATACTCAGCTCCACTCCAAGTACTCGGGCTATTTCCTGAGCATGTCTTGTGGGCTGTGGATTTTACTAGTTTGTAGGATACCTAAAAGTTAGGGGTCTGTTTTCCTCTTGAATTTGGTTACAAAGGCCCTACTTGGTTTTGCACTCCCAAGTCCAAGATGAGCTGCTGAAAATTTTACAGATAAACAAACTGGTTAGTTTTGTACATTCCTTATTATAGGGTGCAAGCATTTTAGTTGATTTTTTTTTAAATATTAACTGTGACATAGGGATTGAATTGTATAATTCTTTCTCAAACAAAAACTGGACAGCCTTTTAATGTACATAAACAATTACATTTTATTTGGAAATAGCTTGTAGGATCTAAAGGTAGTTTCAGAAAAAGATGTGCTTAACATTTGATTATTTTGGTTTTTCCCTAGGTTTTTGCTGCAATTAGTTTCTTCAGCACCTGCTCTAGATCACACAGCTGTCTCTTTAAATGTAGTGGAGACCAACCCTTTTAAACATCTTACCCATCTTTCCCTAAAATTCCTACCAGGAACTGATGCAGAAATAAAGAAATTTTTAGCCAACTGTTTGAAATGCCTTAAGGTAAAATGAAGGTTTGTCATAACTGCAACTAGGCCTTGATGCTGTGTGTACTTAAGCATTTTTTTTCAGTCTGAATGCTTCAGAAGTATGTACCACATTGGTTTATTTTTCCTTTTAGCCCATATGTGTCATTGCATGCAGCCACTTGGGTGCATGTTATGAAACCTAAACTGTTACTGTCACTGTGGCAAGGAAAATATGACCTGTGTATTCAGCCAAGCCCTGTCACTTGCACTGAAAGTGAGGTATTTTCCACCCGCAGTGCATGTGCTGTGCAGCTGTTGGATGCCTCTGGATGCCTCAGTGTCTCCTGTGGCACAGCCTGTGGTGATGGACAGAGCAGCTGCAGGAGTAACTTACTGTAACCTTGTGCTCTTGGCTCTGCAGTTGGGTGTAGGAAAGCTCTCCATGTAATTGTGAGGCTTATGGACTGCAAGGGGCTAGTAGCTGTAAATAGCAAATTAAAATTGGAATGTTGATGCAGTTAGTGGTGTGCTAGGTTTGATTTCAGGAGAAATTAAAGGTCTCACAGTTTGGCTGTTGTCTGTTCCAGTTTCACAGCCTGGGATTTGTATTTCTCCTACTGTGCTGTCATGTTTGTAACCACCTGATAAGCCATTTTCATAACATACATTTAAAGTATTTCAGTTGATTTCTTGTTCACGTCACACCTTTGTAAACAAGTCTTCATGATAAGATACTATTATAAAAGTTTGGTAAGAATTTAATTCAGGATTTTTACATTGTGGGCTAATGCCATTCTTTTAAATTTATTAATTATATCTTATTCCATATGACATTTAATAAGGGGATTTTTTTTCCACAAATACAGTGGGTATACGGTTTCTTAGGCAACCAGTGCTGATTAAATGGAAGCTAAATACTGTTTGTATTCTGGGAGCTGAGGATTTGATGTGATGTCAATTTGTACATAGGAGGACAAATTGATGTTGGAAGAAAAGCTTAGAAGAACTGAAGAGGATCTTACCAGGCAACTGAGCTACACTCAACAGGTAATGTCAATTTTTAGCTTTTGTAGGTTGCACTTTTTTGATCTGTGGAAAATGTACGTTTTTGTAGGCTGGGTGATTAACCACTACCTAGCCAAGATAATTGACTTGGGAGTGAGTGAAAAGAAGAAAACAGTCTACTGTAGCTTTTCTAAAGAATGACTAAAGCCTGCAACTGAAGGATTAAATTTAGTTCTTGCAGTACTAAATCAGAGTTTTACTTTATTTTGTACAGAGGTCTGTGTATACACACAGAAATTTAATACTAAATACGTGGTAGTCTGAAGATAAATTATAAATGTACTTTACATAATCAATGAATGGTTGGAAATCCTTTTATTTGGAAAAATTGTGAAACCATGGTAAAAAAAGTGGAAGTCTTGGACTTCAAGTTACTTGACTCCTTTTTGCTTTTTGTAGTCAGCACAGTAATCACTTCACCTTTGGGTTACAAGAGGATGATTTGGGTCAGGTTCTACAATTAGCAAGGTGACTTTTTTGACTGTCATGAAACAACAATTCCATTAAAACTCTTATTATGGAGCTTTTTTGGAGAGGAATATTTGTTTACAATTTCAGTTTGAGTTACTGCAATGTGTTTGCTGAATTGAAATGCAGAATTACAGATCAAAAAGAGGAAAAGCTGCTGCTGAAGAGTTTTTTTTTCTCCCTACTAGAGTGGTCTGGGTTACAAGGGTAGGGAACATCAGCAGGCTGGTTTTTCACTCTGAAGTAGTGGTTGGAAGAAAATACAATTGGAAATTAAATTACTTTATTCACAGTGTCAAAGGTGCTCTTCAGCTTCTCAGTGCCTTACTTTTCCTAGTTACAGAACACACAGATATTTTGGTATCTGATGCTGAAATTTAGACTTTTCTTAATAATTCCTTTTAGTAAGTAACAGTAAAGAATCATTCAGTATTGACTGAAATGCTAAAATTTTTAAAAGTCTGTACACTTTGTCAAACTTAAACAGAGCTTGTCAGAGAAGAGCCGAGAACTAGACAAACTGAAAAATGAATGGACATCATACACTACAGCTCTAACCAACAAACACTCACAGGAGCTGACAAATGAAAAGGAAAGAGCTCTTCAGGTATGATGGTGGAAAAGAATTAACAATATTCTTACACGTGAATAGTCAGAATCATTGAATAACTGCTTAATTTCTTTGCTTCCCACAGGCACAAACTCAATACCAACAACAACATGAACAACAGAAAAAGGAATTGGAAACTTTGCATCAGAAAAGTATTCAGCAGTTGCAGAGCAGACTCTCAGAACTCGAGGTCATCAATAAAGACCTAACAGAGAGAAGATACAAAGGAGACTCTACAGTCAGAGAACTGAAAGCAAAACTTTCAGGAATAGAAGATGTAAGGCTTCTTAATTTCTAAAACCAAACTTACTGGTGTCAGAGCATTAACACTGCCTGCCTGGGCATGTAATAGAAGATACAGCATATTGAGTTTGTTCATCTCCTCTTCATTCCGTATTATGCTTATTATTTAGATATATCTGTTTAAATTACTGTTAATTTAAAATACTAATAATTACTATTAAGGTTTTTCTAAAGAATAACATTAAATTCCTTCCCAACATTCTAGGAGTGTCAGAGAGCAAAGCAGGAGGTGCTGTCACTGCGTCGGGAGAACACGACTCTGGATGCTGAATGCCATGAAAAAGAGAAACTCATTAATCAGCTGCAGACACGGGTGGCTGTTCTGGAACAGGAGATCAAAGACAAGGATCAGCTGGTTACTAGAACAAAAGAAGTATTAGATGCAACACAAGAGCAAAAGGTTCTTCAAACTTCAAAATAATTTTCTCTAAACTCTCTAGAACCTTCTTAATTGTGGCTTCCATAGGGTAGCAACTGACTGGTTTTTTTTGAATACAGCAAGTCAGCTTTTAGATGTAGTTAAGGTTCTAAATTATGGCATCAAAAGTATACTGGATTCAGTTTTAATATTGTGGTACTGGAGTACAGTTAGTGGTATTTTTTGTAAGAAAAAAAGAATTGAGATCCTGTGAAATTTGACTGAAAAGCATGGACTGGTTTCTTGTAAGGACAGCTCTCAATTATAGAGGTTCTACTTGAAATCATAAGTGATGTCTATCACAGTGTTATTATATTTTGTAATATTCTTTTTAAGGTGATACTGGAAGAGAGTACAGAGGAAAAACAGAGGCATATTGAAAAACTAGAGACAACAATTAAGTCGCTGTCAGCTGAACTCCTTAAGGTTTGTTCAACCATGACAGTTCCTTGTGAAACATCTTCCTTATTTTTAGGTGTTTATTTTGATAATGTCTTGGGTTTTTTTAATAGGCTAATGAAATTATCAAGAAGTTACAAGGAGATTTGAAAACTCTAATGAGTAAATTAAAATTGAAAAACACAGTAACAATTCAACAGGAAAAACTATTGGGAGAAAAAGAAGAGAGACTTCAAAAAGAGCAGAGGGAATTGCAGGAGATGGGACAATCTCTTCGAGCGAAGGAGCAGGAGGTATTGTGATAAATTAACCCTCTGTCTTACAAGTCCTATTGTATGTACTGTGTTGGTTTCTGTGTGTTTTAACTTATGTAAGGTCTTAAGTCTTTCTGTGGAATAGAATATACTTATATGTAAACAACTATGTTGATTTCCATATGTGTAATATACTTAAATGTGTAATCAACTTTCAGGTTTTTTAATGTTAAACTGATTTGTAAGATCCATTCATATGGAAGAAAACTAAATTGTATTAAGAATACAAAGCAATATAATGGATAAATCATCATCCTTAAAAGACACATTCATGTAGGGTTGGTGAAGGAAGCAAGAACAGGAACAGAGTGAACCTTTTTCTTCCATTACGTGTGTTCCCCTGTTTAGAGTCTTTGCATTATTTAATAATAGAAAAATAAAGGCTTACTTTAAAAGAATTGCCATATTGCTTTTGTAAAATACTGAGTTCAAACTTATTTTAGAACAACTTCATAGATGCTTATTTTTGTTGTTGTTTGTAGTTAGTAGTAGCTCCTGATGGTGTTATAATTATTATGGGACTATTACAGGTTTGCAAGCTACAAGAACAGCTAGAAAGTACAATGCAAAAACTAGAAGAAAGTAAGCAGCTACTGAAAACCAATGAAAATGGTAGGTTTATACAGTTTCATTTCTCCTGTAAAAATGACAGAAATGCTACTGCAAATTAATGGAAGCAGCTGTATTGGGGTTTTTGTGAAGAGCTGCAGTTGCTGTCATGTTTGGAAAACAACTTCTGGCTGTTGTGGGTGTGTAACAGCCTAGAGCTGCAAGTAGAGAAGGCTTCCCTTGGAGCTGGTGCTTGGGGCTGTGGGGTGCAGTGCTCAGGCTTGGAGGGGTAGAGGAAACTTCAACAAATGGGCTTTTCATGGCTCTGGGACTCCTAGTGATGCCTCAGCTTAAGGAGGAAAAATAGCCCATCGAGCTGCCACTTTTTTTGAGGAAGGGCTACTTGCCATTTCAAACAGCTTGTAAGAGGTAGGAAATGAATTTGAGCTTTTTTTCCTCCTGCAGTGATCAGCTGGCTGAACAGACAGCTGAGTGAAGTTCAGATGGCGAAGAGGCTGGACACTTCTGCCAGCACACACGGCGGTGGTAGGGCTGCCTGTTCACCTCATGGCATGGTAAGACAGAGCTATAAATAACAGGGTTGGGATGTGGTCATTACTTCTGAAATGTGTGGCCGTAAAAGAGTTTAAAAAAAAAAGTGCTTTCATCATCTTTGGGCCTTAAAGTTTTGGGTGGGTATGGTTTGTGGTTTTGTTTTGTTTCTTTTTTTTTTTTTTTTTTTTTAACAACATAATATCCTGTTGGGTGCTACTTGATGTCTTGGGCCTCATAGGTGAGATTTTTCTAAGCTCATACATAAAATACACAAGCCAATGCAGAATTGGCTTGGAAAAGATGAAGTGCAAGGTGAAGGGGAAAAAAGAGGCATTTTTATGTTGTGAGGTTAGATTACTAATTATCTTTGTATAGATTGAAAAACAAGTGTACTGTTTGAATACTTTTACTAGTGATACTTAAAAACAAGAAAATAAGGGGTAAGAAACATTACCTGCAGTCATTGTTAAATACCACAACTTAGTGGTTCTTCCTCTGTGTTGTGACAGCAGAGATCTGTACCTAGTAATTGATGAGCTGCTTGTTCAGTAATGGAAGGGCACGTTCACACAGAGAGGTCTCTTGATTTATAGCTGGGTACACCCAACACAATCAGTTATGGGCTGTGTAGTTTTTTACTGGCTAAGAGTGCTCAACTCATCTTTTTAAAAGTTGCAAGTTTTGCTTAAGCATGTGAATCTTGGAGAAGTGATGTTTTCTTCCCATCAGGAAGACTCACAAGTGTTGGCTTTGTAATTGTGGTGGTTGGTTAATTTTGGAATTTTGAATCTCTATAAACAATTACTTTAAGGATTGTGTTTCTCCTTTATGAATGTATTCTATTTCTCTTACAGCCTGACAGACCATCCTTTCCCAGCTCAGCAATCAGTCATCCCATTTCTCCTCTGTATGCCTTCCAGAACTTCCTGGACCCAACACACAGCAAAAACACCAGTTCACCATGTCCAGTACCAAAGGCAGGCACTTTGACTTTTTTGTGTGATAAGAATGTGACAGCATAAAGTACCAAAGCATAATGTTGTGACTGTTTCTCCAAATACATGAAGTATTTGCTGTATATACTCTCAAGCTCCCTGTCTTGGGCATTATCACCCATGGCTAATGCTTGTCCTTAGGGTGCTTATTCTCCCAGGCTGTGCTGCACGGCAGTGCTGTGTGAGGTGTAGGATCACTAATCCCTGGACAGTTTGCTCTCTCAATGTACTCACTGGTGGGGGCTGTCAGATCTGGAGAGGAGCTCTTTAACCTGCAGCTCTCTTGGTCTCTGCAGGTTCAGTTTAACACACAGCTTTCTAAATTGAATCGATGTTCAGATGCTCAGACACTGACTGCAACCAGTCATCCAGCAAATAAGGAGAAGTAAGTGTCATCTACTGCATTTTTAGTATTTTTTATTATTATCTTTATATTTATTATTGTTATATAAACAATAATATTATTGTTTATATATTTGTTTATATATATATTGTTATATATATTTATTATGTATTAATGTAGCTATATAAAATATATAGTTTTTATTACTATAATATATATATTATATATGTAATATATATAGGCTGTTCTTAACCTACTCAGCAATAGTTTAAATGGTAAATAAAGTTGTTAGAAACACAGTAGTTTCACTTTAAGTGTTTGAGTCTGTAGCCACACTTGTTGTAATGCACTGATAGCAAACTGCATTTGCTTTAAATTTTAATTAGCCTTTTTATTTCTAGTGGTGATCATTTGGGGCTGGAATCCAAGTATCTCAAGAGAAAAGATGACAGCATTCCATTACGAGGGCTTAGTCAGAACACGCTTAACTCGGGTATGTATGAAATAGTAGAACAAGACCTTATTTGAAATGTACTTGAGGGGCAGTGACAGACGTGGTTCTATGAAGTGTTTGTGCTGTTCCACAGAGTACCTGAGACCATACCTGCCAGCCAAAGCCCAGCCGTTGCCCAAAGCTGCAGGAACACCGGCCTCGGCTTATTTTCCTGGATAACAGACAGGGTTCTGACAATGAGAGTCATCTCTTAACCATTTGGGGGAAGTTTTGAATGTCCTGTAATAGTGTGTTAGTAGAGTATTGCTGTGAACTGACATAATTTTATAAGACAGTTTTCTTTGAGAAAGGTGTCTTGACTGACTGTGGTGATGTTTCAGGGTATGTGAGCCTGAGAAGATAAAGCTTTAAGCAGCCTTAGTGGGACCAACACTGACAGTAAGTTACTGGGGTTGTGCAGAATTTTCTCTTAGTATATTGTTGACCCTGTAATGGTCCTAAAACCCCACCAAAGTGCTCTTTTTTATAACAGGTGAAATGTTCATTCCCTGAGTGAGAACATATATCTGTGAGTTTCTATTTTTTGACTCCTTTCAGAGAAAGGATGAGGCAAATGGAAAGCACTGGAGAACAGGGCTGTGCTGCCAGTTTTAGTAATGGCCAAGCTCATAACTTAGTACAAGTGCCTCACTAATCCTCCCTTACATTTTAGTCTTAAACACTTGCTTAACTTTTGAACCAGCTTATTTGAATTGCATACAAATCTAATATTAAAGATGCTAAATTATTTTACTGATGGTATAAAATTAAACTTAAAATGTCTCACTCTTGGTTCCCCAACTTTTTAGGTAATCTCTCAGAATTACATTCCACAGACCACTGTGCATAAAACATTATAAAGTGAAGTATCTGAATAGGTAACTATTGACAAGTATCACAACATCTAAAAGATACTTTATTTTTACAAATCGTACTTTACAGCTGTGAGACTATACAGAAATTTAAGATACTCTAAGTCTATTCAGCTTGCTCTGCTGTCTGGGTTCAAATGCCTGAATCATGTAACAACCCCTTTTGTGCCATCTTTTATTTGGTGTCCCCCTACAGAACCAGTAGGCATGTCATCCTAACAGGCACAGTACACTTAAAATGATTATTTCCATACTTCTGTTACAGATATTCCATACTTTTTATCTTAGTTGTTAAAGTGCAGCCTGAGGATTGTACATTTAAGTGGTTTGTTTTGCTGTGTGAAATGTGTACATTTGTTTATAAATCAGCACCACGTTAATGTATATTCACTAGTTTTGTCATGTGTAAGTTTCAATGGAAATATTAAATGTTTTTTATCAAAAGCTCCCATTAGTAATGTTTTAAGAGTACTAAACCAACATCTCCATTGTACCGAAATTCCCAGATGAGGCAGGTGCCAGAGCAGCACTATTTATTTCTCCCTTGTTCTGCACTTTCCTTTCCCTGCCCCCTGTACAAATTCCCCCCCAGCAGCCACCCTGTGCTTACAGCCCCATTTCTAAGGGTCAGTTGGTGTGACTGAATTTGCTGTTTGTCTCCACCTACAGATGAGCTGCTATCAATCAAAGGGTGGCAGCTTTCCAATCTCCCAGGCCTCTTCACAGCAAATACAAAATAAAAGCATAGTGGGCCAGGGCCGACTGATCCCTGCAGCACAGGAAAGGGTGGCTGTGTGTAACTACCTGACCTGTTTCTTGGAGCCTGGATCTATGGCCATCCTGTTGCCTTCGATCCCCCAGGAACCAAGGAGCCAGCTGCAGCCAGCCCGTGCTGCTGGACAGCAGGGATAATTCCAAGGCTGCTTTATGTGACACATAAAACCTGCTGCACCTGAACTCCAGCTGACTTTGCTCATCTCCTGAAGTGTAACACACATGCACTACAGCACTTCAATTAAGGTTTTAAGAGACGTTAACAATTATTTAAAAATTCATTAAAATATTCAACTTTATTAACAGTATATTTACATATTTTTTTCCTGCTCTTGGTCAACCATGGTGAATGTTCAAAGGTAAAAAAGCATTAAGCAATAACCACAAGATGAAAACATTTTAAACCTATACAATACTTTATACACAAATTTATACAAAGGAACACTTAAATAATACAACTGGACACAAAAATATACACTTTTAGAGAAATTCACATCAGTAATTGTATATAAAGCTCTCTTCTGTACTAAGGGTCCTGAAAATTTAGGACTAAAACTTTAGCTCTGTAATGCAAAAGGGTTATTGTGACAGTCCTCAAAGGCCACTATATAGCACACGGACAGATTCAAGGCTATCAGCTTATAGTTCAGTCTGTGTTTTCAAGTTTTGAGGTCCTTATGATTACGCAAACATCAGAAATATAGTGGTATAATAAACGGTGCGTAGGAAAGTAGAGTTTTAGAGCCAATATTAAAATTTGTAGGCTCAAAACACCCACTTACTATTTAAACAAGTGTTTGACACTACCGTTTATTCAAAAATAGAAAGAGTAAATGCACTTACATAAAAAATAACTTTTACTGTTCAGCAAGCGTGCTCATGTGATTTTTGTATTAGTACAAACTTAAAAAAACCTGCCATGTGACTTTAAAAAGAAATGATACCAATTTACCTTCTTCCTACTTGAGTACATTTACATTAAGGCTTTGAATCAACTGACCCAAGATTTTAAAACGAATGGGTCCACACAGATGCCAGTAAGTCTCATTGAGACGTAGCGTGACTAGAATTAAAGCTCACCACCGTAAGGAAACAGAAGGACACATGCTCATGCCTGGACTCTACTTTTTGTCTCTGAACTAGAATGTAAAGTTAAGTTTAGCAGTAACAGTATTTCATGGCAAGAGACGAGTATGTAACAGTTTGTTTATAAAAGCAAGTAAGTTTTTAGTTCAATGGCAACATCTTTGGAGAAAGCTCCTGTTTTAATTCCTACAGATTTCATGCAGAAAGATACTTCTTAAGATTACCTTAAGAAATTACATTTTGATGGAATTGGAATGTGTATCCCAAACTGCTGATGAAAAGAGTCCAAAAGGTCTTCCTGGATTTTTGTCATACATTTGTATCTTGCAGTAATGGTTCTTTAGCTTCACCAGGAGCTTGTGGGCTGTGGGGATGGCCATGGCTGCCACAGTGTTTCTTCCAGTTGCTGGATCGGAGGTTTAGGTTTGTGTGTTCAGGAATAAACAAGGCAACAAGTAGTGCCAACAGCACAGAGCACGCTCCAAATAAGAATGGGGGTCCAGGAATGATGGAATTCTGAAAACAACATTAACACCACAACATGTTAATGAGCCCTTAAACGCACATTAACAGACTACAATTGCTAATTATCCCAATTTCTGGAGTGGGAAGAGTTGTTTCTGGATACACTAGTCAGTACAGTGGAGTCTTTTACAAAAAATGTGGAAACAATGTTACATCCTAAGATTTAGGACATGGGAGCACATGATTCTTATTAATGCCTGCCAACGTCCTTTGCTAGGGCAAGTTCTTCCTGCTGAGTTTCCTAAACAAATTAGTATCTATTAGAAACTAAAAAAAAAAATAGAGAGCTTGGTTAAAGGACAACAAAACCAAAACATGCACCAGTGGTACACTGTTGGTATCAGTCCATCCTTCCCTCTAGGTATTCTGCTCACAAGGGTCACAGCTGTCTATGACTATCAGCTGTATCTACTGGAAAATTAAACTAAACCAATACATCTGTTAAACTAACAGACCAACAACCCTGCCCAAGATGGACTCGAGAACGTCTTTCTACACCCTTCTCTTACAGTTAGTGTAACTAAACGTCACACAGCATCAAACTCAAGAACTGATGGGCACATGATCCCTTCCTTTTTTTTGGAAGCAGTAAGTAAAAAAAGAAACATACCTGTTGTAAATGGTATTGTGCAACCACACTACCTCCTGATGGTGATTCAGGCATGGGCAGTTCATTCAATTCAACGTGAAATATATAGAATATAAAACCATAAAGTGCTGGTCCCAAACCATTACACAGTCCTCGAATGCCTGTTATCATCCCTTGAACAACACCTGGGAAAAGCAGAATACCCTGTTCTCATTTACCTGTATTTATACATATATAATTAACAATTTCTGATGAATCAGTAAGACTTTATTCACTTCACCTTCAAACTGATGCAAGCAGGAAAGCTCTAAATGCTGTTGCACTATGTGTAGCAATAAACAAGGGGTGCAAAAAGCTTGTCATTATGGTACACTCAAGTGGTTTTTCCATCTGCCTCTAGCACACAGCAGTACTTGCCATGCTGAGCTCATTCAGAGGCCAGGAGATAGGCAATATCCCTGCTGTCACAGGGGAGAGAAAGCACTGCATGCAACAGTGAGGAAAAGGAACAGTGCATTAAGTCTGCTGAATATTTTGCTACTGCTGGGACCCGATGAAGGTTTTCCCTCTGTGCCACAAGTACGTGATACACACACTCTGCACCCTCCAAGCCACGTGGATTTAACACGTGGTGCCTTGTGCTCAGGAGTCTGGGCTGGTCTGCCAGCTGAGGCTGCCTGACGAGCAGCATGACGAGACCCCAACGTGTCTGTCCGCACAGTATTCTGTGACTAGAATTCCAAGATCCAGGACAAAACCTACCCTGCTGGTCGGCATCAGCAGTCCGTGAAACGAGGGCACTGACAGCTGGGAAAGTAATGCTGGACATGGCTGCCACGGCACCGGCTGCCCACATCATCCTGCAAAACACACACTGGGATCACTGCCTGGCGGGGCTGGAGCTCTGTGCTGGGAGCACATAAATGCTGGATATACCTCACACACACGTGGCTGTCTCCCTTGGATAACGGGTAAAATGCAGACAAATACTGCACCATTCAGAGACTGAGATGCAATGTACTTACCATGGTTCTGATCCAAAGCCGTACCACGCAAGCTGCAGTATCTGAAATCCTAGGCCCAGTAGGATGGTATTTTTATTTCCAATGGACCGCATAAGTAAGCTCAAAACTATTGTCTAACAGGGGAAAAAGTGAAAAAAATAAAATCAGAAAAATAACATTTTATTCTAAATGTTAAACACAGATGAGTTGACGAGTTAATTAATTAAAAACGCAACAAAACCCCTGAAAACATTTCTCAATGACAAATATACGCAAATAAATGTTTTAAAGTAAAATTCTCCAGAAGCAGTAGTTGCCTCTACCCAAAAAATAGCAATTATTTAGCAAGTAATATAACCAAGCCATCACCCCTTCTTTGATGCACAAAAGATTTAGTTTTCCCAACACAATACATATCAGATATTAATGAGCCAAACCCTGGTTGTCAAGTACTTTTTCATCTGTTATAGAGTGTTAATCGATAGTTAGAGATTTGTTAAAAAACAGCAATAGAAAAGGTGAGTGACAGTTATGGAACCACAGTGTTTTCAAAGTTCTTCACAGTCCTTCATTCTTTTGAACTTAGCAGATCAATGACACACAGAGCAATAACTGACCTGTGCAATAATGGAAAGAATCCCAAGGACTGCTATAAACGCTGCAACACTTTCAGATGAAAATCCCATTATCTATATTAAAAAAAGGCAATTTGATTATTAACCATAAACCATGTATCAGGATGTCACAAACACAGTGAGGAAACACACAACAGTAGAAGACCAGTATTACTCAGCTCCTCCTTAACTTAGAAAATCTAAGTCATGGGGTTTGGAATTTTTTTATTAAATAGAGCAAGTAGACAAAAATAAAGGAGCATAAATTGAAAACAATTAAACAGTTCTCTCAAAAAATAAAACCAGTTTTAACACACTGAACCTTGTAGTCCAAGAATAATGCAAATAACTACAAAATACAAGAAATTGTTTTATAGTTCATGTCTTTCTATAAAGAGAGAAAAACAGAACAGCAAGAGGACTTAAATCAGCTGCTGGAAACTTTTAAATTATACTAGTTATCTACACCTTCCATACTAACTCAGCAATTCTGAAAACTTTCCTAAATCCTGTGTATTTACTTTTGTTCAAATCCATACTGAAATGTTACATTACCTGTCTGAGGTATAGGAAGAAGCTGGAATATTGACCTGCCTCTGGGAGGTAGGAAAGAAAGACTGTTATGCAGATTAGCAGCACAATGGAGTCCTGGCCAACTTTCTTCAGTGACTGCGAAGAAGGAAAAAGTATAAAACATTACAAAACATTCCATCTCCTTTTTCAGAAATCGTCCCTAGCTGGGATCTGAAAAGCCCGACAATGAAGCTGTTATTTGGTACCACCAGAGCATTCCCTGCACGTTTAGCAAGATTGCTGGCAAAAGTATTAACAGTGAAACAAGGTCAAATTTAAAAAAGAAAGGCTTTGTTTTTAGGTTTGAAACACAGTAAATTCAGCCTCTTCCCTGTCTCTGAAGCTCAACATCTACAAATAACAAAATATTCCCTATTTAAGTAGCTTACTGCAAAAGGGTCAGCCTGCTCCCACGAAATGGGTGCTCCCCAGGATGCTGGCCTCATCTTCTCTGGCAGTGATTCTGGTACAGCAACAAGGATGAAACAAATGTCCAACAAGGCTATTGCTGTAGCCAGGACCACAACCAGGCTGTCTCCGTACACTCGACCAAGGTAGGCACCGATAGCAGGGCTGGTGACTAAACTTGCTGCAAAAGTTGCTGAAACCTGGAACAAAGCACAGCTGGTAAGACTTTCAGTGACACAAGTCAGCAGTGTTATTACCCACACCTCCTCATCTTCAGAAGCCTGATCATTTTAATCAGGCAGCGATTAAAAGTAGCCTTTTTATTGTGCCTATGTGGTAGCAGCTCTGTGTTTCAGAAAATCACAGTTTTTCAAGAAAACCCTTTTCTGATAACTGGACAGCAATGTGAGGCTCACAGCACTCTTGCATCTACTGACATAACTGGGTTTAATTAACTCTGGAGTCTGCCGATATCTCTGGGAAGAAATGAGCTGTATTTTAATTTAGAAGCAAAATGTTCCAAATATACAAGACTGGATGACAGGAACAATTAAATGGAAAAACCTGACTCCAAAATAAAATCAACTTGCCACAGAAGAAACAAACAGGCAGCTTTGAAAAGTGCTACAGACTGAAGGGTTTAGTACTGCATAACACAGGAAAAGAGCCAAAATAATACCTACCAAACCATAGGCCATGCTTCTCTCATGTTCTTGGGTTATGTCTGCTACATATGCAAAAACTACAGAAAATGTCACTGCAAAAACTCCAGACACGGAGATAACAGCGAAATACCACCTAAAACATGATAAAAAAATTAGAAAAGCTAAATAGAAACAGAAAGTCTATTCAATCCAAGTGCAGTTCAACAGTAAATCACCCTGTCCAACTTATCCTGACAATTTATTGAGATAATCTTGGATAAAGCTAATGTGAATGTGTCTCTCGATAGAGTTGTGTAACTCCTCAGTGTACCGAGTACAAACAGAGTGCTTTTATAACACCTACAAAGTGTTGCTGTGATTAAGTACTACTGGGAAATGAGGTGTTCAACTAACAAATTCAACTGATCTATGACACAAAATGAATTAGGAACTTCAGTATTTTGAGAATCTGGTCATGGAAAGGCCTCAACATTAGCCATATCTTTATGCTACAGACACTAGCACTTGGCATTTGAAACCTTAATCTACACTTAGAAACAAGCTTCTTCCAAAGAGGGATGAACAACCTGTGTGACCAGGGAGAAAGTGGGAAAGGCTGACAGAGCTCCCTGAACAGCTGGTGCTGCCCCACGTCAGTGCAGGCTGTGCTGCTGCTGCCACATCCTCAGTTCATGCCCGCCTGGGGGAGGTTCCAGCCAGTTAGGAGGTTACTAACTTGCACACAGCATGAAAGGTGGAGGATTTTAGAATTTGAGAAATAAAAGTGTAAAACTGCAGCAACATTTTATGTCACAAATGGTTACTTCACACCCACATTAGGTCAGGTTCTAATTTCCACACAGCCGGTTATTATTTGAGTACTGTGACCACACTACAGACCTGCCCAGTTTACTGGAGAGCGTTCTCCCAGTGTTTGCACATGTGCTGGAGCAGGACTAGGGCTTACAGCACACAGATCAAAGCCAGCAGCTGCTAAAATTCTTACCAAGGTGTTTGGCCTCATGGCAGCTGCTTCAGTTTGACTGTTCCCCCAACTTTGCATGGAAGTAATACAAAAGCCTCAACCTCCCATGAACCATAAATAACATTTATCGACAATGCTACAAACATATGCATTAGATGCAACCTTAACAAGAAAGAGCCAACCTACTGTGAAAGAATTTACTAACCATGGGCTGATCTTCATTAGTGGTATTGGTGCACAGGTGAAAAACACTGTTAGCAGCAGGAAGGACTTTCGTCCCCACACATCAGAGAGGGCACCTATGAGTGGGGCACTGAGAAACGACAATAAGCCCTAAATGAACAAAACATTTTAAGTTAGAACTGAGTGGTTAGAATAGTGATAGCTGACCACACCACATCTGAGAGCAGCCTCGGCTCTATTTTGATTCAAGTCAATGAGTACAGTGCAATGCATCAAAGGCAGTGTGACCAAGCATCCCTGATCTTCTATCCCATGTCTGGTTACATAAAATTTGAGATCTGTTACCCCAGAACTACACAAAATTCAAAACACAGATCGTCCAGTCATACTAGCAGTTTTAATAACTGTGTTTTATAATCTTACCTATTTAGAATTCACATAAACCTAAGTAATTGAAAATACCCTACTGGAGCAACAAGCTCCAAGTAAGAAATTATCAACTTTTACCACCATATGCATCATCTGGGATTAGTCCACTACCTTTTTTATTTGCTGAACCCAAACAGTAGATACAGACCAAGCAATACCTTACTAGAAGTGAAGTGACGCACATATTTGCCTTTTTACAAGTAATTTACTCCCCTGTTTTAGTTATACTGCAAAAGCCATATTGAAAAACCTCTTGAATGTTTCACCCAATTGGCATTCATTTCTATATTCCTCCCACCATTCACTTTAAACTGTACTTGTGATTAACTTCTGTCAGCTTACCTTTACTCCTTGAATTAGACCATTCATTAGAAATGTATGTTTTGGGAAGGTTTCATGCAAAACCTGGAGAAGAAATATGAACACTTGTCATTTACACAATAGTAGCTACAAATATTGCTCATGATACATCCAACTTTATGATGCACAGTACTTTTTTATTTTCACAGAATACAGAGGAAGAAAAAGACAAACCACAAATAATGTATTTCATCTCTAATTTGCATGGAAGGTAATTTGGGACTTCAATGTCTGAAATCTAAATAGACCACAGAGAACTTAGAAAATCATCTCAGACCAGACTTTCCACATGTTACTGTGCCATCTGTTGGGAACTGGGGAGAGAGGGAGGAGACATCACCTCACATTCTGAAGTGCCTCCCAGCTCGGTGAGGAGAGCCCGGAAATGCAGGTCTCTCAGTGTGACTGGTGTCAGTGAGAGGGACTCCCTTCAGTAACCAATGTGCCATCTATACCCAGGACACTGTTCATGGTTAACATCAGCTTTCAGAGCTGCACCAAGACTGCATTTTAGGTGGAGCCTGCCTGAAGATTTTTAAGCCTTCATTCCTTTTAATTTGTCAGCATGTGTCACACACAGATTAAATCCAAATTAAAAGCAACCAACTACATGACAAAACAATTTGGTACAAACACGTTGGTATGACTGTCTCACTAATCACAGGGAAGCTCTGACTGGTGTAACAGGGTCTGTGCTCTGAAGCTTCTGTTTAAAACACAGCCAGGTCAGCAAAGATCTCCCTACCTACACACATACACATGCTAGCATAATGCTACCAAATTTGAAGTATTTTTGTCTTTATATTTGTAATGTGCCAACTTCTTGTGGCAATTTGAAAGGAAAGATAATTGCATTGCTGTCTTATTGATTTCAATCAGAAAATACTTACATGTAAGCTTGAGTGTTAGCAGACTTGCACGTAAACAGCTATGCTACACCATTACTCTGCTTTAATGAAAGAATTTGAAATTTTTGATACCATCTAAAAATACAGAACTTTTTACTTCCACAACAGAGCAGGTCAATGATATGTAATTTTCACTTAATTCAGAAGATGCCAAGTGCCTTTGCAGTAATTGCCCCATGTCCTGTACAGCGAGAAAAAGCTCCAGAGAATCACTTACCACCAGAGTGGGAGCTGTCAGGAGTCCCCAAGCAAAAAACTCCAAGAAGATTACAATAACGGCATGGTAGACACTAGGTGAGCCTATTCCTTGAGGCTAAAACAAGAGAAAAGACAGGTGATAAAAACATCTAACCATCTATCAGAGTAGTGAGAAATGCATTTGAACATTAAAAACAGAAGGATTAACAATTAAACAGGACTCAAACCTTTGGAATACAGTTACCCCAGCTAACTGGTGAAATTCCTTTTTTTAACCCTTTGGTGATAATGTCCTGAAGTGTCTTAATTTTACTATGCAGAATCCTTCACTGCCATCTCTAAATATTAACCACTTACACTGCCAGTCTGGTAAACAAGGATGCTACAGGGAAAACAGACTCTTCTTTAGAAGATCATTTTATTTTACTTGAGATAATTGCTGAAGTTTACACAATGCCACATGGAATCAAGTTTTCATGATTCCAAAACATGGTTGTGTTTACACTCAGCTATCCCAAAATCTAACTACCTGGTCTATCAAACAGCTCTACAGCACTTCTGTTACTAAAAGGCATCACTGCTACAAAACTTTGATAGCTCTAAATCAAGAAAGAAACCAAAATAACAAACACCAGAAGCAAATCTCAGGAACAGCACTGATCGCTTCCCAAATACTGAGTGCAGGCCTGTGAATTACAGGGCGTTCAAATGCAGGAAGAGATACAGATGAAAGATTTGACATAAGGAACTTCAAATTCTTCAGTGATTTAGTAGAATCAGAAGTAGCTTTTGAGAAGAACAAAAGGAGCATGGGTGGGACAACCTGCTCATCTTGTAGCCTCTAAATGCTGTCAAACAACATGCCACACTGCAACATTTGCAAATTAAGGATATGGTTCACTAATTATTTTCATATGAAGGCACTATGAATAACTCACCAGAAATCTCATATGCATTCTTTAAACTCAGAAGTGCTGCCTTAACATGTACTCTCCCAGCTTGTAGGTAAGTTACTACGAGTGGTACTGATGTGATCAGACCTGACATTACACTGAGCACACACAGCCTAAAGACCTCGGCTGCTTCCCAAGAAGGCTCGCTGGGATCTTATCAATGTGTGTAAGTTGCTGATGGGAGGGAGCAAAGACAAGAGCCAGAAACTTCTCAGAGGTGTCAGTAACAGGACCAGAGGCACGCAGTGAAATACAAGAAATTCTACTTAAACCTTGAACAAGGACCCCCTGAAACAGGCTGCTCAGTGAAGTGTGGAGCCTCCATCCCTCAAACCTCACCAGACACAGCCCTGAGCAAACTGCTCCAGCTGACACTGTCTGGGTTAAGACAGTGGGGTAGCTGGATCAGATGTTCAGAGGTGCCTTCCAGCCTCAAATACTACACAATTCCAAGTTGCAGTTCTGTAATATTAGAGTCTTTCTTTTATGACGAGATTTATGCAAGCCATACCTAGCTTTTCTTTCCAGATTCCAGTATTTCCAATATAGAAAAAAAAAGCTTATTGAACAAACATAGGAAATAAATACAGAAAACCTCACTGGCTACTCATCCCTCTTGCTAAAAAAGATCACAATTTTTAAAAGTAACCATATCAATATGTAAAAGGTGAGTTACAAAAGTACCACAGAATTGTGCTATTTTTCTTTCCGAAGTCCTCTTCAGTAAATACAGACATACCATAGATATTCCTGCTGTTTCTTCATCCTACACTCCTAAGGAGGTACATTAACAGTCTTTTTAGGTACAGAAAGTGGCTATAATTATCTTCTCTTCCCACAGTTCCTTTCCCTTTCCACCCACAGTCCTTATTTTAGCTTTGGGTTAAAAATTTATCCAGCTCTGCACAAACTGTAAGTATCATCGTTACCCGTTTGGCTTGATGTCACAAAATCAGAAAATCAGGTTGATTCCCATAGCCCCTGGATTCCTGTCACATTACTGGCTCGTGACTCCCCCAAGGTATGACAGATGGCGAGGTGGGTGTCACAAACCATCCCCATCCCTCCAAGCACAGGGGTCAAGAGCACCTCTATTCACAGCAAACACGAGCTCATGGGCCATCTGTCCCCGTGCTGCCTCATCCCGCTCTGGGCAGCTCCTCACAGACCACACGCACAGACCGAAACAGCAGAATGAAACCGGGGCTGTTCTGCACAGCTGAGCCACACTGGGACTTTAGAGACACACAGGCAGGTGACTGCTGCCCTCTGCCATGTCATCCAGCTGTAAGCAACAGCAACAGATGTTTCCTACACGCCGGCAGAAACAAACAGAAGTGACATTTAAATCACTAGGGTTAAATTTCCTTGCTTTCTTATTGCTAGTGGTCTCTTGCCACAGGTACTATTAAAAAAAAAGGTAGTTTAGTGACATTTAGATCATCCCCCCTATAGCCATTTTTAAAGGTGGTTGCAACTATAAAGTGGTAAAAATACTCCTGAGGTGAAAGAGAAAGGGAAGGAGATAAATAAGCATATAAATTGCAGTGCATTAAGATACTTCGTGTGCATTCAGTTAACAAGATTTCAGCACCAGTCTGATGCACCCTCCTACCCCAACATGTACAGTGCAGGCACTGGGTGTTCGGCCCTGTCCTACTCCACCAACCTGACCCCTGTGCTTTATAAATGGGCTAACGTGCAATGTAATGACCCAAGTGCAACCAAATCAGGTGGCCTTACACCTGGAGATAAAAGATATGGAGTCCTCGTGTGAACAAGCTGGAACCAAGATGTTCAGTCAGAGTAACAGTAACCCTTCTCTGCAACCAGGCACCCAGAGCAGAGTGTATTTACATCCGGCTAAGTCTGTGGCACAAAACAGTGCTCTAGGAATGCCCTTTTTCCTGGTTAGAGAGAAGATGTCTTTAACCAAACACTCTGTACTGTCAGCCATGTCAGTGATAAAAAGTGTACATGCCAGGCAAGCCCAAGAACACACATCTAACAACAATAGAATAACTATCAAAGCAACAAAGACATCAGGTATATGATCACAGATGCTGCTCCTGTGCTGAAAAAGGCACCAAATAAAGTACACAAATAAAGTCATTGCATGACTGCTTCAAAAATGCATCATCTTACATAAGACAAATACTAGGTGGTCACGAAGGAAGGCAAAATTAAAATTAAAATTATTGGGGAAAAAAAGGGTTGAAACAGAAGTTGTAGATGCCCTATCCCTGGAAGTGTTTACAGCTAAGTTGGATGGGATTTTGAGCAACCTGATGTACTGGAAGGTTCCACTACATGGCAGGGGGGTTGGAACAAGATGATCTTTACGGTCTCTTCCAACCAAACCGTTCATCGTTCTATGAAGCCACTTCACTGGTGTTACTGCCTCTCCTTTACTGAAATCTCAAGTGTGTGAGTACACATACCATAACACATTTTTTCTGTGATACAGCTACTAAAGCTGCAAAGAGAACAACCCAAAAATACTGCCATGCACCCAACCTCCTGCACCACCCACTGCCTTGTCAAGGCCACCCAGCACAAACTGTGGTGGGAGGAGAGGCTTTGCAGAAACAATGGGTGGGTTTCCTTTTTGCTTGTTTTTTTTTCCTGTCCACATCAGAACCAGTGACAATTACATTAGGTTTGACTGAGGTTCCCCATCAGAAACTCTTTTTGCCTGTGCCACTGCCTCATTAACCAGCTGTATATTCTTGCTGGCTCATACAGTTTTCTTTGATGTCAAATAGTTTCAAAATAAACCAATCAGTCTGGAAACTGTACATGAAGATACTTGATTAATTACTGGTTTGCCAGTGGGAGACATTCAAGACATGGGGGCCATTTTCATGTACCTGTTTCCCACAGTGTCACACAATGTGCTGGGTAACAAAGGAGCTGAGGACAGAGCACTGAAGGCTAACTAACAGCAAACATTAAAAAAAAAAATCCATGCATAAAGTTTTTGCTGTCATTATAAAGAATACTCTGCTATACCAGACCTCTTAACTTTAAAAATTTATATAAAACAAATAAATTCCAGAACATTTATTTGAAAGTAGAAAGTATCACAAGCTGAAATTTCTTACCTACCAACAATCTACATACTTTCATCTAATGTTTATGGTCCATGTTTCCACTGTTTTAATAAACTGAAAATCATACAGAACTCATGCAAGTTTGCATTCTACTTTTGGAACTGGTGGGAGCCACCCAATGCTGCACTACAAATATTACTGAATGCAGTTAATTGTAACATCCTTTCTCCTCTCTTAGCAAAAGAAAGTTAAAGTGGAGAGGTAAAGGGCACTTGGAAACAATCTTAACCAATGATTACCCCAGAGAGAAATGACGGAGCACTATGTTCCCCGAGTAACAGCATTTACTCTGCTTCTACTACTCGTACTAAAATACTTGCATTTAACATTTGTACAAGGTAATCTCATTCATTTCTATCTTCACAAAGAAAGGGAAAACATGTCCTGGAAAACACCAACAGCCATCACTGGAATTAGTTTTGCTTCTTAACACTGAAGTAAACCAGACAGATGGCCACCACTTCCACGAACAAGTATGGTGACTCTGAAACCTCCCTTCCCTTCACTGTTGTTCCAAAAAGACAAACTGAAGGGCTATCGGCAACTTCGTCTGTCAAGATGTCTCTTATGTGAAATAATGACACTGTATTTAGAAGAGAGCACACGGAAGCTGCATAATGTTACACAGTGGAAAAAATCCAGGGGCAATGATACACTGCAAGTCATGGCACTCATCAATTTAAAAACAAACAAAAAAACAAAACACAAAAACAAACAAACCCCAAGCTCCAACAGCCAAAACCACTTAATAACTTCCCTTCCTTTTAAAATTTATGTATTCAAGAGGAAGCAAGACAGTGTGAGGAACTGCAAAATCCTTCTTCCAGGCGCCCTTTGCGGGACTTCTCAGGTGCTGGAGCGTGTCCCCCTCGCTGGCCCATTCTGTCCCAGCCCACGAACACGGCGATCACGGTGGTCCGTGCCGGCGGCACCCCCGCCTTGCT
>NW_021940660.1:2185072-2320122 GCF_001715985.3 Manacus vitellinus
CGGGGAGAGGAGCGGCGGAAGGCGGCTGGTGCTGGACATACCTGGCATTTCTAGAGCCAAAGCATACAGCCACACATATAATTAATCCTAAAAATCCAGCCTGGAGACATTCTGTTTCCTTACTATCAAGATTTAAACTTAGTTTATGAAAGCTCCAGCACCTTCAAACGGGCGGGTCATTCCAGGTTTTGATTTACCTCAGATAATAAGATAATAAGGATCAGCTTTCCCACGGCAGCACGCCCCTAAGCAGAGAAGAAACGTGTACTAGAGCACTATTAGGTTTCATGTGGCTTATAAATGCCTTCTTTGCTGATATCCTGCAGCGCTAAACAGAGCACAACTGTCCACATCCTGTACTACTGCATTAACACCTCCAGACGCAACTCTCCACGGCCGTATCCACATATCAGTCTTTTCTCTATGTTCTTTTTCACTTAGTCTTCCATCTTTCAACCCTCTTGCTGCTTATCTTCATCTCCTCAGCTCCTGCGACATCCCTGCTTCTCCCAAAACGTCAGCTACACATGGAGCATCCTCCTGTCCCTAGCAACAGTGGAACCTCACCCCTGAGGTACAGATTGCAGCTCCCACCGTGTAAACAAAGAGATGTAAATCTTTCACTGCTTAAGATCGAGTAGCCTTAAGTTAAACTCTTCGCCTTAAGATAAGCACCCTTGTCTCATCATAATGCGACTTTTAAGGAATTTAGAACTTCCCGAGGCACAGCCCCACTCAGGGGCCAACAGAGGTACTCGCAGTGAGACAAGGGCAAGTAGACTCCAGCTAATGATACAAAGTGTGGGTCAAGTGGGTCTAGGATGTTTGCAGTCGTCGCTATTATCAGTCATTTGTTACAAGTCTTAATGTATCACACCAAGTATGTGACAATTCTGTCCCAGAGTTTCTCACTCGTTCTACTTGAAAAGGAGAGAGGTCCTATACCAGTTTCAAGTCTATCCCTCAGAGTGCTTAGATTTTGGTGGGAAAGTCACACACAGGCACATGTGACATGTAAGGGATTAATGTAAAAAAATCGACACAACTACACCATGTCAGCAAAGTCATTTGGTAACTAGGCTGATAAGACAGCTGTTTTACTATCCACACCTTCATATTAGACCAATCCCTCTTACTGATGTCATTATCTCAAAATAAATGCTTTTAAAAATCAAGTTTGATCATGTAGACAGGGCAGATGATTCAAATAATGAAAATGTAGAATAAACTCTAGATAAATGACTTGCCTTTGCTGTCATGAATTTCAGCCAGTTACATGTTTTTAAATATCAAACTCCACTTACATACACAAGTCCTGACATAATCCACTCTGCCATTATTTAAATGAGACACAAATTCCTGACAAACATCAAAACTCCTGAAGAAGAGAAAAAAGAACTGTCTGTTACATCAAAACACCTGTAGTGCCTGACCCTCTCTACTAAGTAAATACATAATACTGCCCGCTAGCTGTAGAGGGCATTAACATCCTTTTGGAAGCAGGATGAAAAGCACAAGCAGATGATGGCTCCAATGGTTTCAGTTAAGACTCCTCAGAAGTGCTTTTAGGTCAAACTGGAAGAATAGTGTCTCCTGCATCCCAGTACTCTGTACCAGCTATGCTCCTTTGTTTAACCGGTGAATAATCAATTCCTGTTACCTAATGGCCTAAAAATTTCAGTTTAAGTCATATTGCATTTGAACAATAAGATGAGAGCAAAATTGACAGAAGGAATGGATAGAAATCAAGTGCCCCGAAAATTGCTGGTGAAACGACCCAGTTTTATTATATGTATCTCTGGAAAGGACAGAGAAACATGTTATCCATCATCTATAGTAATGTGTTTGTGAACTCTGTTCAGGTCTTTGATATATTGTAAATTATAGTGATACATAGCTCCTTCTAGAAAGGATTACAGTGTTTTACAATCACATCTTGCACTATAAATTGATATTGATACCCATGCACTCCCTACCACCTCCAGTTCAGGACAAGGAGATCTGGGGTTTCAGACCAGAAAAGCACAGAGAAAGTCACAAGAACAGTGCTTGAATGTGATTCACAAGAAGTCATGACACCGGTCAAAAAGAAGCATGTCTCAGTCAAAATTAAATTGCTGGCAAATTTCAGTAAATTGTTAAAAGATACCATTAAAAAACATCTTACAACAGCCTTCTGAATTTTACAGAAAATTATGCCAAAATTATATTCTGAAATAGTACATGTTTTATTTCTGCTAAAACATTGTTTTATTTCTGCTAAAACACGCATAAGGCAAACCTCTCCTTTTACAATGCTCTCAAACAGTTTTTTATCATATTCCTAATAAAGGCAGTGCTTAATTTTAACTAGTTTATTACTATAGTGGCATTATCTACACATATAAAAGAAAAAAATACAGTATTTTACCTCAATATGGATTTAAAAAAAGACTGTGTTAGGTCATGTAAGATGCATTCCATGGTTCAGCAGTGTTATACCAAAAAAAAAAAAAAAAGTTTCCAACTTGTCTGGAAACACCATATATTAGAACTGTATTCAGTGTAATCACACATAAATATCAACATCAACATATAAAAACCTAAGACTACTTTAAAAACTTCACTACAACATTTGAATATATGATCTATATTTGGGCTCATATATTTACAATAAAGAACAAAGTTTAAAAAATCTAAAAAAGTGATACTCATGGCAGCAAATACAAACATGTGCTTAGCATGAGCAATTCTTACTGAGCTATAAATTGCTGATGAAATGAATACAACTAATTATAGCCAGAATGACGATGGAAGGTTAAAGAGTTAGTTTGTCATGTCTGCTCTCGGATGCAAAAATGTAGCAGACATTCAAGAACAAGCACTGAATGGCACCTCAGGACAGATTCTGTTTTCTTCTAGAAAGAGTTATAATTCAGCTACCGAGAAATAATTAGAAAAAATTAACATTCAACTGAACAGAAATTTGGACAGTAACTGAAGCAGAAGATACAATATAACTAATTGCATATATTTTGTTGCATTTTCCCCTGCCTTTTTTTTTTTTTTTTTTTTTTGAGTAAAAATGTCTTAATTCTAGGTATTTAAAAACATATGATGAGCTTACCTGGAAAGAGCAGAACTCTCTAGTCACTTCCTCTGGGAAATAATCAGCATTGAAAATGAACAGAACTATTAAAGTAAAGGCAAGGAAACACTTCTTGGACTCTCTTACAGTAATATACCACCTTAGGTAATGATACATTACCATATATATGGTATAATACCATGTTACAGACAAACATTACCTTCTAATACACAAATATCTCATTCTTACAAAACATAGATTTCAGATAAGAAAACAATGAATAATCCTCCTCAACACAATATCCAGCAAGAAGAAAACGAGCAACAAGTTCAAATCTGGAAAATGACAATTGCTTAAATACAACACAACATGCACAGCTGACTAGGACAGATATCAAAATATGAAAGTTACTGACAATGAAAACCAGAAGAAAGGCAATATTTCCTTTATCAATTTAAAAACAATTCAACAGAATCTATGACAGTATCTTGAATTACAGACATAGAAATAAGTTAGGAACACAAAACAATTATGTACTACTAAAAGTGAGAGGACTGTATGAGTAAATGAAATGCAAGCACAGGCTATGAAAATGAGATTTTTTGGGGGAGGGGAAATAAAACAATAGTTACTACAAAGTTGCAGTAAAAACCAAAGGTGTTATCTTGTAGAAGCAAAATCTAGAACATTAATCTACCCTTTATTAAAGCAAACAAAAAAGGAGGTTTTCTCATGGTTTGTCTAAAACAATGAAGTTGAATAGAACTTTTATCTCCATTCTTTGAGAAAAAAGATTATGGGGCACTTGTGGACAGCATAGAAATACAATGTAAAAAGTTTATTTTACTTTATTAGACTCAAGTTTTTCACTACAGAACTGATTTATTTTGCTTTGAAGACAGTTCTAAATTTATTGTTATTTGACAATTTATCATGTATCCCAGAGATACTCAAATAAAACTACCAAATATCCAAATATTCAATAAATACTAGTACTCCCATTCTGCAAGTCTTAAAAAAAAAAATCACATAATTCAAGTTATTGCAAATAAATACCTAGCTACAACTTTTTAAATATTTAAATAAAATTCTGCCAAGTATAGGTTAGCCTGCTAAATATACAACTAAACAAAACCATTATCTAAAAGTCAGAAAAGTAGTTCAGAAAGTCAAGTTTATTTTTGGAAACTTAGACTCCTACAGATTGCTTTTAGGGCAAACTCAAAGCACACCATCCACTACTTCCCAATGCTCTGTCCTAGCTATGCCTCTTTGGTTAGTTAATGAGTTATAGACTTAAAACTGCTTTAAAAAAAAAAAAACAAATACAAAAGTATCTTAGTGAGAAAATGTGCATATGCTCTCAGTTTGCAAAGGCTACAGAAATCAGTAAACCCTCCTCAAATCCTTTTTGTTCTCACCCTGTCAAAGGCTAAGGAAACACAGTTAAAAATGCAAATTCATTTTTCCTTTACAGCAACAAGTGTATGAAGAGATCTGTCCCTCTACTTAATAGGACTGTCAGCTGCAAGCATGGAAGAGTCACTGATCTACTGACAGGATTTACTGTTCCTTAGTACAGCATTGTCTTCCAAAGCTGCATGACATCCTATTCCAAAGCAAAGAGCACATATTCCCATTCTTTCCTATAAACTGGTCCTTACTGACAAGTATTGACAGGTGCACCTGAAATATTAAAACTGGGTTTACATATAATAGAGCTCCAGCAACATGGTGATTATTTGGCCTGTTTGGTTCCTGTACAACTGGCTTTAAAGTGTTCTCAACCTGCTACTTGTGTTTTTTTGGAGATGTTCCTCAAGGAAGTATCACCTGTATCAACTGTAGTATCAACTGAAGTATCAACTGTATCACCTGAACACTTTCAGTACTGCGATTCATGAAATTAAAAGTATCACTGTGTAGGCCAAACTCCAAATCAGATATGACTACAAACACTTCCCACTCGGCCCCAAGCACCGCTGTGAGCCGCTGTTCCACGCACGCATCTCGCCTCCTGTGCACTGCAGTGCAGAAATCACCACATGGAATTTTTCACAGATTTTGCCACATTGAATGCTATAGGCAGAAGATTTAATACTAACACAGGATGCCAATGTAGGGTACTACAAGATCAGTTTGACTGCTAAGTCACAAAGCTCCTGCAATGACAACATGCTGGGACAGATTCACTGTTCACAAAGCTTAGCAAGCCCTTGGCATAACTCTGACGGTTATTTATGTCTTGCTCTGATACGATAAACAAACAAAACCATGATAACACACCTAATTGCCAACAGAAGAAAAACACTGTTTTTACTTGACTGACATAAGTAGAATTCTTCCTTTCGCATTTACAACACTTCATTAAGAAATCTCAGAACACTCCTCCAGAATCTCCTTGTGAATTGGATGAGGTACTTTAGTAAACATTCTAAAACGCTTTTCTCTTTAACACGTTTTCTTTAGCACAAGACAGAAGAGAGAGCATGAGGTGGGGGGAAACAAGGGAAGTAAGATGTTTTTACCACTTGCCATTTTACTGGTAAGGGACTCCTGATAAGTTTTTGTATAAATGCATACCACCACAGGTGTAACATGTGGGTAAGAGTCACTACATTAGTATCCACTGTGAATAGTCTCCTGAAAACCAGTGATTTTTAAGACAGCTTATTAGTTCCAGATTTTTTTTGGTGTTTCTGACTAAATGCAAATACTTCAAGTGAAGTGTTCATAATAGTCTAATTGATCTAACTGCATCAAGGTCTCTTTGTGAAGTTTTGTTTTTTTTTTTAAACAGACCAACAGTATGCTTTCATATTTAGCCATTGCACAATTAATTACTTTTTAATTATGTTTCCTATTAAAGTAATTCCACTATTAGACTGAATAGCTCCAGAGAAACCATTTTGGTTTGTTGGCTCAAGGACTCCCAGAATAAAATAATAATTAAAAAAACTCCACCAAAACTCTAAGTAAGCCATTACATAGAAATGCACAGAAAAAGCACTGGAGAGTTCACGAGTAAACAACACTTCTTTAAAAAATTCCTCTGTAACAAAGGACAGTACAGTATACAGATACCATACCTTAATAGCTCTAGATGGAGCTGTTACAGACAACAATAATGCCTTTAAAATGTTTATTATGGGCTTTTTTTTTTTTAAATTTTGGTTTAAAGAAAATCTTCAGACGGTATTTAAAACATAAAAACTACTTTTAAGGTTCTACCAAAAAGTTGATTTATAATCAATAAAAATAACAAGAATGAACATTACATCTGAGCAAGCACCTATCATAACCCTAATCTTACTCCCAGGTTAGTGCGGCGACCTCCAGCTGGTGTTCCCAGTTATTCCATCTGTTGGAACACTACAGGCTGATGAAGGCTGGAGTATCAACATGGATTTCCAGCTTTCACTCTGAATTTCTCCCTTTGTGTACTTCGGTGAGAATGTTAACATTCTTACAATACTTTTATATAAGCAACAGAATTATAATATTATCATTTAATAACAGATTTCTGTTATTAAATCAGCTTTCTAAAAATATAAAAATATTTGATATTGTGAAAGTGTCTTTCAATCATACTTCAATTTTCACAGTTATAACAAGGAATACCTAATCAGAACCATCACTTTAGAACTACAATGTTCAGCTCATTACATGTAAATAGACAAACAGTTAAAAACATTTACTAAGATTAAATATAATCAAATCGCAAAAACATACAATCTGACAACGTTGTCATGTGCTCTTTCAAAGAGTGCATAGGACATATTTCTGCAGCAGTCAATACAGTAAATTCTTTTGATGCAATCGCTGTCAAAGCTGTAAACATTCCTAATTGTAGTTTCTTGGAAACTTTTG
This sequence comes from Manacus vitellinus, assembly GCF_001715985.3. Classification (NCBI taxonomy): domain Eukaryota; kingdom Metazoa; phylum Chordata; class Aves; order Passeriformes; family Pipridae; genus Manacus; species Manacus vitellinus. The sequence goes on from NW_021940660.1 coordinate 2,192,010, forward strand.
GTTCCTTTCAAGTTTTTATTAGCAAGTTGCACTGGGCATTCCCCTGACATTTCCCCCTTCCCCCCCTGTTACAGATCAGTGTCATCATCCACCTGTAACCCTCTGGTTTCCAGAGCTACTCATCAGCTTTTCGTCAGTACATTCAGGGCAGTAACTCTTTCCTTGCAGTGCACAATGACACTTCCCACATGCCATTGCTAGCAAGGCCCCAGTGCATGATCTTGAGAAGGTTGATGAGGAAGTCTGCTATGCCTTAATGGGATTTCCTGCAGGTTTGGGATCATAACCGTATAGGAAAGTAGCTGCTATTACAAGGATGGCTCCGAAGAAAAAGACACTGAATAGAATAGGGATAGGAAAAAAAGTTTGTTTCAGTTGATGCAAATCTATTTACGCAATACAATCAAAAGAAAGGACATTTTTTCATGGGGAAAACAGAGAGATAAATTATTTTTGTCCAATTTATAAAGAACAAAATAATTTGCATACATTTATTTTGGAAGGATGCAGGAAGTTGTTGTAATAAGAAACTTTTAACTACAAATTAATGTATCGTTATACTGACATATTCTGAAAATTAAAATTATAATTTCATGAAACAATTGTAAAAAGCAATCTTTTTGTTTGGGTTTTTTTTTTTTATCTTTTACCTAAAGCTGTGTGCAAAATGCAAGCAGGAGCTGAAGTGTTACTACCGTGGTCACCCAGCCCCTTTTAACATCTTACATGCTTCATGTTGTTGGAGCTGTGTTTGCTTTAAAATCTAAAGCTTATGTCAAAACAAATTACTGTGGCCCAAGAACTAGTTTGCAAGTTAGTATAATCTAATTTTTGGCAGATACATAAAGATTTATATCAGGAAAAAATAATAAAGGCATCTTTTGTATTGTGTCATATGGGCCTTTCAAGTCGTTTTGACAGTTACAAGTCTGAAACAAAATATCCAAAGCCCACAGATGATCAGTACAAATTTTAGAAAAGAACCTTCTCATAAAAACATGACAATGTTGACAATTTGATCTTCTGAACCAAATGCTAAGAAAACTTCGGCACATGACATGATAATCCTCCAGAGAACACAGTTCCCCTACTTCTGGGCATGGCCCATTGCAACACGTTCAAGCATTTAAGTAGTTTACATCTATTACTCCAATCAAAAGTGTTTGTTGACACAATAGGAACAATATACAGTTTCAGATCAAATATATTCAGTTAGCATAAGCAACATACTAAAGATTAAGTTTGATTAACTCAAGTTGACGAAGTTTTATGAAAAGAGATGGCTTCAAGTTCTACATGCTGCTACATGGCTCTATTTAATCTCATTATTTACCACTGTTTCCCTTTCAACATGTTTGCTGAAGCTGTTAAGTAACTTATTAAGTTTCCATTTGAGCACACAGAAATTCTTAAACGACTTTGTACACTCATTTTAATGAGACAAATACAAGCTACTTATACTTTAAGTTCAAGGTCTTCCACTTTTTAAGCCTAAATAGTTGCTCTACTTCCTTTTTGCAATGTTTAAGTAAAGCCCTGGTAATATTACAGGATCACAGAATGGGTAAGGTTAGAAGAGACCACAGTATTGCACTTACATATTTTTAATAAAAACATGTTCCTTTGTACCAGATACAACAATTGTAAATATTACTAAAAATATTTTTATGCTATGAGTATGCGTAACATAAGGGAGGAGTGTTGGTCAATTATAAGCAAAATCCTAATATATCTGGAAGTGGGATTATGACTTCTACACTCCATAGATTAACATGCACTGCCAAGACAAGCACTGTTCTGAACCTACCCATGTACAAAACCTGAGGTGCAGAGAGCCACGGCAATCTCACTGAGAGAACATCAGGACACAGTGTCCCCAGCCTAGAAGCACAAACCAACCACTTTCTTTCCTGGCTGAGTGTTTTCACTAGTAAATACAGTGTGGCATTTAGAAAAGGCTCTGCCTTCGGGGTTCTGGGTGCCCTTGGGCAACTCAGTGCTGCAGTGTGACTTCCACGGGTGCGTGACTGCAGAGACTGCGGTGAGATGGAGAGACGGAGGCAGTGCGGGAGGTGCTGTCCCTGTCCCTGTCCCTGTCCCTGTCCCTGGGACACGCGGAGCGGTGACCTCCCCTGCCACGGGCCGCCGCCAGGGGGCGCGCCCGGCGGGATCCGCGGGCTCGGGAAAGGGAAGGGACCGACCGGGAACGGCCCGCAGGGAGCGGCCACACCGCCGGGATCCGCCAGGCAGGGACTCCTGACCCCGCTGCGAACGGCACCGGCACAACCGGGCTGAAAAAACTAGCCACTGGTTATGCCACGAAACTAAACTTCGATGTGCAAGTGGTACCTAAACATTCTGAGAGTGTGGCTTGGGTGGCTGGTTATTTTTTTTTCCAGCATATACGGAAAATAATTCTTACCTTGTAGGGACAAAATCTTGCAGCCAGAAATAGGAGATCAGTGTTGACAGTATAATAGAGAGAGAAGTTGCAAATCCTTTTAAAATGTTGTCTGCATATTTTATAACAGCAGCAATTACCAGTCCCCCAAGTGCCTGAAAAAATAGTGAGGTTTGGATTCACAAACTGATAATTTGACAGACGGCATCTATTTTAACACCATGCACTTACTTTAGGAAAAGCTTTTGTCTATGTTTAGGAGCAATAAATTTATTTAATATTATGGATATGCACTGTTGAAAACAAATATTGGAGTAGTTCTTTCCCCATTAAAGAAATTGTTGATCATATTACCACCATTAATGAGTGGAAATGCTTGCACTTTACATTTTTAGCCACAGGAGGAAGGGCATATAAATATATATATATATATATTTTAAACATCACAAAATAAGTAATGCTTACATGCTTTAAGTTGCACAATACTTAATCATATACTTGCTATATATTTTCCAGGTTTTCATTTAGAGGTTTATTCTAATAGTCATAGATTGGACTTTTGACTATAGAATTCTCAGTAGCCTCAATGACACCCATTATTTTCCCCAGTCATTTATAGAAGAGTAAATCCTAAGTGCCTTCACAGAAACATGGGATACAAGGTATCTCACCTGTAGAACAACAACCACCCAAGTGAGTTTATTATATCCTTGAAAAAATCCATTCTTTGACAATTGTTCTCCATCATAAATGTATACGCCCATCAATCCAAATATGCTGCCAAAAAATCCTGAAAGTACAAAACTGATTTAAAAGCTTCATGTGAAAAATGTGCAAACAGGTTCCCTATCCTCAAGGGCTGCTCATATATTTCTGCTTCTCAAACTGGACTGCCACTTGCAATACCATCACATCCAAATGCAATCAGTTTACTATTCTCTTTCAAAAGCTGTTCTCCGTACTAATAACAAGTTTTGACTGTTTCCATGAGGATATCCTTACATACTTATCTTCCATTGCTCTCTACTGGAACAGTGTGATTTTTGTTTATGGCATATAGCAAAATTCACTTAAACACAATTTCAGTTTCCCTGAAACAAGCCATGACTGAAGGCTGAAGTCACACTACAACCTGAAGAGAAAAACAGGGAGAACATTTAGTGGAGGAGAGTCTCTGACAGAGCAAGAGCAGCAATTAGCAGTTTGCCAATTCAGATTAGGATCTTCACAGTGGGATTCTCCTGAACCAGTCTCAAACATGGTGAATATTTTCTAGTAGAGACTTAGTGTCAAAAAAAGAAATTGAGATTAAACTAGAAGGTTTATAATTTGGTGAGTATAGTGTTCTTCTATCAAGTGGGAAAAAATTATTTTTGAACGGAAAACATATTCTACTGAACTTCACGTTTCAAACCCTATAAACTGGACAAGATTGCTCTGAGGGAAAACTCATTCAGGAACACAGATCATTTCTGTTGTCATTAATATCTTGGGTCTAGAAGACCCAGAACTACTTTGGAAATAGAAGGCATTCTCTTACTAACAGGTGCATAATAGGTAAGGGCATTAAAATAGTTAAGATGAACTGTCTTTTGCAATTGCCTCTCTCCAGTGATTATACAGACAACTAAAACAAACTGACTTTTGTACTGAAATAATTATAATTCGCTATCTCAACTTTATTCACAAACAAAGCAGTTTTGCTTTGTTTGGAAAAATGATTACTATGTTTATCAGATCTTCTGAATTAGTGAAGACAATCTTTTTAAACACAGAGGATACGCAGAATCCTGCATATAATAATATCCTTTATAAAATTTTTAAAACACAAATTCAATTGACAGACTCTGTACAAACTTACAGATACTCTATCAAAAAATTAAATGAAGAACTAGGCTGAGATCAGAAAGTAAGTGCTAGAATTCTATCTAGCAGAGTTTATACTTTTGGTTTTAAAATAGTATTTATGCAGCATACTAAAATGTGATTTTTTTATATATACATACATTTTGCACATTTATCTTAATTCTTCAGAATGTAGTATCTTTAACAGATATTAAAAATAAACTTACCAAGCTGAATGTTTCTGATCCACACAGACTGCTTAGTTTCCTTTAAAATTTTCTCAAAATAAACCCCAGCAAAGCCACTAGAAAAGCAGGCTATGAGCACTGCGATCAGCCCCACAAACTGCGACCCTGCTGAATGCTCCTTAGCAGGTGTTGCTTGAGAGTCTGAAGGCCACTGGACGTAAAAACAGTTATACAAAATTCACTGATTAAATCCAGTCCTAAGCATCTATAAAATGCATATTTGTTCTCTAGCAACAGTAACAGTTACTCAATAGAGACAATCACATGCTTGTCTAGTTTGGCATTTTGCACCATAAATACTTTTAAAGGACTGCAAAGCTATTGCCTGAACTGGGAGACTACTCATCAATTTAAACAGGTGCAGGATTTATGTCTTATAAGCCAGAACTGCTTATGAATCCCGGTGTGACTTATCATGGTCATTCACAGGCACCAATTTGTGCCACCCAACAGTTGGTTACAAATAGTACATTAGAAAGCTACTTACACCAGCTGTCTTTAGGATGGGGTGAACTGTATTTTGCATGTGCCCCTCTTCAGCGACTATGTAGACTAGTTAAATCCTGCAATGTGTCTAATGCCAACTGAATAAAATGCAATGCCACAGACAAAAACATACTGAGGAGCCTGTTAAATACTGTTAGAATGCTTTGTTCTCATTTTTAATTACTGAATTTAATCATCATATCTTCTTTCAAATCCTTATGTTTAAAAATAAAAATTTCTAGGACATGCTAAAATCTGCTAAAAATTCCTAGCCAATTCTCTCATGCCATGATACTGCTCTCTGAAAACTACAAACTCTGGTGCCTGCACTATTTAGACCTGAGGTCAGTTTTGCCTTTTGAAATAGTTCAAGAAAATTTGCCAACCATATGACGAAGTGAGCCTGGCCTGTCCTGGCAGAGAAGACCTGTGAATTCCTACTGTCTGAAGAAATGTGCTAATAAACATTGCTATCATTATTACTTGCAGGTTGCTCCAGAGGCCCTGTCACATTCTACAGTAGAGCACTGGGTTGCAAAAGAGGTGTTATCTTCTGCCTTTGACCCATTTCTGGTGTCTTCCAGACCTGGCCAGTTGTGATTCGCAGTTCCTGACTACACTCTGGTGCTCGTGTGCAGCTGATGGGATCAGAAAGCTGTATAATCAGTATAGAAATCCATGTTCCTTGAATAAACACATTAAAAGAGCACAAGCCACCTGCTAACATTTACCTGTACAAATGCCACTCCTGTCATCAATATTACTAATGACAGCCACTGGTATACACCCAATTTCTTGCTCAACATGGACACAGAAAACAATGCTGTGGTGAGAATTTTCAGTTGGTACGTAACCTAGAAGAACCAGAAACTGTTACTACTGCATAATTCATGGGATTTTTTTTTTTTGAAACTTGCAGAGAATTGCAAATATACAATACCTGGTAAGTGGCTGCATCTAGGTTTGACAATGCTACATATAGCAAGTTGTTCTGAAGAGTGTAAATTCCTGAAGGAATAGCAAGTTTAAGAGTTTCCATGGGTTTATTAAGGATTTCATCATGCAGCACTCTGTTCAGAGTCCGTAAATTGCACTCTACCCAAAGAAACAATAAAAGAAACAGACATTCATTAAAAGGAGAAGGGGAAAAAAGAGAAATAGCAATGCTCTGTTCTTAAAATGGTTGCCCAAATAGTATCAAGTGATACTATCAAAATACTATCTATGTTTGCTTGACCTTCACAAGTCTTGTATTTGTAAGGAAAAATGGCTGCAAGTGTCTTCCCACAGCCTGGAATATCAGAACGAAAACAATTATTCAAAATACTTTGAATAAAACTTTTTGAAACCGTATCAGTATTTGAAGATAATACATCAAAGGGTATCACCTAAAAAGTACATATTTAGAATCCTAGAGTGTCATCAATATTTATGCATATACAATGATATTTTTAAGCTGTTGAAAATCAAATATATGTGCCCAGGAACCAGATAAATTCAGCTTAAAATGTATAAAATAAGAAATAGAGTAAATCTGAATACACTTTTTTTGAGTTTAAAACTGTGATTCTTCCTGTAAAACAATGAAATTGTTTCTTCCTTCCTTCATCTGCTGTTTATTATGGGCTTCTAAATTATCACTCATGCTTTGGACACACTTAAGGCTTTTCATTTTTTCCTACTTCTACATATGGATTTCTTAAAAAGCCTGAGCAAACACAAACTTTGAGTTGTTAGCAGAAAATTCATTCTTGCACTCCTCAGTACCCACATTCTTTAAAAAGAACCTTCTTCAGCAAATATACGGTATCATTTATATCTTTCCAAGACTATTTCTTACACAAGGAGAAGGGAAATGCTTTGTTGTACGCCTGTACTCACATGGCTGCTTTGCAGTTGCCACTACAATACAGCATATTGATTAGGAAAATTACTTGGTGCAAAATTTGACACATACTGCTGTCTTTGTAGACCAATAGAACACAGGCCAAAATCTTCAGAAGTTCAGCAATAACTACTGCAGTAGAGGATAAGTAACGAGGTCCTTCTTCTTTCAGTGTCCGAGAATAACGCATGGTCAAGACTAAACTTGTGGTCTGAAAAACCAGGATACCCAAGGAAAGGTACTTTAAATTGGCAGACATTTCTTGACTTTTTTCTTTCTGAAACAGAATAAAAAAACAAACCCAAACATAATATTGTAGGCACTGTGAATAAGCACATTTTAAAAAGTTATCCAGGGAGCTCAGTCAAAGGAAAACACAAATTTGATATTTAAAAAACAAAAAACATTTTAACAACGTTTTTCAAATACATGAATACAAATGGGGAGATATATCAGAATATTAGGAGAAGTGTTAATTAATAGAGAAATGAAACTAAATTTTTTTTATCTGTAATAAAAATAATAAAGTAAAATAAGAACTGTTAACTGATAATTAGTTCCACTAACTGGTTTTACTCTCAAGTTTCATGGATCCAAATTGCAGGTTTCTTTGTGTAGGTGAAGGCTCAGAAGGCATTTTCGAGGTGAAAAAGGCCCACACTGTGGTACAGCAGAATGCCCTGCTGGAATGAGCCTTTCCCTGATCGAAGGGATCTTCTCACTCTTCCCTGCTCCAAAGCCTGCCAGGTTGCAGTCCCTGCCTGGCCAGAGGGCACCTCGCCAGCACAGCACAGGGTGAGGGCTGGGCTGCTTTACATGAAAATGAGAGGTATGCCGGATGAGGAGGGGAAGGGAGAGTTGTGGGAAAGCAGGGCTGGATAGGAAGACGTGATGGAGGAGCTGCAGGAGGAGCTGCAGGGGAGACAGCAGGAAACCTGCCCTGCTGATTATCTTGCTCAGAAAAACATTAGTTGAATATGGATGACCAGGTGACTGCACCTACTTTCTCATACTGCACTGACTACCACAAACCTTATCTTAGTAAAGCTCCATCATCTTCATGTCTACCATAAACTTCCACCAAGTTGATTCAGTTTTCTTTGCAATTTGTCACCAATTAAAGCATTAACTTAGTGCAGGAGTCTAATAGAGACAGTAATGTTCATTTTGCAAGCACAATATATTACAAGGAAATTTTAAAAAAGCTCAGTGCTACTCAGGATATCGTAATTTTCTTCATATTAAGAAGAATTTCCATATGCACAAAAACTAATGCTTTCTATAAAAAAATAACTACTACTGCCTTCACTGCCCACTTACTCAAAACCAGAGCAGTTTTTTATAATGCCAAAGTAAAATCAAATCAGTAACTGGAAGTTAGCTAATATGTTTTCAAGCAAAAAGAAAAACAGTAACAAGTCAAGACAATGAATGTGGTTCTCAGTTTTAGAAGCCTAGAGATGTCACATTTACTGGATGCACATACCAGAGCTGTCCCTGTGCATGTCCCACACCTACAGACACACAATTTCTGGCTCATTAACTGTCTAACTTTGTACACACTGCTGAAGAACATACAGGTACCTCTAAATATTTCTAGCTGGATCTGAAGCTGTTTCTTGCTGACTGCATTTCTCTAGCTCAAGATCCATTTCATTGCTATAGTTACAGACATTTGGAGAGTTCTACTTTTCAAATATTTCTGACTTGCCTTTATCTTGTCTCTAAGCATTTATGGATTTTCTCCAGTCATGTATTCCAAGTCAAATTATTACCTACATGCCATGGACACTTGGAGACACTGCAGTAACCTGTAAACAGGTGAGAATTGCCAACAGCCACAAAGATTTAAAGTACATACTTGTATCCTACACAATAAAATTGTTTATCTCAAGAATCATGCGGCTGTAAAAAATATGTTTAAAAGCATACTGGCAAAGAAGGAAGAAAAACATGTCAGGATGCAGAAACTGAGGAAGAAATACACAAGGTTCCTTTAAGGAATCTTAACAGGAGATACTTTTGTATGAACTATGATCTCATTTAAGAAACAAATACTAAAGATGCAACTGCACTGAACAATATAAATCAGACAGAAATATAAAGTATCAAAAAGAAAGCTGAAGACGATATTTGAGATTTGCTGATGTTTTCCACTGGTTCTGGTGGAATAATCCTTTACATGAGCATATTAACTGTGGAATTAGCATCCTCAACAACAAAATAGAGATTATTTGTTAGTTGAAGAACAAAAACTTTGAAGAATAAATTTGCTACAGCTGAGAACAAGGAGAAGAAACAGAAGAACAGTTTCTATAAAGGGATGAAGAGGGGACATGCAAGGTCAGAGATCATACTCTCTAGGGAAATACCACCACAATAGAGAAGACAGAGAAAAAGGGAAAGAAAAAAATCCACTGAGAGAAAATACAGAACTGAATTTCACTGAAAGGCCTGGCTATGATACTAGAGAAAACCGACATTTATGTGAGCCAACTTGAACAATTTCTTTCACCTTTTCCATTTACCTCTTTTTTTTTAGTATTGAGATCTGACAAACAGGAAACACAAAGAGCAATATATTGCTAAAATGAACAACACCGATTTTCTTGAAAGCACACTTGCAGATAAATAAGTTTTTAAACTTTTTGGTTTTCAGTTTTCAAAATGCTTCTGAACAAAATACAGATAATGAGAACGCACATGTTTCCTGACTTGGACCCAAATTTCTGCATTCTGTGAACCTATGAAGTGACAAAGGGTTTTACAAACATTCAAAATTATTAGATATCAATTCCTTAACCTTCAAAACAGGTCACAATATTAAAAATAATGTTCACAATAATTTCTTACTGAAATACAACCACCTATTTATGAAGCAGTTTAAAATGTAATTTTAGTAAGTAAATCACTAGTACGCTGTTTTATGAGCAAGTACCAAAGTAATCAGCATGAAAACATAACAACAAGCACAACAGTTTGATAAACCCATCAGCAAAGCCATAAGGAATACATACCACAACATTATCTTGAACTACTGTCTTGTCTTCCTTAGTAATCATGACAAAAAAGTGAACTTTCCCCAGTCAATGTGTCTCAAAAAGGTGCCAGTAGCAGGAAACATTTCTTGACCATAATTCACTGAAACAGTTTCAGAGTTTCAAACATTCATACAAAATGGATTCTAAGTGTCCAGTGTGATAGCTTAAAATAAGGATTTTTGTTAAAAGTCAGTGGTCAAAAAGACAGGTTTGTAGAGAAAAAGGGTGTGAAGTCTCCCACTGTACTTACAAGCTGGTTCACAGAGCAGGAACTAGAGTCCTGAAACGTATGCCAATGATATAACCACCCTCTACTAAGCACACATAACATCTTATCAGCTTTCCTGCTCCCTTTAAAAGAGTTGCATATCAATTTATAGAACTGTGCAAACTGGGAACTGGATCCAGAAAAAGAGCCAAGTATTGAACTCCAAACAGCTGAGCTGTCTTCAACTGCAGTTTCAGAGCAGCTTTAGATTAACAGATTACTGCCAGAGGTGTAATTGCTTGCTTGCTGCCATGAGCTCCTGCTCCCCTCACAGCAACAGCCTGAGCAGGCACAGAATAAATGAACTATTGTCTTAGTAACAGCCCACACTGATTTTTTTAAGCCAATAATGAAATTAAAGTTTCCCATACAGAGTTACAACTTAGATTTCTTACTGGGCTTTGGATGCACTACTCAGTACTCTGGTGGGTGCATCTGTTCGAAAACTCAGATTTAGGTTTGCAAATTCAAAATACTGGAAGTTGAGGGGTCCCATTAGCTCAATGTCCTTTGAACTGTACCTTACAGTGTGCTAAGGACCTGCAGCTCATTGACTGTAATGTAGCCTAACACATCTGTTACCTCAGGGACAAGGCTCATTACTCTTTGCTTCTATTAGTCTAGGTGAAAAAACAAGCCAGCTGCCTCTGTGTCATATATTCAGTGTACCATGGAGACACACCCAATAGCCACAGGAAGGCAGGGCTATACAGGAGTCAATATGCAGGAAGCTAAGATGGGATTTACAACCACGCAAAGTCCAACTTCAGAACATACAGGTGGATAAAATACAGATGGATACTACGCTAAGTCCCATAACAAAAAATTAGATTACATTCATCAAAAGTTTTGACACGAAAATAACCTCTACTGGCAACTGTTTCTTTACTCCTCCCAACTCTGTCACAAGGAAAGTTAAAGGTATGGACACATTTCCTGGGCATTTGCTTTGGAATCAGGATAGCAGATTAAAGAAACAGGATTGTGTTCTCCTATTTCTCCAGTGGAATGTGAACCCAGTGCTGATGCTACACTATACAAATACCATAAGCTGTCAACAAAGGAAACACAAAACTGGGAGGTGGAGCAAGAGCTGACTCACAGAACCTGAAGAACCTATTTTTATAAAACTCCTGTGCTTTTGCACATGCATTGCCCTGTTGCCTGTGCTGGATAACACACAAGTAACATGTCACTCTGTAACACAACTACATTCCTCAGAGCAAAATTCTATTCCATAAATATTCTTTCTATTGGAATCAGCCTTCTTTTCACCAAAAGTAGTATCTAATACTAAAAATATAAGGATGGAAAATAAATGGGTGGAAGGAACCTCATGAAGTTCAACAAGGCCAAGCCTAAGTTCCTGGACATGGGCTGGGGTAGTCCATGAACAGCCTGCCCAGAGAACTGCAGCAACTCTGTCATTGTAAGTGTCCAAGGCCAGGTTGGATGGGTCTTTGAGCAACCTGATCTAGTGGAAGGTGTCCCTGCCCATGGCAGGGGAGTTGGAACCAGACAATCTTTAAGGTTCTTTCCAACCCAAACCACTCTATGATCCTATGATAAATGCCTCAGATGGTACTGAGGCTGCATAGACCTTTCCAAATCTAGTCAACTGCTGCTGAACTGGGTTCTGAAGTATATTTTACATACATATGAATATTTTACCTGCCAAATTTGTTCTGCTACCATTCAACAGTGCATTTCTTTCTCCCCTCACCCCCACAAGATATAACCTGCCATGTCTGTGTAATCTTAATAAACCACGCTACTAACATTTCTAATAATATTAAACCTTGTATTTCTCACTTTAAAATGTCACTATTATGTTTTCCATTTTCCTCATACTGGAGATAGGTTTCTTCTTTGTTCCCACCCATAAGCTATCTATAATTATCAGCTGTTTCTCCCCAAATACCTGGCACTTTCCAACTAAATCACTGCAACTCACTTTAGTATTTTAAAACTTACCTTGCTCTTTCTTTTGTTTTCCAGTTTGTTACCCATTCTTCTTGCTGAATACATTATAAAGTGTATTCAGTACACTACAAATAAAATAAAAAAGCTATGCTTCTCTTAGAGCTTGTACACTTCTTCGGAACATTGTTAAAAGCAAATCCCAAAGTTTTTTCTGTATTCTTCTAGAAGAAACTGAGGAGCAAAGACTTTTTTCACATGAAGGTTTCCTTCAGGCAGTATTTCCAATTTCTCCACTGACATAAAAAAAAATTCTTAACCGCTGAAAACAAATTAAAAACATAACTGCCTTCAAATAATCTTCACGACAAGGATATCAAGTACAACACAGCAGATGACTGGTGGACCTTGCTCCTGCAACGTCATCTCTCTTGCCACAGCCCTATCTTGGTGTGCTGGTTTTGGCTGGGGTAGAGTTCATTTTCCTCATAGTAGCTGGTACAGGGCTGTGTTTGGGATTTGTGCTGAAAAGTGTTGGTAACACAAGGATGTTTTTGCTACTGCTGAGCAGTGCTTACACTTTTCTGCTTCCCACTCCACCAGTGAGGAGGCTGGGAGTGCACAAGGAGTTGGGAGGGGACAGAGCCAGGAAAGCTGACCCCAGCTGACCAAAGGGATATCGCATACCATATGGAATCTACTCAGCATATAAAGCTGGAGGAAGAAGAAGGAAAGAAGGGATGTTCAGAGTGATGGTGTTTGTCTTCCCAAGTCACCGTTAGGCATGGAGTCTGGCTTTCCTGGAGGTGGCTGCCTGCCCATTGCATGTGGTGAATGAATTCTTTGGTTTGCTTTGCTTGCATGTGTGGATTCTGCTTTACCTGCTAAGCTGTCTTTGTCTCAACCCACAAGTTTTCTCACTTTCACCCTTTTGATTCTCTCCCCCATCCCACTATGGAGAGTGAGCCAGTGTGGGGCTTAATTGCCAGCTGGGGTTAAACCACAACACTTGGCCATTTTAAAATCATGCAGATGCTTCTTAGAACTGGCAAGTGCACTTAAGCACAGAGCAGTTACACATTAAATGGTAACTATTAAAGATCAACCAATGATTTCTTTTAAACTTTGCTCCAAAACCTCAGCTTTTTACAAAGATAGTGGAGGCTATATCAGTGATTCACTGGCTTATCACTCAACCAGGAAATTCCCTCATTGCCAAGTTAACAAAAGGAATGCAATTACATATTAACTATTAATTGAAGTCCAATTTCAGAGAATGCTATAAATTGCTAGGGAATCAGGTAAGGTTTTCTTACAGGTTGACAGAAAACCTAGCAGAAAGGGAACCTCACTGAGTTTTTTTATGATCTCGCAAAGGTTTTCTGTTTGTTTCTTTCTTTCTTTCACAGGAAAAAAAAATCACCTTTCTAATCTATGTATCAGACAGGAAGAGTTGGGCATTATGAATCTTAAACGTGAGATTTGTGGCTAAGTGCTCTTTAAGCCCACCCCTTTATCCTTTACACCAAACCTAAGACGCCAAAGTTCAGATATTTTTTTTCTGATGAGAATTTGGTTTGATGAATATTACACAAATGACATATTGAGTATAAATATTCAGCGTTCTGGAAATTCAGGCCCTCACTGAGCTAAATGTTAACACCAGCATTTCTTGTAAGATGAAGCCTTCAACTCTACACAGTACTGCAATAGTTTTATATTGACATAGCAGTCATTAAGCCAAACTCTGCCTGCCAGCACAGAAATTTGATACAACCTGCCTGAAGTGCCTCTCACTCATTCACACAGTACACACACTGCATTCATTGTATAGATCACAGTATAGATAGATCTCACAGTCACATCCAGACTCTGTGAGCAAGGAGACGTTCAGTTCTCAGTTTTAGTTCAAATGCCCATCCCTCCTCCAGCAGCAGTGCAATGCCATGAACTGAAGGACTGCTGGAGTGCAACTCCTGCAGATGTATCAAGCCAATGACAGAGCTTGATATAAGGTGCTGGGAGACCGAACATTTAATCCAGTTTGGGTTCAGCCACAGCTCACACTTGTGCCGTTTATGAATTAAAATCAAGTCTGAGTGCTCAAGGCAATGCAGGTACCCTCAATAAAGGTGACCTACTTGGAGTAGAGTAACCCAAACTAGATACTACAGTGAAGATAAATCTGTAGACACTGTAGAAAGCTAGCAATTGCAAATAAAATTAGACAGCTGAACAGTGTATTGAAGGGGTATAAATATAAAGGACAAGGTTCAAAACCCCAGTGGCAAAATCCTGAACTCCTAACCATCTGACATTATTATACTAGATCCTAAGAAGTACAGATCTTAAGAACCTCTCCTCCCCTCTAGAGACACTCTCCATTGATGTGATTCAGCTGTGCAGTCTTCTGAGTTCCAGCCAAGGCCCGGAGCCCGTGCAAGCAGCAGGCATTTGGTGTGAACTGAAGCAACTCGTGAAGAATGAGCCCAGGTTGCAAGCAATTCAAGAATAATATGGAAGGAATCACTGTATCTAGCAAGCCTGTCCCAAAGATAAGGATGTGTTATCCTCACTTAACACTGCCAAATCCAGAACTGCTTTAAGCAGACACATGTGACTTGAATCCCAAAGGTACTTGGTTCAGATCATCCCTGCCTTTTTCCTGCTACTGCAAACACCAGTGTAACTTGCACAAGGAATTAGGCCATGTAGGCAGCCTGTAGGATTGTTAGACAGAGTCACTCCTAAGAACACACCACTCTAAAGAATGCAAATTTCTACTTACTACAACCAGCCTTTCCCAAAATCGGTATTTTTGCTGCACATATCACCTCTACAAACGAGAACATCACACATCCCCAAACCAGCGGATCCTTATCCCACATGTGATTTTAAATCATGAGTTCCCACAACGCCTAACAATGGACAAGGGAATAATAAGCTTCAGTTTCTAAAGGAAGAGGTTATTATAAATCACTTTCTTCACAACTGTCACCTCCCTCACACTCACCTGCAGCCTCAGTGCACACACAGAATTCAAGTGAGTCAAGTGCAGTGCCTACAGAGAAAGGCAACCCCCCAGTCCATCACTTAATGTCCATTCTAAGACCCATTTTGTCATTCTGCACGTTTGTTGAAAAGTAAACGTTGTTTTAGATCTCACCCCCTCTGTGTAGAGGCCACCTGACAAATAAACTTCCCACTGTGGTTCTCACTCAGTTTTAGAAAGGTTTGTTGTGTATGTTCTTTATGTCCCAAATAACACAGCCCTCCATTGCTGAAAGCTGTGTCAGTCTACTCCACCCAGTCATTCCTTTAAAAGCTTTTCTCTGGAACCTGTCTTCCTCACTGTGGTTTAAAACACAGTTTATGGGATTCAATAAAATGAAACAACTTGCTGTACCTTCTGGCATTTATCTTTTACCTTCCAGTTTATTCCATAACTCCATGCATTATTACATTCATTATCTCTGCATCCTCTGGGTTTCTGACTTAATCCACAAGCGCTGTACTGCTAGAGCGTTTCTCATTTCAAAAACCTGGTATGAAATCGTGATACCACGCAAATACTTTGTAAAGTGTGCATTTCTGATAACTTTACACGCAGCTCTGCATCACTGAGCATCTTCTCAGCAGAGCCCCAGCGGCGCCCTGAGCGCCAAGCTCGGCACACCAACACAGCTCCGACGAGCTCCGCGCCCCCTCCCAACTCCACACACAGCCGCCTCCCCGCAGAGACCTCACCTGCGCCCTCCCCTCCCTCTGCCCGAACCGCTCCATACCCACACATTTCTCTCAGCGTCTCTCCGATCCCACCCTTCCCCTCCCCAGCCTGCTCCCACAGACTCTCTTCCCGCCCCATTCACCGACCCCAAACGCCTCCTCCTGCGGGCCAGCTCCACACGGCCCCCCTCGGGCTTCGCTTCCCCTCCGGCCCAGCGGCCCCGCCTCTCCGACGGGGCGGCCCCGGCCCGGGGCTTCTTGCTCGCCACCTGCGCCCCGCCCGGGCCCCGCTCGCCCCTCGCCGCCGGCCCCCGGCCCGGCCCGGCTCCCCTCAGCTCCGGGGGCTTTCCGGGCGCCGCGGGTCCCGTCCGGCAAAGGCCTTCGTTGCTGCAGTCCCGAGCCCGCCTGCTCCCGTTTTCACCGAGCGGCCCGCGAGCGGCATGCGCGCCCGCCGGGGCTCGGGGGGGCCGCCAGGGCGGTAGGGCCGGGGCCGGGCCGGGCGCCCGGCAGGGCATGGCTGCGGCCCCGGGCTAAAGGGATGGCCTGGGCCCCGGGCAGGGCATGGGCTGGGCCCCGGGCTAGGGCATGGCGCCCCGGGCCAGGGGCATGGGCGGGGCCCGGGCAGGGCCAATGGCCTGGGCCCCGGGCAGGGCAGTGGCTGGGCCCCAGCGGGGCGGGGGGGGGTTGAGCCCCCTGGGCCCTGGAGCCCCTTGCCCACCTTTTCCCACGAGCGCCCCGCCGGGCCCGGGTCCCGCCGGCGGAAAAAGGGGCACTTGTGCGGCCGGGTTTGTAAGAGGGGCAAGGCTGGCTCGGATGCAGGTGCGGACCTGCCATAGAGAACGGCACTACGCTGGGCAAAGAAGCGAATTGGCCACCAAATTTGGAAGATCATATTTAGGCAAAACTTTATGCTTAAATTAGGAGTTGATTTCCCAATGGTTGGCAAAGGACAGCGTAGCACATCAAAACTGGGTGAAATCCAGGTCCCACAGAACTGGAACAGAAACCTGTCCCACCAATTACAATAGTAAACCATGGGAGACAAGCACACTACTAATAAAGGTAATTTTAATAGTAGGTATGTGTTTTATAAGACATTCATTAGAAGTATGTTTTAGGAGAATGCACTTTGTTAACACCAAACAGAAGGCTCTGGCAGCTCCAAAAGAGTTTGCTTCAAAGTGTGGAACTGCTCCTGAACTCAAAAATGGGCCATGATCTTTCAGTGACCACACTGACTGTACCTGCTTGCAGATGTCAGCATCACTCTTGAAATTAAACTGTCAGATATTTCAGGTATCACAGGTTAGACTAAATACTTGAAAAAAGGAGCCAAGATCTTGTCAGTTTTATGAATTTAATTAATTTTCCATTCCTTCCCAAGGGAAAAGGCCTTGGTTTTCAGCAGCTTTAGGCTATCAACATAATCTGGGTTATATTTGCCTCCTATGCCTCTCTACAGAACTCTAGACATTTGCCATTGGTTTGAACAGAGTTCAGCATTTCTTTGCTCTGAGCTGTACGCTTTTTTAATGAATAAACTTTAGTTAACTCCCCAAAATTTCAGTCCCATGGAGTATTTTTTTTTGCTTTGCAGTTCTCCCTATTGAACTCACATCTGATTACAATAGACTAAACCCAATACTCTGATACTATTTTAGCATCTTTTGTTCTGTCCCATGGAGAACTGCTTATCAGATGTTTATGCTGGCCTTATTTTATGTGATAATAACCAGGCACAGTGCTCAGCTCGCATCTATAACAATTTATTTGACCTCGTCCACTTTGGTTAATAACCAAATACTTTCTAAGTGTTCATTTGTCACACCAGTCATTTCAGGCAGGTGTTCATCGCATTCCCTGTCAGAAATACAAATAAATCATACAGGTGGGGTACAATATGCTCTCTTAAAATGATGCCTAAAACACTGACAAAACTAATGATATCTACTAATGACTAAAACCAGAGGTAAACTAATGAAAGGCATGACATATCAGCTAGACATGCAACATAACAGCCAAGTAGCATCTGACAATTTGACTTAAGGATATTTTTTTTCTTACATTAAGTAATTAATCTAATAATATGGAATATAATCCATGTTTAGGTTGTCAAACAGCTCTTCGGAGGTTCATATAGACCATTTTGATGTGGCAGCAGAGAGAGCAAAGGCACTCAAAACACTGAATAACATCAGGAGTTGGGGAGTGGAGTGTTTCCCAGCAGAGCTCTATAAAAAAAGAGAGACATCTGATAAACCCATTTCAAAATAGTTCTATTTATCACTATTATAAAAGCATAGAAAGTTTCAGAGAAATCTTTTCCTATTGGCCCCTTCTATTATGTAGGCACTTCTGATGTTAAAAAGATCATGTGTCACATCCATAGCGCCCATAAATCAACAGGTGTTCAGTTTTCAAGTGATACGCGGGGACAAACATGGAAAACACCTCTGTGGTCCCACTTTTCTTCATTTTTGTCGATACTATTCCCATTTATTATGTTGCACATGTCTTCTCAAATAGTTATTCAGATACAGGAAATCTGATAGATACCTCACAGTATAAACAACAGTTTCAGTTTTCTGTGACAGGTATAGGAAGAAACCAGTAGAACCTACAAAGAAGAAAAGTGCTTACCACTTGACTGCCTCCAGAGGAAGGTGACTGTTGAAAACAAACAAACAAATAAATCTAAAAGTGTTCTCACACAATGGTTTTGAAAACAGTTTTTGTCTGCAAAAGTTTTGATTACCTTAACCCACAGCATGGGTTTAATTTGTTCAAGAGGAAAATTGCTTTGCATTGATAAAGCAAACAGTTTTAGTTATGTACAGATGTCTCGTGGTACATCTGAAAATTTCAGCTAAAACTGATGGAAAGACAAAAGTCTATTTTTCTCTCATTCCATTATCATATTTGATACAGAGTTTTCCATCTCTATAATTGAAAGAGGACGTTAAAAATTTGACGAGTACTGAAAACAAAACAAAAAAAAGAAGTGCGAAACCAGGTAACCTGCCAGCAAAAAACTCAAGAATCTAGCTTATTAAAAAAAAATAAAAAGTGAAGGATTAACTGAGCACAGTCTATAAAATCTACACAGAGAACAAGAATTTAAAAAACAGAGGACAGAAAAATGTAACAAGGCCCCTAACTGAAATCTGAAACAAGAGAGATTTAGATTTAAAATATAACTGACACTGAAATTGCTTTCCCAGGCTGAGGCCATATTTTCCACAGTGGTTTCTTTAAATATGCTCTAATATAAATGGAACTAATACAGAATGTTCTCTTCAGACCAAATCATCCTAAAATTGCTCTACCTACCACCCAGGTTTCTTTGTTTACTAAGAAAAGAAGATGAAAAGGCTGTAATTAAAGTATTCTTACCTGTTTTCCAGAATAAGTGCTTCCTGAGCCAGAGCCACCCTGTAAAATAATTATCAACCATTTAATTTTCTAGTATGAGACTCCAAGTGATCGGTGTCCAAAGAGCACATAGCAGTCTTGAAAATGCCCTGGATAGCATTAGATTTGATATTGACTTTGATTTTACCATTTTTGTTGCACTTTCCTCCCCTATTTTAATTGAATGGTCTTGAGTAAGCACAGCTATGTCCTCTTTATTCCATGAACAGTTTCAGAGGAATGTGTCAAAGCAATGTGCCATTGACTGAACTGCAGAGTTTGAAACTGAAACAGTTACCCTGATATTTAAATACATCATTCTTATCAGAATGATCCAAACATACTCCTATGAGTAAGTGACAGAGTATATAAAAACTTTGCTATGGGAGGAGTAAATGCTGCCTCATCCTAAGGTTCAAGTTTGAACAAAATATTCCAATCTTTTTGGTAATTTTTTTCAGACATTTACCATTGTAACATAATTTTAAATTTCACCCTCATTACTGTTATCTATTTTAAAAACCAATATCCACATTTCTAACTTGGTTGCAGAATACTGAAAGAAGAATATCCTTACTGGCTTTCCTTGATGACTGCTTCCTGAGGAAGATGAACCCTGAAAAAAGATACCTGTTTTTGACTCTATTTGCACTTATATGTTCTCACTGTCTGGAATAAAGGACCACAGGAGAACGAACACTGTCTTGTGTCCAGTCCTCTAAAAATCTCAGGGAAAACCTTGTCTGAAATACAAATATTTAGCATCGTTTTGTTACAAGTATTCTTTCAAATGATGTATTGGAAATTTTGATACAGTGTTCTCAAGAAGAAAGAACTGTTTCGTAGTTGTGATGTGTTTAATATATGGAATGGAAAAAATAATAAGGTCTAATGAAACATTAATTTGCCTGGTATCAATCTATGTTTACATTTGGGGGAAAAACGGACACCACCACCAAAAAATGCAAATGTTAGAGTCCTTCACTCTACAGCCACTATTTGAAAAAAGCTCTAATAAGAAAGGTAACTCTAAAAAAATGGATATAGAAAAATCAACCATCCAGCTTTCTGGGAAAGTGGCTCTGCTCATTTGAATGGCATTGCCAATAGGAAATGTTACCAAGCATTGAATACTTAATGGACATCAAATACAGGACACAAAGTGTCTCACCTTTATGATTCATGTATTAGAAAAGGTAACATTTATGCCCACTTTTTAATAACAGGTACACCTTCTTTTCTATAAGCGATAAGCGAAAACATTGTGTGTGCTTATCTCCTGCCATTGAAGGACAAGAGCAAGGTCCAAATTACATAGTAAAAATAGTAGTCTGAAATGGGAGAAGTTGAAAATATGCACAGTTAAATGGCAACTATTGCGTCCTTCAAAAAGAAAAAGTAAGTATTTTCTTCAAAGCAAGCCAGAAATACTTAGGACAAATGCATTTAAAATCAATGAAAAACTGAGCCCTGAGGAGGAAGTGTATGATTATTATGAATTTAAACAGAAATAACTATTCAGAAGTTTGTTAAACAAACAAACAAATTAAAAATAAAATCCTGTGATCTCATTCTGTGATTACCAGAAGTTCAGTTACATAGTAAAATGCTGTCTCTAAACAATGGAACTGTGTGAAAATAAATATTTTATTTGCATTTGTTGAGATTATCCCAGATGACTAAATCATGTGAAACTCTTTGCATATTGAATTAATTCTCAGAATACTGTCTGGTCCATAACTAACTAGATACGGGTTTTTTAACAGGTATATAAGAAAAAAGGAAGGTAAATTTGAATTTTTTGACTTACTGGTTTACCATGTTGTCTGCCTCCAGAAGAATATGAGCCCTGTAAGAAGTCAATGCAACATCTATTAATTGAAGGAAAAATCTGTCACTGTCTTGAGACAATTTGTGCAGTACTTAGAACAAACTTATGTGGATGTTGTTTGAACAAAAACAGTAAATGGGGTACCTAAAACTTCATCTCTATACTGCACACCAAACCAGTGGCAATTTGAACTAAGAGAGCAGTGTTATGAAATACAGTTTGGTGGTTATAGTACATTCAAAGGAATGTTTTACACAGAGCAGTAATTCATTGGAACCAAATCTTTTATTCACCTTGCTGAAACGACCAATTGGTATTACCTCAACTATTTAGGCTTTATAAAATGGCCAAATTAATGTATCTTTCAGCATCAAGTAACTGACCTGATCTAGAAAGTATGTTAGGAAGAAGCTAGGAGTGATGGGATGGAAAGATACTCACCGGCCCACCATACTGGCTGCTCCCTGAGGGATAAGATCCCTATTAAAAAGAATATGAGAATTTAACAGCAGTTACTTTTTTTTTCCTATGCAGAATGAAACATCACAGAATGACTTTTAACAGGAGATCTCTGTAACAATCTGGAAAGTATATTAATCTAAAAATATTCAGTGAAAGACTTTGACTTAATGCCTCTAAGTTCCTTAACAGCCGAAAGTACTAAACTGGGCAAACAGTCACAAAACACCTGCTAAGACTGTTCTGTTACATAAATAAATGGATCTAAAGTGTCTTACATATGGCTTTCAAGAGAAAAAAAATCTACTTTATGTGTGATTTTCTGCTACATCAGATGTGTTCAGAGAGCATCATGTCTATTATTGGAAAAATATACTTATGATTCCAAATAGGTAATTGGGAACAAGATTGATTTGCAGCTGTTAAAAATCCTCTCCATGCTACAAGAGATTATCTTCTTTGTAGAGTGATACTGAACTCAACTGCTTGGCGATGGAATGAAAAGAAATTATTTTTTTAAGTGTAGCAGAGTGAAACATTGCAAACACAATAATACTAATGAAAAATATGCTCCATCTTATTAGACAGCCCTCCATTACATCTGTCAACTACTTGCAGTAGTAAGATTTCAGAATCAGTTACAAACTACTAAGTGTAGAGAAGGTACTCAGGGAGCTGATTACAGTAAGAGACTTGAACTGCAGCTGAAGATGAGGAAAGTAGTATTATTGGGTGCAACACACCAGAATTTATATTTTCAAAGCAATATCTATTGGTATATTTTGTGCCAAATTTTTTCAAATATTCAATCTAAACAAGTTTAAAAAAAAAGATAACTTCAATATAATTGAAAAATAACATAGAAAATATATTTTGAACTGGCATCATAGCAATGTGAAACTGAAACATAAAAATGGTTAATAAAATTATCACTTGAGATAAGAGGCATTTTGAGGTAAAACAACTAGAATTATGATCTGTGGAATTTCTTTAAACTGAAGTTTGTTTGTGCTACTCCATTTCAGTTACTGAGAGATGGTCCCTGTTTTCAAATATTCATTAAGAGTGTCTCTGAAAAACCAATAGTATATGCACTGCATCATATTTTTCTTTTAATAACTAGCAAGTAGAAAGAAGATCTTGAAAACAAAGAAAAAGTGCTTGCCTGTCCGCCATACTGATTGCTTCCAGAATATGATGAACCCTGTAAAAAGAACGGGAAATTTTCATAAATAGTTTTCTAAGTAGAATCTGTCCTTAAAAAGTCCTGGGCCTAATATAAACAATACTCCTGACATTGATTAACTTGAAGAACTTTACACAGTTATTAATGCAATGGCAAATGACTAGTTATCCACACATCATGCTAATGGTTTAGGCAGTGAGATGAACCCTGTGAATGATTCTTCAGTAATTTTTCGAGGTAAGAAAGCTCCTGTAACTACAAAGTAAGATCTTGGCTCTAGTTCATAGGAAGATATAACTGAAATGTCAAGAGTGACTTAATAAGAGCCCCATACACTCTCTGGAATTATTGTCCTTATCTCTGTGACTAAACTGAACTCAATATTTGATGGATTCTGGGCAAATATGGCAACTGAGCCATGTTTATTCCTGAGGAATAGTTCCCAAGGAACTAATCTGTGTAAATGTTAAAGACAAACTGCCTACCTGTCCACCAGCATAGTTGGCTCCTCCAAAAGAGCCCTGTGTTCAACAGAAATAGAAGTGTTTACTCTGTATTAAATTCAATGTCACATAGAGGAGAAACAAGACAACATATTGACCAATTGCAATGATCAAGTCATTTACACTGATTACTACTATTCTTTTGATTAAACAAGTAAAGGATTTAGTTTTGATTCATTGTGATTTATATGTCAAATAATTTATGTTTATATAATATATATAATATATATAAGTGATAATATATTATAAAATAATATAATTTCTATTTATATAAATTCTAATTTTTAGGTTATTTTTGACACTTTTGATTCTCAGAATTTGCATGGGTGTCATGAGTTGTATACTTGGGCATGTAGTTTTGCTTGATTATGTAATCAAGGAAAGAGAAGTAGTCATCTAAGCAATTTTGACTATACTGAGCAAACAGGTCACTGAACCATCTCTTGGAAGTAAATTAGCTTGGTCTCAGCAAACCAGTGGAGTGGGGTTTCTCAGATGTTGGGAGGGCATTTGTTTGTTTCTTTTTAAAGTATTTACGAAAGTATAAGGAATATACTAATTAGACAGAAAAAATGGAAATATATAACTTTTTAAATGTGTTGCTCTGCTCCAATCTGAAAGCATTTGGGGACATGATTTTAGATCTAAGTTTCACTAGTTGAATCATACTGTTAGTAACCGTCATAAGAGCAGTACTGTTACACACACATGTCTAAAACCCAATGAAATATTTGGGAAACAGATTCTTAGAAAAGTCCCAGGCCTCTCTCACAAACTGAGTAGCTAGTTTTGAATACACTACTAAAGTTGCAAGTCACTTAATATTTTTGTCTTTAGCAGGTTCAAAATTGTTCATTTTAGCATAATGTGAAGAAAACTTCCATCATACATAGAATTTCACAGATAGAATTATTTCAAGAAATGTAGTTCCTTGGGAATTTTCCAGTACTATGAGAAATATATAAAGACAAAGAATACTTACTGGACCTCCACCGGGGCACACACACCCACCCTGTACAAAACACAACCAAACTTACTTTCCTGGGTCTCTGATTGGAATAGGACTCTGAATTCGTAAATCAAACTCACATTCTGCTAACTGTAAGCAAATGGACTATAAAATCCTGCTCATAGACTCCCCAAGCTCCATCTAAAAAGTAGTTTCTTTTTGCCTCCACTGCCCTTTTCAGGCGAGCTGTGCAGTTACTCATCAATTTTTTAAATAGAATTTTCTAATTTCTCATTTAAAATTTACACTAAAAACTCTTAAAATGATGAGTAGCAGATTCTGAGTAGTAATACAGATTTTATTTTTTTCCCCCTGAGGACACCAGAGCACCTAGAATTTTCCCAGGGACGTGGTCACAGCACGAAGCCTGCCAGAGTTCAAGAAGTGTTTGGACAATGCCCTCAGGCACATGATGTGACTCTTGGGGTGTCCTGTGCAGGGCCAGGAGTTGGACTCAGTGGTCCTGATGGGTCCCTTCCAACTCTAGCATATCCTGTGATTTTGTGAATACATACATACAGTACTCTTTCATGCTACGGATGTTACAGGAAACACTAAAGATGACTTCCAGTTGAGGCTTATTAGGTAATTTCTACTCTGATAAAACTAAGTAAGAGGTGGTTAGGGGTTTACCATTTAGTGTTTCACTTTCCACATTCAATCTGGATGAAATGTGTAAAGGGAAGCAGTTCTCATGAAGGAAACCTACACAAAGCAGTTTGTGAGTGCCTGACACTAGCAGAGCTGAACATTGCCGAGAAAGAAGGACATACCTGTCCACCAGACTGTCTGACTCCTGAAGAAAAGCCCTGGAAAAAATGAGTAACTAATTATTTCTGTGTTACTGAGTAACATTCTCACTTGTTCTCTGTGGTCCTCAGTCTTTCAAATTGCTTCTGTTTAAATGTAACAACAAAAAATGGGCTTCTTGAACCATGATCTGTTAAAGAAGCATTTCCATGCAGTCACACAGGCCCCTGTATCATTTGCTCATACCATGATCTGACATACTGCTCACACCTATATTTAGCAATCCTCACTCAGCCTGGCTTAAAGCCATTCTTTTTTAGAATGTTCCTTTTTTGCAAAAAATACAGGTCCATTTTCCTAATGTTTTTCTAACTGTTTACCCAAAGTGCAGCTACTTTGGAAGTTAAAAGTTTTACCTGTCCACTGTACTGGCTGCTTCCTGAAGAAGCCACACCCTAAAGAAATGAGAAAGCATTTATATATGTTGCACATTATTTAACTTATGACCTGTCACAGAAAAACATATTTTTATTTGTCTTCCATGAACTTAAGTGTCATAGGAATGCAAACACTTATTTTATGGCCATACTGAAAGCCACTGGCCTTTACAGTGGCTGCTATTTAGACAGAACAATGAAGTTTGAATTAAAGTCAGCTTTAGGCAGGTGAGAGTAGTGCTGCTGCCCTGGATCGTGTGCTCACAGCAGCCTCCTATGTTTTACTTATGAGAGTAGGCTGACACAACAGAAAGTCATATATTTATCTGGTCTGCCTAAACACTGTTTTGCTGTAAGATACCCCTTTACAAAGTATTCAATTTTTCACAAAAAAATGGAAAGATGAACAATGGAAAAAACAATCCATAAATAGAAAAACAATTCTCACCTGTCCTCCATAATGGCTGCCACCTGGGAAATATGGACCCTGAAGCAAAGGTGCCAATTATTTCTCAAATCAAAAAGCTTCTTTAAGAGCTTTTTTTAAGAAAGACTGTTTCCTTTCTCTGTTGCATAATGAAAAATTACAGGAAGATAGACATTCAACCTATTGCTTTATGTGTTCTGTGCAAATTAGGGAGTGTCCTTAACATATGAATCTTCCATAATATTGATCATGAGCTATTAAGATGCATGTGTAGCTTTTTGAGACTACTTGGACTGAAAAATCTCTTTCTCCTCTAATCCCCTATCCAATAAATCCGACAGTCAATGTTTTCTGAGTCCAAGGATGAGTTTGTTGGGGATGTCACTCCATATTAGAGGTTATACCTCTAGGTAGCACTAGCAACCCTATCCATCATCTTTCATTTCACAAGGGCATGGAACACCTCTCTTAGCAACTCCTGATCTTCTGCCCTGTTCCTCTTCTGAGACATACTGCTTCTCTGACATCAACTTTGATTTTGCATTTTACCAAAGGAAGTGAGGTAGAGGAGGAATGAAATCTCCTTCCAGCCACTCTTTACTGTTAGAGCTAAGAAACCTTGACAGCAGCAGGGCAGGCTGGAGGGTAGAACAAGGCCAGAACTGAATTAATTGTGATACAACAGAAGCACCAGATCTACATAGGTTTTGTACTGTTTCAGATAGATACCAGATCATAAATTATCAGATCAACAGAGTTTACTCAAAAAGTTTTTTCAGTTAATATAAAAGTATCAAGTTTTGATGTGGGAACTGTGTGTTAGAATAAGAACTACATAGGAGGAGATTCTCACCTGCCCTCCATACTGGCTGCCTCCTGAAGAAGGTGAACCCTGAACAAAAAAGAATTTAATGATCTCTGTCTGTCATTCTAGCCCTTTGAACCATGCTCCACATAAGGGAGAAGTATCCAGTTGCTTTCACTGCAGAACTATGAGTGGATTGAACCACAAATGGGTAAGAATCATCTGCATTTACCATGATGAATCAGAAATTCCATCTTAAAAATTCTTTTGTAGCTTTGTATCACATACATTTATAACTACTGTATACTTAGCAACAAATTAGATTAAACATGGGGGGAAAAATCACCAAAATAAAACACAATCTCCTTAAAATGTTCTTTTACACAGAGACGTTTATCGAATGTCTCTGATGAAGTAGTAAGCACCACAAGGGAAGAATTCTCACCTGTCCACCATATTGGCTGCCTCCTGAGGAAGGTGAACCCTGAAAATAAAAAAGGAAACGGAAACTTTTTTACATCTATTTCATAGACTCATAGAATCATTTCATGAGGCTTTAAAAAATTTTGGTTAATTTCATGAAGTACTTATGTCAGAAATTCATAACCTTTTGTCCTGGAAATTTCAGGAGTTAAGTCAATCATGTATTTCACATTCTATTTTTTCTTAGTCTTAAATAATGATCTTCATCTGAACTTGTTTTGTTTAATCACAGTGGCACCAGAGCATTATGGAGAAAGATTTACTGAGAAGATTTTAGACTAAATTAAAGCTAAAATAGACAACCAGGTAGACAGTGAATAAACTGAAGTTTTGCATAGGTCAAAACTACAAGAGCAGGGACTACTGAATGCTTACTTGTCCACCATATTGGCTGCCTCCATAAGAAGATGGCCCCTACAAAAATATTGAAAATTGGTTATTTCTGAATTCATGGAGATGAGCAGCAAAGAAATCTATATTTTGTTATTTGACTGTTTGTGTGCAATTATCCCAGAATAAACTGCATTTTTGTCTTCCTTGAATTCACATTATTATGACAGAATACAGACCACTGTCAATTTTCTTGAAATAATAGAGATTTTCTATTAATATGAGTCAAATACTTATAAAACAAATATATAATATAAAATATTAAAAGTAAGAGCTTACATGTCCTCCATACTGGCTAGCTCCTGAGGAATATGAATCCTGTAAAGAATACCAAATGAGTGAATTACCTGCAGTAGGATTTCCTTAAATCAAAACATGACTCTCCCAGGACAACAGGAGCAAGAGAGCAGGGTAAGAGTGAAGACAGGTGAGCAGGACTTGCATTATGCTTTAATGTTCAAGCCTTACAAGGTAAGTTGGAGAAATACCTGAGCTCCTAAGCAAGGGTGGAAGGCAAAGATGTACTGCTTTGTTTGTGTGACTTGTTGGGAAGGTTAAAGTGGCCTTGTTTCCAGTTCTTTCTCTGCTCATTTCTAGAGAATGGAATTTCTTTATTTGGAAAGCTGAGTCCTGGGTCAAACCTAGCAGTAAAATATTGGCTACCCAACAGGCCTCTGAAAACCAAACTTAGCAAATTTACTGAAACCTCATACAACAAGAGGTTTCTTTAAAGAGAGGAAATTGGATTTGCTTTTCTTCATAATGGGATTAGGTCCACTAGTAATAAAAAATGCTACATTTTGATTAATTTTTTCTCCACACTTTTTTTTTGTGAGCTTCATTATGCAAATTTCAGGAAAATAAGGGCACTATTTGCTAAAAAACTCCTTGTGTATAATTTTTAGGACATATCAAACCCGATGAATTTCATTTACTGAGCTTTTGCCCTTTATACACAGTTCCCATATAGAAACTGAATTTAATTGAGTGAATGAATAACCATCATTTTCAGATGTGAAAAATTTGCTCTCCTTTTGAAATGAGTGCTTACTTGGCTGCTGTACTGACTGCCTCCAGAAGAAGATGAGTCCTGGGAAAAAAAAATAACATAGCAATCAGTTGTTTTTCTCTGAAAGAACTATTTCAAAGCAAAACTTCTTGAAGAATAGCAGTATATAAATTTATATTTTAAACCTTTTTGCTTGGGTTTAAAGTCCATTCAAAATGTAAAATCTAGCCCTCTCTACTCTGTTAATAAGTCTAAAATTTAGAGTGTAATTGTATACCAGAATGGCTGCCTCCAGAGCCCTTTCAGAAAGGAAATACTGGTTATTTCACTTCAAAGGATATGAATGAAGGATGGGCAGCTTGTTTGTTTCAGTTTAAAATCACTATACTGAAGAACTACATCCTTACAAAAAGTTTTAATATTAATTCTTCCAGAGTACTACAGACCTTTAGAGTACTCTGAGATTCCACAAGATCTGCTAAGCTCATAAGCTGTTTTGTGTTTAGCACATAATGTGAAATATGTATCAGAAATGTGTCCTTCATCATGAATCTTAACTGTGTAAAATGACTTTTCAATTGCCCTGTAAAGAAGATATTAAAGATGATGATCTGAGGTAAACTGCAACATGTACTTGGGGGACAACTAAGATCTACACTCAATATGCAAAAGCTGCTCTCCCATGCTGAGGTACTGGGTGTATCTATGCATTAAAGTACAGATCAGGAGTGTCCCTCTGAGACAGAAGTCCTGATAGTTCCCACTCACTGTAGTTTGTTTTTCTATCATGGGTTGGTCTCAGAGTGAATTAACTGGATGCCATTCAGATTAAACTAAATTTTAAAATGCTCTCTAGGGATACACTTAATGCATTCAGGTAGTAAATGGACTTCTGGCCCATGGGACCAGACCAGAGCAGATCATTCCTGAAATGTGTGTAGTATCAGTTCATCAGCACTGTTGCAGTTTGCAGCACTCATTGATGTAGACACTCCACTATGTTCCCTCCTTTATGTACAATCCTCAGTTCCAAACTGCTGACAGCCAAGTCAGTAAAGAAACCAAAAAGAATCAGTCCCAATTGGAAGTTTCAAAGGAAACAAATGCCAACAACAGTAATATGAAGGATGTAGAACACAGGTAGTTAAGAATATTTTCCGAAGTGTAGATACATACACTTTCCTCCTTCCTACAAGGGAGAACAAGACCAGTCCTATTTATCATGTAATATTAATTTTTGTATGGTACATTTCTGTAGCAGTGTCCAAGCCAGCTTTGTATCAGTCAGCAGTCTGGTACAACGTGGTACAATGCCACAGAGTTCTGTGCTAGATGCAAAAAGACCCAAATGTTTTTCTTCCCTTTGGTGCAGCACATACAGAGCTCCCACGAGATACATTATGACTTTCCAACACACAGTGAACAGAACTGGAGTGCTGTCAACAGATCTCTCCTGCAAAAATGTTCTTATCCCTGTGAGAGGGCAAGCAACATTAGATGACCGATCTATGAATACTAACCTTTTTTTCACAGTAAATGATCTACAAGGAATATAATCATGTAAATCCATATCCTTGGGGGATATTTTTACAGAATTCCAAAGAAGCCAATGGAACAGACTCCTGAAGTAAATATTTATACTGTTATGTACCTGCATTTTTGACAAACATTTTTCATTGAAAGACTTCTCTTTACATGAAAACTATTTTAAATGGAAAGTGAAGCTGAGTGTTGCATGAATGTCCTGTGTATATTTTTGATCGAAACTACGGTATGTTATTTTCACAAATGTATGACTTCTATTAGGCACTGACTCTTTTAACCTCTCCAGTTAAAGGAGACAAAGCAAACAGAGGGCACACTTAAAAGCTTAAGAAGATTGCTTACATTTGCAGAGGCATCACTTCTGACTAAGGTAGGGGATCCACCCTGTATGGGGCAAAAAAAAAAGAAAAGAAAAATTAGCCTTTGTCTTTGATCATAAACTGGAAATGAAACAAAACCTTAAAATGCCTGTTCTACAGCATTTCAAAGGAAAAATATCACAGTCTGAAATTAATTGCACTTGCATCTCACTTCCTTTTATCAATTTACCAAGATAACAAACAGTCTTTTTTTGGCCTGAAAGACCATAAATCAAAATATATCATATTGTATCTATCTATCATATTGTTTACCCTGGAGAAAAGCAGGGTTGGGGGGACCTTATTGCTCTCTACAACTATGTGAAAGGAGGTTATAGTGAGGTGAAGGGTTGTGCCTTCTTTGGAGTAACAAGCAATAAACAAGAGGTAATGGCCTCAAGTTGGTCCAGGGGAGGTTTAGATTGGATAGTAAGAAACAAATTCTTCACTGAAAGGATTATAAAGCACTGGAACAGCCTGCTCAGGGAAGGGGTTGAGTCACCACACCTGGATATATTTAAAAGATGTGTACATGTGGCACTTAGGAACATGGTTTAGTGGTGGCCTTGGCAGTACTGAGTTAATGGTTGAACTCGAGGCATTTTCCAACCTAAATGATTTGATGATTCAATAATGCTGAATTCTTCATCTTGGCATAATGAGAAATAACCCCTACCATATCAGAAACATCTAAGTCACCAAAGGAACAATGAATATAAAATTAAGAGTACATTAAAGTAAGTTAAAAATAATAGATAATTTTCCAGTTAAATAGTTTAGTAAAAGAAAATGTATAGTGAAAAAGTAGCACTTACAGAACTTCCCCCAGAACAATCACATGCACCCTGTAAAGAATACAGAAAGTATTTAAGATATCAAGAGCACAGGACTGAAATAGACTCCAGAGCCAACTCAAATTACTTCTACCATCCCAGGCGTGCAAACCATAAAGATACATTCTTAACTGCCCGACTTCTAGAAATGAATTTATTTCATCCTATGCAACTATTTCTGCACTTACTGCTCTGATGGAGCAACAAAATGCTAATTTTGTTATCTTCAAATTTTCTTATATACAGTCTTTACCTTAAAAACCTTACTCACCAGAAGGAAGAAAAAAAAATTCCGAGTAGTACTACAGAAAGCAATTTTTTTTCCTAGAGAGTCCAGAGCACCTGGAGTACATGCAGTACTATGTCCTGCTACAGATGATACAGAAAACAGGTGATTTCTACTCTGATAAAACTAACTGAGAGGTGGCCAGGAGTTCACCATTCACTGTCTCACTTTCTACATTCAATCTGCATGAGATGTGTAAGAAGAAAAATGTTTAGCACCAAAGCAGGTACAGAAGCTCAGATACAACTGTCAGCCAGTTACTACTGGCTACTCTGGCTTGCAGAATGTCCAAATGACATGGCAAAAGAAAACGTGTTGCTGAGGCTTTGGGCAAAAAGAACAGTGGTGAAGGAAAACAGTTCTGGTGAAGGAAAGATATGAAAAGATAATTGTGAGTGCCTGACACTAACACAACTGAAGACTGTGGAGCAAGAAAATCATACCTGTCCACCAGGCTGGCTGCCTCCTGAAGAAGATGAACCCTGTAAATGTTATATTCTCATTTAAAATTTTTTCTTTAAATTTTGACATGTGCATTTGATTACAATGTATTGTCTTTTACTCTTTTAACTACATTTGAAAAGATCTATCTGATTAAGAACCAAATTTTATCTATGGAAAAATTAATGAAGCTAAAATAAACCACAAAGTAGCCTGGAAAGTTAGGTATTACCAATCTGGCAATACTTTCTGGAAATATGTACACTGGGGGGGGAAAAAAGCTCACAATAACAACAATGAAAAATTTCCCACCTGCCCACCATACTGGCTACTTCCAGATGACGACGAGTCCTGAAAAAAAAATTAAAATTGCTTATTTTTTGTTTTGAAAATACAAATTAAGACTAAATATTTATTACTTTATTTTTTCCTGATGTTAGAACATCCGTTAAGATAAGGAATTGTATTTTGGCCACTCTGCTTACACTTGGACTTTTACACAGAGATATATAATGAAGAATGAATCAATCTTGTTCACAGATAAAAAATTGCAGTAATAAGAGGCCTCAAACTTTTGTATAATAGATACTTCAGGACAAAAATACAAAGATTTAGTATTTACCTGTCCACTCGAGTAGCCACCACCTTGAGAAGATGATCCCTATAAAAAGCAGATGCAATTTATTTTTGTTTAAAATGGCTTCTGGAAAACAAGACTGATGTTGAAGACACACAATTATTAATTTTTTTCCAAACAGCTTGCCATTTGATTTCACAAGACATGATGCCAGATGTCATGGGAAATTCTAGGAAATGAATGGCTTGGTACACTTTACTCATTTGGATAATTTTTAAATAGTAGAGCCATTTTGGAAGGGAACTGCAAATAATGAATAAAATAGATGCTTACATGTCCACCTGACTGGCTGCCTCCTGGGGAATAAAAATCCTGGAAAAATGTATTGAAATTACATGAAAAAACCAAAAACCAAAACCTGGAAAGATCAGGGTGGAAGCTAAACATTCCTTGCTTCTCCACCTTCCTTAATTTTCTCTTGTTCAAGAACAAAAATTAAAATCTGTCTTTCTGTATAAAACAGTACATGCCTCTTTATGACTATTGATAATTCCTCTTTTGATGAAGATATTCTTTGGGATACAACAAATAAAGAATTACTATATCTCCAACAAAATAATTTCTCAGTCTGTGTTACTTAATACTCATTAGAATAAATACAACGGGTGCCATGTAAAAATGGCATAAAAATGGAAAGCCTCACATAGCACAACAAAGCAAAGGGTTGCACTTGAAATAAATGCTGCAAAAATCATGGTATTGAAGCCCTTTGCAGTTAAGCAGTGATTTAAAAAGCACAGGAACTGGAACAATAAATTGTGGTATCACATTTGTGATGTGAGTTTGATATTTAAGAGCACACCTCAGCACTGATTGGGGTTCCTAGCAGTACTTTGACTCTTCAGCCATATCCTCATTCCCTCTGTGCTTGAGGACTTTCTATCCCACACTGGAAGCTGCCACACCAGTTTCCACACAGGATTTAGGTGTCTGGCAGTTGCCAAGCCCTGGGACAGACACCCTGGCAATATACAAGGAAGGAGCACTTACCCGTTCACTCTGGCGGCTACCAGCTGGTGAGGAGGAATCCTAAAAAACATTAGAATTGAATTATTGCAATGGCAAATATTACTACTTTTTTCTGAGCAAGGGTGGAAGGCAAAGAAAAATACTGTTTGTTGGGAAGGTTAAAGATGTAGGCTATAGGATAAGCAGCCCACAAGTTCTTTCTCTGCTCATTTCTGGTGAATGGCATTTCTTTAATTTGAAAGGTGAATTCTGACATAGTGATATAAAGGAATGAGATCACATCTCAATTTTATTTCCTCCAGAATGTTACAGAGCAAAGCATCAGCTGTCTTGGTTCTTGTAGACCTCAGTGGTACACACCAATGTTTTTATACCTTACTTTCTTTCAGAGGGCTTTTTGGGCCCTCTGTAGTATCATATTTTAGCTTTCTTGAATATCTGTAAGAAGATTTTGGTACAGAAACTACACTGAAACTAATGACCCAGTATACCTGTGGCTGAAGAGCACAGCTGAATTTATAATTATTTGCAGAGAAAAATTTCCTACTAACCAGGACCAGACTTACTGAAAATCCATTTAAAGTACAGTCAATTACTCAAGACGGAGACTTGGAAAGTTTTATAAACAGCTTCAACAGAATTTATAGGAAATATACTTTAGTCAGGAGAAAAGGCATCTTCTTAAACAGAAAAGCAGGCAGTTTTCACCACACTACACAAAACCAGACCATTCCTATGTAATATATAGATGAAGGAACTTGAATCTGATACGTCTGGCATTGGAAAAACACAAATGAAGTGCAGTGTGAATTGGAGACAGAAGGAGAGGGAAGTAGTCACATAATAATATTGCATTTTGATGGAAACTGTGAAATAAAGAGTTTCCTTTGTAATTGCTACTTCTAATAACCAATTAAAATGTATGATTTTTACAAGTCAGAACTGTTGTAACTGCAATTTTAATTTGCAAAGTCCTTATCATACATAGCACAATAGCATGACATAATTTAGATCTACATTTTCCATTCTCTGTAGAAAAAATGCAATTTCAAAGAAGTTACTGTAGAAAATGATGAACAACAGATGATTAGAATGTAGTGTGAAGGAGTTCTTGGAGATAAGATTACGAGTTAAAGTAAAGGTCCATGTAAGGAAATAGATACTTTAAGAGGTAGTGAATTAAGATATTGATATAGTTGAGAAGAAATACTTACACTCTCAGCAGTTTCACTGCCTCCTAGGGAAGGTGAATCCTGTAAAATAATGAAAAAACATTTACTTTCATATAAAAAGGACTCTCACATGTTCTAAATTGTGGAGAATATAAAATAAAAGAATAAAAATAACAAACCGCTTAGAATCTTCAATTTTACCTAAAGCAGCGAATGTGCAGGAAAAGAAAAAAATATGTAACTTCACCTGTTGCTTAAACAGAAGAGGTTGGGGGAAAAAGCCCTCCTTGCAAACATACATTTTTATAAGGAAAAATTTTAGATAAAGTTCATTTGCAAAGTTAATAATTCTTTATATTCAGAAATCCCATTATCTATACTTTCAACAGGTTCTGCATAAGAAAAGTAAATGCACAAAATGTTTTCCTTTTGAATGAGCTAATGCATAAACAATAAAGTAGTTAAAGCATTGAACAGTCACAGGGCACAGTTAGGGGGCTTCCCTCCATTTGAGTTGTAAAAGGGTGAATTAAAGAGGACCAAAAGATAAAATGGCATTTCTGTGGTCATGGTCACTTAAAAATAACTGAAACCTAGAACCCAGTGCACATAAGAACCAACAGAGCAATCTTAAGCTTTTGGCATAGGAGACAAATAACAATTACCTGGCCATAGGACTCAGCACCACTATACGCGGAAGATCCACCCTGTTCAGAAAACATAAACAATTCTCATACTGCAAACAGAATAATTCTCATATTTGGAACAGACTTTTTTTTTGGACACTAACTGTAGGGATCTCCTTCTGGGAAGATTTAAAAAGTATGATTATTTACCTAGTTATAAGAATGGCTCTTGAGCAACTCATAATTATGTCCCTGTAAAACACTAACTTAAAATATTTTTTAACTCAAATTCTAATTCCACTTTTGAAAAGACCTTCATCTTGCAGGTGATTCAAAGCTAGCATTGTTGACAAGAACAAACCTTCAAGATTGGAGGCACCCCACTTTTTACTCCCTTGTAAACTTCTAACTAAGTAGCCTGGAAGTATATACAAATTCACTCACTCCTCAAAGAAAAAGCCCACTTTCATTAAAATATAGCAAGAGCCAAAATACAGAATATAGCTGTATATTTGACCCAGGCCATTTGCCCCCAGCACCCTCTATACAAAGAGAAAAAAAGAGTATTTACCTGACCATAGGATTCACTGCTACCATCATAAACAGAAGACCCTCCCTGTAAAGAAAATAAAAAAAAGTTGATTAATTTGGTTCCCTCAAGAAAGTGTTTTCTGTCTTTGATACACAGAATAGGAATGAAAATAAAAGAACTCTGTTATCTCTACAAACAAGAAAGAATGCCTACCTGTCCATAAGATCCACCAGGATAGTAGGAAGACCCTCCCTGCACAGAAAACACAGAAATTTACTGGTTTGAATTGTTCTCTCAAGGAATACTTTTACACTGCTCCTGCGAAGACACAGTGACCCGAATATTTACCTGGTTACCAGAGTAAGAACTGTGGGAAGAACCTGGGCCGCCCTAGAAGAAAAACACAAACCAGCTATTTTCTCACAGACAAGAGTTTAAATACCTGCCTATCCAGTTCTCTCTTTACACTCTTTCTCCCAATTTTGAGCTAATTTCTATGTACCTGAATAAAATTCAAGACCATTACTGTTAAACTAGAAGAAATCTTCTAGTGGCAACTTTCTTAGCCTGCTGAAATTTGTATTCTGTAAGGAAGCTGCAGATACCAGTCTGTACTGTTCTCTGTCAAACTTCACACCTCTAGCTTACACCAGGGTTAAGCTTTCTGCTCTAAGGGACAACAGTCAGGTCTCTAATTATGGCATGTCATAGCACCCACAATACTGGGCGTGATGGAGCCAGGAGGAGGGAGTCTGTGTTATCCTGGTAAGGGAGGAAGAACTACTACCTGTCCATAGGATCCTCTGGGATAGAAGAAAGGCCCTCCCTGTGCAGAAGACAGAATGGGTTACTGGTTTATATTTGGCTACTCCTTCAAGGGAAGGTTTTGGATGGAGCTTCTGAATAGGGCATTTTATCTGAATGTTTACCTGGTTACCAGAATATGTGCTGTGTGGATAACCTGGGGCTCCCTGAAATGAAAACACAGACTAGCTATTTTCTTGCAAACAGGATGGTGTAAATACCAATGTACCCAACTCTCACTCTAGGTCAATACTGTTAAACCAGAAGGAACTTTTTATCACCGATTTTCTTATTTGGATGAAAGATTCTTCCATGAAAGTTGTAAATACAGTTTAGTCTTTTCCTCTGACAGATTTC
The DNA here is from genome assembly GCF_001715985.3 of Manacus vitellinus. NCBI lineage: Eukaryota > Metazoa > Chordata > Aves > Passeriformes > Pipridae > Manacus > Manacus vitellinus. The sequence continues at coordinate 2,229,091 of NW_021940660.1, forward strand.
ATGTTGTAAGTTACAAACAGCTGATTCATTTCTTGGGTGTTATATTTCACAACAGCCACTACACAGGGAACATAAGAATGAATATAAAAGAACTCTGTTATCTCTACAAAGAACACCTACCTGTCCATAAGATCCACCAGGATAGTAGGAAGACCCTCCCTGCACAGAAAACACAGAAATTTACTGGTTTGAATTGTTCTCTCAAGGAATACTTTTACACTGCTCCTGCGAAGACACAGTGGCCCGAATATTTACCTGGTTACCGGAGTAAGAACTGTGGGAAGAACCTGGGCCGCCCTAGAAGAAAAACACAAACCAGTTATTTTCTCACAGACAAGAGTTTAAATACCTGCCTATCCAGTTCTCTCTTTACACTCTTTCTCCCAATTTTGAGCTAATTTCTATGTACCTGAATACAGGTACTGTTAAACTAGAAGAAATCTTCTGGTGGCAACTTTCTTAGCCTGCTGAAATTTGTATTCTGTAAGGAAGCTGCAGATACCAGTCTGTACTGTTCTCTGTCAAACTTCACACCTCTAGCTTACACCAGGGTTAAGTTTTCTGCTCTAAGGGACAACACTCTAATTATGGCATGTCATAGCACCCACAATACTGGGCGTGATGGAGCCAGGAGGAGGGAGTCTGTGTTATCCTGGTAGGGAAGGAAGAACTACTACCTGTCCATAGGATCCTCCGGGATAGAAGAAAGGCCCTCCCTGTGCAGAAGACAGAATGGGTTACTGGTTTATATTTGGCTGCTCCTTCAAGGGAAGGTTTTGGATGGAGCTTCTGAATAGGGCATTTTATCTGAATGTTTACCTGGTTACCAGAATATGTGCTGTGTGGATAACCTGGGGCTCCCTGAAATGAAAACATAGACTAGCTATTTTCTTGCAAGCAGACATTTACATGAGTCCATTCTGAATTTCTGTTCTTTCAAATAAAGCTTTTGAGGACAACATTACCGCAAACATTAAAAGAGAATGCTGGGGGGGCATTGTTAGACATCAGGAAAACTTTAGCAGGTTCTGATTTTTTCTCTTCAGGTTAAAAGATCTGAAAGTAGCAGTAACATTTAATTTTACTCTTTCTAATCACAGAATCTAATGTCATGCCTTGCAGACTGTTGTTATAGATGATCATGATAATGATGGTCTTTTTAAAAATTGCCAGAACACTGAACTTCCAAAGTGTAAATAGTGTTTAGGAGAGCTCACCACTTATGAGAGAAGACTATTTACCAGTCCATAGCATCCACTATTACTGTCACATCCCCTTCTTATACAGAACAGGGAAAGTATTATTCTATGGTTAGACTGCTTCCTCAGAGCAGTAGACTAAGGTCTTGCCTTTAGATGAAACTTAGAGAAAAAGCAGAATAATTGCAGTGTGAGACATTTGGGGATCCAGGATCCACGTAAGGAAAACCATTTTTCTTTGAAAAAACTTTTTGCAGGAATTTTCCTCCTGTGCTGAAGAATCTTCAAGGAAGTAGATAACTCTTTTATGTAAGATTTATGAATGGTGGTTTATTTGTACATGTACATCTACCTATAGCTTGCTTTTTTATTCAGAAGAATGTACCTACCTATCACAGCTAATCTGTTTGCATGCTAATCTAAGGCACTGTAGCTGCCACATGTAGAGGGCCCTGGACAGAAAATGAAGATAGCTCTGTTTTTTAATTCAATCTATTCCTTGCAAAGATTGCTGGATTTTACTGTTGGATGAAAGCAAAGATCAATTCTATTGCTATCTAGTTCATCATAAATTAATTTGATCAGTTGATAAAATTGCAAACTGGAAAACAATCTCTTGTGAATCAAAGTGGACACATCTGCACTGAGAGTTGATTTTCTACTGTATCCAATTTCGGTGTCTTTTCTTCATGTTGAAAATTTTTGTTGATAGCAACTAAATACATACACTCTCATCTCCCCAATCAAGATGTGGTGGATTCCTGTTACAAACTAAGTCCTTTTTTGCAACAATTAAAGCATGTAAAGAAAAGGGCTCATCAGAATGAAAACTTGCATAAAGATGCCCACCTTTTTCCTTGTAAATGGATTTGTTGATATAGATTTACAATCACATGACAAATAAAGGTTTTTCCTCAATTAGGTTTCAATAGTAGTTATCTTAAATAGACTAGTTTATATTTTAAAACATACAGGTCATGATTACTGCTCACCCTCAATTAGGTGAAAGAGGTGGTATTCTACCTTACCAAAATGACTGCTCTTTATTTTAACTTAATGAAGTTAAGTCCAGAAAGCAGTAATTTTTTTATACTGTCAGTTTGTTTAAATAGCATGGGGGGTTTTAAATAGAAAGGATAATCCGCAAAATAATTCCCATTGAAATTGAAAACTAAAAAAAAATATTACACCATTCAAATGGTTTTATGGAAATACAGCTTCAGTAAAAGGTTCACAATAAGTATTCCGGTAGAAGAAAGGTGACTTTAAAATGCAAGTTCATCTGTCTTTGCCAGGTGAAGCCAGAAGCCTGGTAAAACTACACTATAATGTCTAGGTAAGCACATTCCTTGGCCTTTTTCCCAGCACAGGGACATTGCCTAAGAGAAAAGTTTATCCAGTGCAAGTGACAATGAAATTGCAGTGATTGTCTTTATGGGAAAGAACAGTTTAAATGTTGATTTAAGAAACTAAATTTTGAAACATTTACAGATTTTGATGTTTTAGTCACAGTATTTTATTGCACCAGTTAGAAAGACAAGGAAACTAACCTGGATGCAATTAAATTGATTAAATTAAATTCTGTGGTTACTATAAGGGATAATGACTGTTTTTTGAAAGTAATGAATAATTAGCACATAACAGTCAAGTGACAGAGCATCTGGATCACCAAGTACAGGTACAGGAAGTTAGTGGCTGAATAGTAACTATGCAGGTCAAGTAAAGTGGAATTCATTCTTCCGTTTCATTGTATGTAGTTTACCCATACTAAGGAAATGAATATTAATGTTTAATGTTAACCAGGTGTCCATATTTACTAGATGATTAATTCAAGATACTCCATTATGTAGATCGAAGTATAAACTCAAAAAAATAATTACCTGTCTATGACCACTGCTTCCATCAGGACAAATGCAACCACCCTATAAATTTTTAAAAAAGGAAACAATCATTGCTTTGTGGAAATTTAAAATAAATTCTTATTTCAGATGTGAAACTGTTTAGGGGAAGAAAGACTGTGGGGTTACAGAGTAGCTGTGACCTTTCCTACACCTAGAACAAATGAGTTTAGCTCTGAATAGTTAACATTTGCTTTGAAAGTTGGACTGATAGTACATCTCTTGGTGCTGTGTCTCAGGGACAGATGCTCAGCAAGACAGAAGTATCAAGTAGTCCAAGAGTGCAGAGAATCACCATTGTGCTCTCACCAATAAAACATACATGAAATTGAAACAGTGTTGAAAAGTGACTTCAGAGAGCCATTTCTGATAAATTTAATCTGAACAGTCACTTCATTTACAATTTAATGCATAACATGACCAATCCTCCATGCAAAGGTACTTCACTTAAACTCTGATTCCTGAATTTAATTAGTTTAATTACCAGGAAGCAATCTGGACAAGACTAGTTAAAAATAAAGACAATCCTGACCTGATTACTTGATCCACCACTGGTTGCAATAAATGATCCACCCTTTGAAGAAAACAATTACATTTTATCAAAGCATTTTATCAGAATCTGAATTATAAAATTATGTAGTGAGAAGTAAGGTGACAAACTCTTTCTACTACTTTCCTGCATGAACAAGCACTATCTGTTGAATTATTGTGAAAACATAGATTTGGATGAAATCTAATTAATGATACCATACACAGGGAATGGGTATCAGGAAAACTAATTAAGAAAACAGTTATTTTCTGGAGCTTATAAATCTGACTGCACTGTTGAATTAGATTGCAAACTCTCTCGAGACAGAAGACTATGCTAGTGTTAAATCTGCATAATGTGGCATGTAGCAGGATTCAGGATCTCTGGGAAGCTGATGCTTTAATAAAAACAGAATCAAGTGCCACTCTGGATCATTTAAATTTCACAAAATTCTCTAACATATACAGTGCTGCATCAGTACACGATCCTACAGAATATGAAAGTTGGTTCTACTTTTGTAACAGAAGTACCTAACCCCTAAGATGTACCTACTTACCAAATTTAAAATGAAAAAATTATATATCTGGCCATTACCATCACTAGAGCAGGACTGTTTCCAAAAAAAAAGATTCTAAACCTTTTTTTTTTGTGTTTTGCAAATGACTTTTACAAAATGTTACGTAAAGAAACACCTGTGATGGTTACCTGCTTAATGGAGAGAAGGAACAGAACAGACTCTGTATTCTGGGCCCATTTACAACTGTGCAAAGTTAAAACATTATAGGGAAAATGCTGCCAATTCAAAATAGCATCCTTCAGCACAGAAGGATTAGTGGAACCTAACTTTCAGAATGAATTATAATTTATCAGAAAGCTCCTTGCAATGGTATCATGCACCTGACACTATGTTATTACCTGGCCGTCAGCGTGGCTGCTGTTTGAAGGAGAAGATGCATTCTGCGAAGAAATAAAAAATGACACATTTTTCAGTAAGGGTAATATAGTGCTATTGGGAGAGAACTACCTAACCCTAAACAGAATTCTCTGTTGTGGAAACTAGATCCTTCTTTTTGTAGGTAATACAGCAAGGAGCTATAACACCAGCAGTAGTTCAGAAAAGGTGACGAGAATGGTTTACCTGTACATCATAGGCTCTTCTGCTTAAAGTGTGTGATGTATCCTGTAAAAAACAGGAATATTTGCTATTAGGAGATTAAAACTCTCTGATCTGTGATAGACCTTCTTTTTTTCCCCCCTGTATTTATTTAAAACAGCTCCAGACCCTTTATTATATACATTGAGTAGGAATGGCTTATTATAAAATAAAAGGTTATTTGCACATAATTTTTATAGGCTACTGCTGAGTCAGACTTGAAGCTATACAATACACATACCCGTATCCCCTCCACAGCCTGTTGAGCACAGTAAATTACCAAATATTATTCTTTCTTACTTCATTATTCTATCTCTTTTCAGCTAAAATTTTAGCTGTCCTTTGTATGATACTCATTTAATTTGAACTTTAGCTTGGACCAACTCTGTTCTTAATGAAAAGCAGGAATTTAAGCTGCCTTCCACTTCAAAGCATGATTTGCATGTCTTTTTTTCATCTATATATTTCCTTTAAAGAAATTCGTGCAAAGAGCAAATAGTTAAGTAACTTTATTTTAATTTTTCCTTAAATAGAAGAATATTAATTAGGGTAACATATTTACAGAAAAATTAGGCATAATTAGGACAAGTTAGGGCTAAAATCCTACAAGCAGTCAGAAAAGAAAAGAAAAAAAAGTTACTTACTCGGGCAACAAGAACTTTCTTCTTTGCACAACCAGAACCCTGTAAAGGAGCCAAAAGATTGTTACTACTTTAGAGGTGGAGTTATCTGCACTAAGTACTTTAGCAAAAATCTACTACTTGTCAAGGTCACATATTCTGGAAAAGGAAAATGTCTGGAGATTTCATTTTAATATCATTAAGGGTCTTAAAAAGCATATTCTTTGTTTGTTTTCCCTTTATCGCTCTTCGGTCAGAAGTTCCTGCCCAGGGGAGTCTCCCTCAGCTAAACCATTATGGTTTGGAGAACAACATGTATAATTACTCTTTTATGGTTAAGGTTTTCTTGGTGTTTTTGTTTTGTTTTTGTTTGCTTGTTTGTTTGGTTTTTTTTTTTTAGAATTCCCTATGCTTTGTTATAACCAAGGGAATACTAGCACCTTTTGTATGGAGGAAGTGATGAGGCCCCTAAACAAGGCTTGCTGCTGAAGGATTTTTTTTTCAGAACCTTTTGCATTCAAGGTAAATTTAAGTGAAAACAAAGGATGTTTCAGAAGACGTCCTTACTTCCTAGAATACATGTTTGGTGCAGTACTAAAGTAGTAGAGAGAAAAATGGGGAAAACAATGAAGCAGTACAGTGTATGGCTGACAACTGAAGAGAAGGCAAGTAGCTGATGACAGGAGGTTACTCTAGATGGCAGTAAAACAAAAGAAGGCTGTGACATAAAAAAAGCTTTTCTATGAACTGAAAAAAGTAGGGGAAAATGTAATTTATTTACACAACAATATATTTGCTTGGTCACAATCTATCCATGTTAATCACAGTTTCTGCTTGTAGGACAGATGGAAAGTCTTGACAGAGAGAGTATAACCAGGGACAAATGTTACTTTACAGCAATAGCATAAAAGAGAGTTTAAATTTGAACAGGTGAAAAAAGCTTGAGGTAAGGTACATGCCTCATGTACATAGGTGGTTAATTCCCGAAAAAACTACACAGTCAAAGTGCATGTACTATGAAGAAAATATATCAGTATATATTCTGTATTGTGCAGTTTTTAATAATTGTGCAACAACCTTGAGTACAGAGAAATAATTAACTTTTTGAAGGGTATTATAAAGCAATCATACACTACAGTTAGAAGTCCATGGGTCTAATACAGAAGTGTTCAGTTACTAACACTGTCATTAATCATAAGAACTTGAGTATTACAGAAGAAACAAAGTACTTACCCGACTCTTGGCACTGTAAGTAGTGTCATTCTGGAAAAGAATAAATTATTCCCTTTTTAAAGAATTATTTAAATACAGTAAGCTTACAGAAAACTAATTTTTTCCGAAACAGCATATGGACATATTCCACTTGTTGCTCACATTCTCCACAGCCTTGTCTAAATTAGTTTGAAATCCTATAATTACAATCTGAAAAACATTTTAATAGCAGCTTTAGATTGGTAGAAGTGCAACATGAAAAGCAGTGGAATATCCATAATTTCTTCTTTCATTCATTGTATGTATTTAAATATTTTCTTTTAGATTTTCTTTTTTTTTTGAAAATTACTGTAAAAGTTATCTTTACTTTTGGGGAAAATCTTCTGTTACTGCAAAGCCATTGAAATACTTTTATCCATATTTCATTTTATCAAGTTAAATGCATTTAAAAACACAAACCATATCTGTAATTACATATTTGACAACTTTCACCAAGAAAAATGCAGTTGCTGAAACAGCTATTAGTGTGGGAACTCGGCATTCTTTCTGTATCATTCTGCTCAAAAGACTGCATCTAGCAGTGCAATATTTTCTCATCTACACAAAAAATGTTGTGATGAAAATATATTAGAGAAAACATACTCACATCATCACAAGCATTGGGATTATCATCTGAGGAATATTGTGAATCCTAGAAAAACAGCAGATACCAGTTATTTCCTCACAAAATGGGTTGTTAGCAATACACTTTGATACTGTACTCTGCAAGACAGAAGAGATGCTTATGCAAAGGAAAAGCTGAGTTAAATTAAATTAAGATCTATGTAAGGAAAAAAAAAAAAGGAGCCAAATCCATAGCTGCAATAGTTGCTTACAGGGAATGTTCCAATCTTCAGTAAAGAAAAAAACACCCAAACCCAACCCAAAACACGAAGAGCAGAGAAAAAATTATGTTTTATTACATCTTTGAGAAAGATGATGCAGGGACTACAAATAATGTGTAACTAGGAGAAAGAAAGAACTAGTTACCTGATTATCATAATAGGTGTCTGAGGAGGATGATCCACCCTTTAAAACAAACAAAATCAGGATGTAGAAACCCGATTTTGAGCAGACACTAAAGCTTATATGAAGTGATGTGTAAGTAGGGAAATAGAATACTACTTACTTGGCCACCACCATAGTTTTGTGAGTAGGATCCATCCTACAAAAAAAATATAAACTCTACTTCAGAAGAAACTGTGATTTTCTTCAAGGACTGTAAAGCTGGAATAAACAATTGCCTAGGATTTCTTTTAAGATACTTGGATAACTTATCAAATATGATAAGAATTCTTACCAAGAGAAAATCAAGGTCTACCTACCTGGTTGCTACCATAATTTTGTGAGGATGATGATCCACTCTGCTAAGAAACAACAACAAAAAATAATTAGAATGAATATTACAATATTGCAGATTGGATACTGATCAACCATCATGGAAGTAAAAGCTCATAAAACCCCAGGGGGAGACAATAATAATCTAGTACTTACTTGGCTACCACCATAGTTTTGTGAGTATGATCCACCCTGTGAAAACAAAACAGCAAGAGTTAAAATTCTGGAGAGCTTAATTTTATCAGAATGCACAGAGCTGTCTTAGGGCACTGAGTTCTTTCTATGTAAGTAGAATTTCAGGGCTGATAAAAAGTATGTTTGCAGGGAAAGAGTAACAGGCTGGAGATGGGGAGACCCCGCAAGTGTCTATACCCTCATAAGCAAGAAAACTATACGCTGAATTAGAAATGCTTAAAAACTTTTTATCAATGGATAATAAAGAGCTGCCTACCTGACTACCCTGTGATCCACCCTGTGATCCACCCTGTAAATCAGACAAAAAATTATGCATGCTTTAGACACTTGCTGTTTGTATATGGAATATTTTTAATGAAAGTTATGATACTTGCTTAGGAAGAGTAAGAAGAAAAGGTAGATATGCAATATGGATATAATTTCTAATGCAGTAAGCACAGATTGCCAATAGTGCAAAGGTAAATATTAGATGAGAAATATATGAAAAATTCCCCTGGTAGCATTATTACACAGAAAGCTGTGAGCTGTGAAGTATCAGGGCCTCCAGGAATAGGTTTTAAATAAAACACTCAGTATGTTTCAACGTGCCCCCTTTAGAAGAGAAATGTAACTTCTCCAAGTGTAATCAGAAAAGACATTTTTGGAAGTATTAGTGACAAAAGTGCATAATAAGAACAGTGAAATCCTGAGCTATTGAAGTGAGTGGGATATTTGCCATTCACTAAAATCGGACTGAGGCTTCATTCAGAAGAGGTAAAGGAAAATGAAATAAAAAGTATTATCTTTCAATGTTCTAGCAGATTTTAGAACAAAATTTAAGCACCTTCTTTAGTCTTACAAAGGAATAGTTCCTCTTTACAAAGAAAAAATTGAAATGCTATTATAAAACAATTACATACCTATTTAATATATTATTCTTTCAAGTTATAGCAATGTATTAAATACGGTGCATTGTATACACTATACCAAATCATATTAATATATTTTAGCAACATCTATGTTGTTTTTATATTTATAAATATAGTATATATTTATAAAGCACAGTATTTATTGATACAATTATTTTATCTCATTTTTCTATTCCTTGTGAAAACTCAGTAACAAAAGAAGTATCAAAAATAAGAAAGAAATCATCTATTGCTGTTTTCTTACTAATTTTCAACATGACAGAGATTACTTCTTTAAATATAGCTGACACCCTTTAGGATAGTGGTTTTTACAGTTCCAACATTGAACTTGGAACAAATACACATGTAGCTGTCTCTAGTTCCCTGCAAAAACTGAATGAATTCTTAAGCCAGTTTGTTCCAGGAACCCCAAGTGGCAGTCCTAAAGTATTTTCTGACTTTTGACAGGAAAGTCCACAGAGAGGCTGGTGAGCTCCAGCCCTGATTTAAGTTGTGCCACTTCAGCAACTCTGCAGCAGAGTTCTTCTTTCCAGAATCTGGCCTTAATGTCCTATAAAGCGAGACATTTCACAGGCATAATCCTAGGAAAAAGGGGGGAAAAAGACTCCAAAGCCCCCGTGATACTCCTGTGTACAGGAAAATGGTGAGTTCTCATCTCCTAACTTTTAAAATTATATAGATTTGTGCCACATGAATCTGAAGTTGTTGCTAATTGAGTTAGTGGCAAAACTAATTTTGGATGCATCTTAAAATAAGAGGAGAAAGAGTATTTACCTGGTGGCAGGGATTGCTATCATATGAAACACCCTATTAAAAAAAATAAACAAAAAGGTAAATGCCCAAATCTTCATTTTTCTTTCAAAGTAATTTGCTTTCTTAAAATTTCTTCTGTGAGAATTAATGTAACAAAACTCACCATAAAACTTTGCAGAGGGTGAGTTTAATTTTATTTAATCCTTTAAATGTGTGGCTTTACCTTCTGTCACTCCCATACCCACATACTAAGAAGCATCAAGACACATGCATGCAGGTGATCAAAGGAGGAGTTCTTGTGAGGCACAAGGAAAGAAAGATAGGCTGGCAATGGATGTCTCTCTGTATCACCCTAGTTCCTCTTGGTTGGTAAAGATTAACTGTTGGTGGAGTTTTTTTGGAATCAATTGTTACTGATGGGTGACTATCTATCTCTGTTGTGACCGTTTATCTCAGTGTGACCATCTATCACTTGCTAGATTCACCCACTATAGATGCTAGGCAAGGCTGCTGCTCAATGCATTTTATTTCCCGTTTTGGGTATATTTTGGCTACAGCCAGTCTTCCTGTTGGGATAACAGGATGAGAAACAGTATACAGAAAGAGTTCTACCCTGGCTGTCGCACTCCCATTATCACAGCACAGATAAGTCAAGAGCTCTGTCACCTGTGACACAGCTTAGGTCGAAGGAACACATTTTTCAGTGTTTATCAGTTTGATTGTTGTTATCTGTGTCCATGTTGTATTGCTTCTTATGATGCTTTTCCATGCATTTCCATTCGTGCTTAACTTACACCAGTCCTAATATTTCTGCTAAATACTTGTGAAAATGTCTTTATTTATACCTCTATTTAATTCTTGTTGCTTTCCTCAATATATTTATTTAACCATAGGTTTACTACATGACCTCATTCACGATCCGTTCATCTGGGATCTCATCACTGAAGACATTGTCTTTACTGTTGTAGGCATACACAAGTTGAAATGGAATTAGGATGAAAACTACTAATTAAATTCCTGTTCCACAGGAGCCACTCTCTAATCCTATTTTTTTCTATAGAAAATAAATGGAGCAACATCCAAAAATTCCCAAGGAAATATTTTATCTGTTTATTAAGTAGAGAGATTTCTGTCTTCAGTGTGTAACTCTAAATGGGAGAAGCATTTCATACGAGTTACAATGACAAACAATATCAGCCTTCCTTGATCTCTGTGCTAGATAAATCCATGTAACAATCAAAACAATTGATTGAAACTAACAAACATTATAGAACTTGTTGAAAAATGTGTCACTACTGGAAAGAAAGCTGGGTCTAGTTTTCAAATAGTTTGGAGAAAAAGGGACTTACTTGTCCACAACCGCTGCTGCCACTTGAAGATCCACCCTGCTTGGGAAAAAAAGAAGAGCAGCCTGTAATCCAAATATTCATTTTCATTCATTTTCTCCATTTCAAATACAGAAACAAATTTTCAAGTGCTTTAGATGCTTGACTGCTTAAAAGGTTGGGCATCTACATCCCTCTACATTCAACTGTGAATTTTCTGGTAAAGTATTTGTGTATGTTAAGACTATAGTGCATCAGAAAGCTGACACCTACATGCACTCCTTTCTACATGGGAAACAGCTGTTTCAGTGTGCCTATAATTGCCAGCCTCATGAAAAAAATTCACAACTCTTATTTGTAATGGCTACTTACTATATTATTTTAAGAAACAAACCACAGAATTCTCAATACATATATGGGAACATCACATACATGCTGTATAATGACTGGTGACAGACTGACACTTACCTGTCCGTAGGAACTACCACCTTGAGGCTGGTAGCCCTGCAGGAAAGGCGAGAAGTCACTTACAAACAGAGCTATGTAGTCTCTTAGCAAAGATGCAACAGAATCATAGAATACCAGAGAGAAAAGCCCAGTTCCAGTAAAAGTTCCTCTGTACTATGTTCTTTTTTCCTTCATGGTATTTCAGTGGTACAAACCAAAATCAAGGATGACTTGGCAACACCAAGAAGGAAAAAGTCCCACCCACACCCCAAAGTCCATTTCAAGACAGGCTCCTACAGAAAAGCTTGGTGCATTTCAGCACAAAAGCCTCACCTGGCCATAGGACTGGCTGCCTTGGGAACCCTTTAAAAAAAAAGAGAAGGTATTTATCACCTGGACAAAGAGGCTTCTTTAAAGAGCATAACATTTTTGACAATACAGCTGCATGTGGGGTTCTCAAAAAGCACAAAGGAGACAGAACAGTATGCTGGCAGCTGGGCTGCAGAAGCCATGACTCAAATTGAGGTGCAGACTACCAGGGGAAATATCAGTCTCCAAAATCTGCCAGTCTTTCTGGTCACAGAGATATCAGTGAAGAACTTCCTACAGAATATTTAGTTTGCTTACCTGGCCATAAGAACTGCTGCTGCCCGAGAAACTTGGCCCACCCTAAGACAAGGACATAATATGGTTGGTTACTTCCCTTTTGCTAAGGATCTCAGCCTGCATTGGGAAAAGCAAGCAACTACTTCCTAAAGCTGTGCAGGGAAGTATAAGGAGCAGAACATATTCCTGGCTCTTATGAGGATGCTGAGTGCTATGATTTCACACTGGGTTTTCAGATAAATAAGTAGCACATGGATAAATTTTGAGTGTGAGTATGCACACTTTCAGAGCAAATGTGGTTTAAAGATCAAATTCTGAGGGATTGCTAAGTGCTTTTGCTGTGCCATGGCACTCCATTTCTCAAAGGCTGCATTCTGACTGGTGACTGACTGATTCTTATCTGGCCATAGGAACTGCCACCTTGAGGTCTGTAGCCCTGTATGAAATGAATTATTGATTCATAATTACTGTATTTGTGAAGCAGATGCCCCTCTAGAGTTTGCCTCTTCATGGGGTAAAAAAAGCCGGAATAAGACAGAGAATGTACAGACTCTGCTGCTTAACTAGAGTTATTTTGATACTTCTTATTCGGGATGAAGAGCTGTATTTATTGAATGAGGACTGTAGAGTAGTTTTACATGTGTCTCAGACAGGACTCGAGTTTTATGAAGGTTTTCCAGAAAGGCATGCAACATTTTCTTATTATGTTTATTTTGCCTGCCATTTATTGGACACTGGGCTTAGATGGCTAACAGTAGGTGAATACTGATTTCCTATCTTTGTATTTTTCATGGGCACCAGTTGCACAGTGCCCTTCCTCCAGGGAAAATAAAGATGTAAAATAATTTTGAAAAATTAAGGAAGAATCTTAAAAAAACACAGACTCATAAAATGTAAAAAAACCCAACGCAATTAAAATTAGCAGGTCAAGTGAATTAGCCAGGGACGATAGTACTTTTTGAAAAACTCTCAATAATATAAAGTTACTGTGGGTATAATTTGCTGATGCAATCTGCCTTCAATATAATCTCATAAAAGAGCAGTTGTTTCATGTACATGTAGATATGTGCCACAGTTGTCTGGGACAGCTACAAAGATGGGGCATTATCAAATAGAATTAGAAGGATCTTGTTTATTTCTGCTATGTGACAAAAGAAATCTTAAAAAAAAAATCATAGCTATTTCAGACCTGCTTTAATTTACATAAAAACTGTAAAGGGAGGTAAATATTCATCATTTACAGGCTCTATGACCAAATATTCATGCAGCTGAGAACCTGTCTCAGGGTTCTTTAGTTCCTCAGCACTGTTTCTCTGTACTGAGAGCAAGAGACATAAAAGAATTGACTATAAATTTGTCTTGTATCATGAAGGTCAACTAGAATGGTAATAGCATCAAATAGACTGTTTCTACCATAAATTTTAAAGTTCCATACCCATGGAAAAGATAAGATAGCAGCAGAAACCTATGATTTCTGCAGATATCCATGAAAAACAAAACTGTCATTTTCACAACAAAAGTTTTGAAATAGATTCAGAGGTTTGGGTTTTTTTTAAGAACTCAATATAAATGGAAAACAATATTTTAAGATTGGCCAAATTTTGCAGGGCCATGGCACTCCACTTTCTCAAAGGCTGTATTCTGACTGACAATTACCTGTCCATAGGAACTGCCACCTTGAGGCTGGTAGCCCTGCAAGAAAGGCAAGAAATCATTTACGAACAGAGCTACGTAGTCTCTTAGCAAAGATGCAACAGAATCATAGAATACCAGAGAGAAAAGCCCAGTTCCAGTAAAAGTTCCTCTGTACTATGTTCTTTTTTCCTTCATGGTATTTCAGTGGTACAAACCAAAATCAAGGATGACTCGGCAACACCAAGAAGGAAAAAGTCCCACCCACACCCCAAAGTCCATTTCAAGACAGGTTCCTACAGAAAAGCTTGGTGCATTTCAGCAAAAAAGCCTCACCTGGCCATAGGACTGGCTGCCTTGGGAACCCTTTAAAAAAAAGAGAAGGTATTTATCACCTGGACAAAGAGGTTTCTTTACAGAGCATAACATTTTTGACAATACAGCTGCACGTGGGGTTCTCAAAAAGCACAAAGGAGACAGAACAGTATGCTGGCAGCTGGGCTGCAGATTGTCCTACTCAAAGCAAAAACCATGACTCAAATTGAGGTGCAGATTGCCAAGGGAAATATCAGTCTCCAAAATCTGCCAGTCTTTCTGGTCACAGAGATATCAGTGAAGAACTTCCTACAGAATATTTAGTTTGCTTACCTGACCGTAGGAACTGCTGCTGCCCGAGAAACTTGGCCCACCCTAAGACAAGGACATAATTTGGTTACTTCCCTTTTGCTAAGGAACTCAGCCTGTACTAGGAAAAGCAAGTAACTACTTCCTAAAACTGTGCAGGGCAGTATGAGGAGCAGAACATGTTCCTGGCTCTTATGAGGATGCTGAGTACCATTATTTCACATACTGGGATTCCAGATATATAAGTAGTACATGGATAAACACACACTTTCAGAGAAAATGTGGTTTAAAGATCAAATTCTGAGGAATTGCTAATTGCTTTTTCTGTGCCATTGCTCTGCTTTTCTCAAAGACTGCATTCTGACTGGTGACTGACTGATTCTTACCTGGCCATAGGAACTGCCACCTTGAGGTCTGTAGCCCTGTAAAAAAGCAAGAAGTCATTTGCAAACAGAGCTACGTAGTCTCTTAGCAAAGATGCAACAGAAAAGCCCAGTTCCAATAAAAGTTCCTCTGTGCTATGTTTTTTTCTTTCATAGTATTTCAGTGGTACAAACCAAAATCAAGGATGACTCAGCAACATCAAGAAGGAAAAAGACCCACCCACACCCCAAAGTCCATTTACAAGACAGGTTCCTACAGAAAAGCTTGGTGCATTTCAGCAAAAAAGCCTCACCTGGCCATAGGACTGGCTGCCTTGGGAACCCTTTAAAAAAAAGAGAAGGTATTTATCACCTGGACAAAGAGGCTTCTTTAAAGAGCATAACATTTTTGACAATACAGCTGCACGTGGGGTTCTCAAAAAGCACAGAGGAGACAGAACAGTATGCTGGCAGCTGGGCTGCAGATTGTCCTACTCAAAGCAAAAGCCATGACAAACTGAGGTTCAGACTGCCAACCTTGAGCATTTTTGATGTTGAGTACTGACCTCCCTGTTGAACTGATCCTTACAAGTCATACCTACCCTTTTGAAAAGTTTTTATGATTTCATGTAGTGCTACAGACGATATTGACAGGCATTTGCCTCCCTCCCACCCCCAGCTCCACAAAAGGAGAAAGTCTTGAAGAACCTTCATACTTGAGTTCATACTATAATAGTCTCAAGTTTTAGTTTTCAACAATTTATGATGACATTATGTTAGTATTTGTTGAATCCACACACTTGTTTTTCACAGAAGTAGCTTTATCTTCATGGCTTTAAGTAATGCTGAAAAACACTGCACATCGGTCCATGATTATGATTCTTCATCATTCTTGATATTGCTAAGCAACTACCCTTTATGTCTTTTGGAATTTGAGGTCTAATATACATAGGATCTACCAGTATGGGGTTGATGGTGTGGTAATGAGCCTAGAATCACTTTTCCTTAGTGCCATGACCTTTGTGCTCCTTTCAGAGAACACACTGAGTGGAATACAGTCATTTCAATTCAACCTATCACACAGGAAAATACATTTGTGAGCATTCTAAACAAATTAGTTGAACATCAATACCAGATGATAATTTTATGAACAAAAGTCAGATAGATAGAAATATCTGCACCCTGTGAAATAAATTTCAAAATGCAGAAAATAATTTATTTCTGAGTTGTGCTGGCCCTGTTTCAGTGAAGTCTAGAGGAATATTTGTAGCCCCCTTTAAGTTCATTTACCGTGATATAAGTGCTGCTGCTGCTGCTGCTTTGCTGTCTTTGTCCACCCTACATGGGGAAAAAAAGTTATTTATTTTTAAGAGTAATTATGTACTAAGACATTTCAAGAAGCAATTCCATCTTTTTATCTACTAGCTAGTTTGAAAGTCATAAAGAGTTCATTAGACCTTTTCTTATGCCATACCATCTCCATGTGATACAAAATGTATATAAAGATCCTTCAAAAATAAAGTGCTAAAAGTATTTATACACTTTGATATCATGTTCTTAAAGCAAATTCATTGTATAACACATCATTGTGTCATATTGAGGTATTTCAAGTGAGTTTAAATAATTCTGCCCTTCAGTGGTACCATACAAACCGTTAAAATCATATCCATTTGTATTCATATTATGACTGAATTTTCATGACTAAGTACAACAAAATTCTGACAAAGGCTTTGTCAAAACATGAATTGAAGAAGCCATGGTTAAAATTAAGCCAAAAGAAAAGTCACTGCAGAAAATATTTTGATTCCCATGAAGTATGTGGATTATGAGTGGAATCAAATCTAATTTATATCTACATATTGAAAACTCTTAACCTGTGTAATCAAAACACTGTACATTTAAATTTAGAAATAAAATAACAAGGAAATTTTATTCCTTTCTCTGCCAGCATTCATCACTACTCATGAAAGAACATAATGCTATACATTTTGAAAGCAATGATTTTCAAAAGACAAATGTCATCTGGGATAACCTGCTACTGATCTTTCAGTGAAAGTGAGAATTTGCTGTAGTCTAACAGACTGGCATATGAAGGAAGGGAAGCCTAAACCATTAGGAGTTGGATGTAAGTTAAAATTGCAAAGGACCCAGAAAAAAACCAGTTGCAATGGTCTTTAATCAGCAACCAATTAAGATATCAACTTTGCTGTAGTCACAAAAACACCCTGCTCCACCACTGAAGTTATATCTAAATTATCCACACTTGTTCTCTAAGAGGGGAATAATTACTTAGTTTACTGAAACAAAGCTTCATTTAAAACTTGAGTGTAATGGAGAAAAGAATGTCTACCTGTACTATGATCCTTGTAGCAGAACTTCCCAAACTCTGAAAATAAAGTCCAGAAAAAAAAAACCATAATACAGTAAATTTAATTGCCTTGTTTAAATGCAGTGCACTTGAACAGAAAATACCAAGTTTATATATACACCATTTAGTTTGTGAAAATAAAGGGAAAGGTCATATGTGTGATGTACTGAGTATCAGTTCTTAACACCCAGCATTAAACTAGTTTATTCTCAGCTCTGAAAGTCTGGGGAGGCAGGCTGGCCCTACTACATAATTTTCTACACTTACATCTGCTTCTCTTACAACTGATATGGGGAGCAGCAGAGCACAGGCTATGCCCTCTCTGCACTAGCAGTCAGCTTGGCTCTTCCAAACGTGCTGAGTGAAGCT
The DNA here is from genome assembly GCF_001715985.3 of Manacus vitellinus. Lineage (NCBI taxonomy): Eukaryota > Metazoa > Chordata > Aves > Passeriformes > Pipridae > Manacus > Manacus vitellinus. Next base: position 2,246,668 of record NW_021940660.1, read on the forward strand.
AAGACACCATCACCACTGCAGCTCTCTTGTTGTCACCTGCATTGGACACACATCACCACACGTGCAAATCCAGTTCCTGATCCAGTCACTTGTTTGCTGAATTCTGGGGCATGAGGGACAAATGTGGAAGCCTAACGCACACACCATCCTGAGAAACTGGCTTGATTCCATAAGAACTGTAATATTAATATAGAAATAATAGGAAATAATAGGAAAAAAGTATGCTTACCTGGGGGAAGGTATGACGCTGCAAATGAAACAAAACAATTTTTACTTATTTTGCATGAGGGCTTGTCCAAACAGAACATTGCAGCAGAGAAAGGGAAAAAGGGTCCTTATCTTTTGGATGCAATACACAACCAAATGTCAAAGGATGATATAAAAAGGACAGCATAGAACAAATGCATCTTAATCTTCATTCAGGTTAGAACAACATGTTCTATTACAAACTTAACACCGATAGGATATTACATCATACAAACTCATTTTAAACTCCTAAAAGCTAAACTTAGTTTTAATTGACTGTATGAGTTCCAAAAAAGCAGAGTGGAAATTTAATAGTTTAAAAATGAGAATGGAAGTGAATTTACAGAAGAAAATTGAAATAGAAACAGAAACTATTCAGGAACACAGAGACTGAATGCATTGAGAGACCTGGAATCTGCAGCTAATCCAGTCCCTCTGCAAGCACTAACAGCAATCACAGAAGCATGAGATTTGTAGCTATCTTATAACTGGCTTTCCCTGAAGATAATTATGCACATAGAGTAAACTCTGCCTGTCAGAGAATTGTCTCCATACACCAGGACTCTTTCTGAAAAATTAAAAATGTAGACGTTTGAAAGTTTTTTGAGTCAGAATTCTCAGTATTTTAAAGAGAAACTGCTTACCACAGGTGGAAAAGGGTTGCTGTTGGCAACGACCACTACCTATAGAGAAATCAGAGGAAGCTGTTTACTCATCATAGTGTCTAATTAAATTGTTAAATATGTTAGAAAAATGAAGAATACTGAAATCTCTATATTTACAAACTGATAATAATGCTATGGATGATCACTTTTATAAAAAAATTTAACACACATTACCAAGCAAAGAAGAATATATATGTACACATGGTTTACATAAGAGTGTAAGGAAATAAAAGACTTGCTCCCAACCACACAATGACTCAGCTGTAGAGGCAGAAGCAGGATTTCATGTATTGTACCATATCCATTGGCCTACACTGTGTGTCTTTTTGATCTTCAACGTTCCATCCCAAACTAGAAGATTAATTTATTTTGTCGTTATTCAATATTATGCTTAAAAAAAAAGACTTCATATTGAGTTTATTAAAAAAAAAAAATTAAGCCAAATGCAGACACAATGAGGTGTTAATGTTTTCTCACTAAAGCTCTCCCCACCTTTTTTTTTTCAAACTGAAAGCAGTTTGCATTACCCAGTGGTGTGAAAAGGAAAAGGAGAGTTAGTGCTCTCAGAAGTAAAGAATTCTAGTACAGAACAGGAAGAAGTATTAAAAAATAATTGAACAGTATGTTTTAAATTCTTAAAACAATGGTAAATTAAAATGAATAAAAACATCTGTGAGGACATGAATTGGTACACTTTGTGTTTACTGAACACACCACAGTATTAGCACTGAGCTTCCTGGGGACTGAGAGAAAGAGTCCATTTAAATATAATTATGAGTCAAATTCAACAATAAAATGAATTCTATTGATCTGACTTTCTCTGAGCCACACTTATTTTCAACCCTCATAACTATGTAATCTATATACTTAAAATGCTAATTACATCACAATTGCTATCCTAACTTTTTAAAAAGAAACATGTATTTTATATACAATTTAATCAGCTATCAGCAAGAACCACCACAGCACAGCTAGTTAGTATAAGGTTTCTAAGTACCAAAACCAATCAAATCATATGAATCAATCTGGGTTAAAACCCTGAAAAATCCTAACTGAAGCAAAAGGAGTCGCGCCAAGTTATAACTGTAAGAGTTTTTCCCTTTGAAAAGGAGAGCTTACCTTCTTACTGGAATCAGAGCTGCTTGAAGGGACAGACTGTAAAGAATACAGAATCCATATTTTGCTTAGGTAAATGTATGGCACATTAACTACAGCACTATTTTTCACAAGAATGTTTTGCTAACATGATTCCCCTGAAGTACCAAACAAAATAAGATTCTGAAGAAAAATATGAATGTATTGGCAATTACTAAATGAACAACCAAAATAAATTCACTAGCTTGATTTTTTTTCTAAACACCCAATTATTTTGTTATTTTTACAGAGCACTGTATAAAAGCTGCAAATGTTTCATTTAACATCAAATTGGAAGTTTGTTTATAGTAAAAATAATTTATTGCTAGAAAAAAAAAATTAAGTTCTTCTACCTTCATCAAAAAGGAAAACAACTCGAACTCCAGAACCCATCCCCTCAAAATTAAAAAAACAACAATTACAACAGTATCTGGGAAAAAATGAGATATGCCATCAGAAGATAAATGTTTTAAATGAAGCATAAAATAAAGTGCAGTGAAGTTATCCATTTCATTAACTATTATGTACAATTGCATAGGCAAAAGCCAGAAAAAATAGTTTTAATTCTTATTAACTATCAAAGAAAGTCACTGACTTCTGGAAAATCATAACAAAAGTAACTGGTGTCCATTTTCAGAGTAAATACAATTGAGTTTCAGTGCAAAACAGGACTAAATAACTTCTAACAAAGTGGATATAACAACATACATCAAACATGTAACTCATCTGCTGAAGTTATTTTCAGATATTGTTACTGAACCATTTGAAGGCAGTTCATATTTATTCCCCTTCATAAGTTTAATTATTGTTTGGTAAAAGTTGGGCATAACTGCTTAGCCCCGAGTACCTTAGGAAATTGAAAACATGTTGGAAAACATGTAGTTACCTGGCCATAGGAAATGCCAGATGAAGATGCACTCTGAAATAAAAACATAGAACAGGTATTTATTTATCTCATAATTTGTTAATTATATCTAGAAGTCATCCTTAGATGCACACTTCAAATGAAGCTGATTTTACCTATACTTGAAATAAATCTAGGGCAATAGTAGAGTATACTGAACTTGCTTAAAGATAACTGATGTAAAAATTTCCCAAACTCTACCATGGTCATAAGCTTACTGTTGCTCCATCAAAAATGCAGTTTACACTTACATATTAAACAAAGATAAAATATATTTAAAGTTTAGGAACTAATATAACTAATGATGTATCTAAAGTTGAGCATACGTTTAAGCAGTTTCTTGGCTAGGGTTTCAGTTCCTGACAAGCATTAGAGAGTGTGTTCTCCTTCTGATCAATATTTTTACTTGCTTTTGTGATTTTAAAAATGTAAAATATATCAGATTTTAAAATAAACCTGTTTTCAAGTGAAAATGAAAGAAATGAGATTGACAATAGAAATTTCTCTACTAACTAAAGAATTACTGGATTAATACATAAAGATTGTAAAAAAACCCAAATAGTGTTGCACAATATGCAATATTCAAGGACAATTACTCTGATAAAAAGCATTACTCAGTAAGAATTCTGACATTTTAGTAGGCTAACAAATTAAGCATTTGTAATAGGTGATGAGTAGCCCTTATGATATAAATGATTACACTTTGAGGAACTGACAATGTAACGCCTTTTAATTTTGGTTTTTAATCTCAGAATAATATCTCAGACTAAAACTGTTTTCCCTTATATGGTTAGGAAGAATAATATAGCTCTACAGAAGAGAATCAAATGCGATTTGCAATAAGGACATGAGTTAAGAAGCATAGTAAGAGACAATCAGTAAAAACATCCATAACCAGCTTACATCTCTGCAGGCATGCTGACCATATGTACCAGCAGCACCTCCCTAAGAAAAAAAAACAAACCAGTTATTTCTCATCTATAGATGCTTCAGAAGGAAAGTCACACTTCAGACACCCTCAGTTCTGACTGATCTTTATGTAAAGAATAGATGATAAGGAGAGTATTGTAGTCTCCACTACAAATGTGTGAACATAGGAGCCCTTTGTCTATTAGTGATTATCTAGTGGTACTTGGGAAACATTTTAAAATAGGTACTGTTGAGACAGAATTTTAATAAATTATAAAGGTTTTATATAATGCTAGTAATCCAAACATATTATGTATGTCATATGTACATACATGTAAAAATTAGGAAGCAGAAACCCAAAAGAAAAAAATAGCTAACATCTTCCTGATAGTCAATAAATTATAAAATGTAAACATTCAGTATAAATAGTAGTAGTTCCTTTTCTACATAAACCTCAATTGTTACTATTATTACAATCAAGTCTCCCCAAAACCTGTAATTTTGTTTTCTTTGCAAAAACCCAATACACTTTGTGATGAATTAATTTTGTATTTTGCAAATACTGATGATATGAATGTTTTACATTTTTGCACTGTTTCATTTATTTTTCTTTTTTTTTCTTTTTATTTTGATGAAATGTTTGGATTAAATACAAATTTTTATTAAAAAATTAAAACCTTATCTTGAAAGTGCTGAAAGGAAAACAAAATAATTATATATATATTTTAATCCATACAATTAGTCACCATCTTGATAAAAATGCTTCAGGTAAGTCTTTGATCTATTCAGCACATTCATTACATTACACTGTTGCATCTTTCACCTATTTCTGGATGACTGGCTTAACCTGTTCAGGATTCATAACTTCACAACTATCCCTGCTGCCTGAAAAATGAGAAACTGAAATAGCCTTAGTTCTTGCACAAATCTGTGTGACCACTGCTGCGAGGAGGAACTACCTAGAACATGCAGACAGACTTGCACCAGTCTTGTCTTGAGTAGAAGGAAGAATAGATACCTTGTATAATGAGTGTAATATAAGTGCCACAGATAAACCCTTTCAGTCCTTTTTTTTTCATGATTCTATAATCTACATGTTTCTATTTAACTTTTTAACTTCTCTGTTTTCCAGCTACTTAATATCATTGAATAAACTGTAATATTCATCCTCGAGATCTCTCTTCATTATTTTCTGTTTGCAACAGAAACTCCCACACGAACAGTCATATTAAATAATGCCATTGAAGGCTACGAGTTACTATAAATATAGTTATGCTGGGGACAAAAGAGTAAATGTAAGAATAGTGCTTACAGGGCCACATCCACTGCTGCTTATTGTGTAGACTACTCCACCCTGAAATAAAAACAGAAGCCAATTATTTCCCTGTAAAAAAAAAAAGGGGGAAAGACAGAAAAAAAAGCAACAAACTGCTGGTTTTGGCATGAAGAGCTGTGCAGCTGACAATATGTATGTGCTAGTAAGGGTAAAGCAAGTACAGAGGTTACCAGTTCACTGGCAACTGCCTGTAACAATTTTAATTTAGTATGAGACATTAGTCATCATCTTTATTTCACATAACTTCCATATGACTCTGTCATTGGTCATGAAACCTTTCAAAATTTTACTAAGAGGTTCATATTTTATAAAAAATTAATAACTTTAGGTACTTAGTGTCAAGATGAGAAACTCAGCTCTTAGGAAAGAATAGGTATTATATATTAAACAAATACACTGCAGAAAATGGGGGTTTAGCATATACATCAAAATAATTTGTATTTCTTGATATCTGGTAATTCCAGTTACAAGTAGTAAAGATTGAAGGAATAGAATATTACTAGATAACTCACTAATAACTACTAGCAAGTAGTAAGAAATATACCCTTGAGAGGCTGGAGACATATCAGAAAGCATCTAAGAGTTAAAGGGTAAATAGGTAAATTAATGGTAGTGAAGATAATTAATTAAAAACCAAGCATATATTTCTGTGATGAATAAAGTAAAAGTGGTAAGTGAAAACGCAGACACACCCCAGAAGTTTTAAAAGGCTAACTAGACAGTGATTAGACTCCAAATTTTCAACTGCAAATATAAGTCATTGTTAAAAGCAATATAGACATTATACTGGAGCTTTAATATGGGCATGAATATCTGGGGAAGTTCAGGGAAATTTTATAAATTCTTGTGGAAAAGACAGTGAAACACAAGTATATTTAAATCTTTCATTTTGACTATTAAAAAAGAGGGGGGGAAAAGGAAAAATACCTGATGAATTAAGAATAGGTACAGTTCCATTTTCATTATGCCAGATGTCACTAAAACTATGAAGTAAATGGTTTGTGACTGTTTGTATGCACACACGCACACATAGGTAGGAAACCTCTAGGAAGATGGAAGAAATATTATTTTCCTGAAAAGAGTCAGGTCAATGCTCAACAAAAATGACTGAAGCGTGAAATCAAAGGTAGTGAAGCAGCTTGTAGGTAAAAATACTGAGAGCAAGTTATTGAGTTCAACAGAGAGGAGGTAATTGAACTTAGTCCAGGTACTGAAGATACTGTTTACTGGATGAATAACTCTGCAATTCTGTGTGAACTAGCAGAGAAGATATTTCAGTACAGTGTTAAATCAGCTCTGTACTCTGTAGTTACACTATTTTAGTTCAAGATTACTAAAGGAAAACATACAAATGCTGGAATTTAGGGCTCATACCTGACTGCCTGAATAGCTGCTCTGAGAAGAACCTGAAGGTCCAACCTGTAAAGAAACCAAAATGGTATTTAATATTTTGCAGGAAAATTATTTTATGTAAGTGATTTTCAGGAAAAAAAGTTCTACTTGGTGGGAAAAGGAAAAACCCACAAAGTAATTACCTAAGACTTCATACCACCAACTGATACTATCAAAATTATTTCAGAGATCTTTCAAGCCAAATAATCAAAACTATACCCAGGCAGCTGTTATAAGTAACATAATTCTGCTGTTTGCATCCTTTTTTATTTGACCTCATACACTTCTGCCCATCACGGAGGAGGGAAACCCACACTGTCACAAGTAGACTAAAGCCTTTTACTGATATGACTATGTAACCACTAACATATTTGCTGTAAAAAAGTAAAGAAGAAAAAGAGGCTTCTTCACTGAGCTGCAACTGATAGTTTTCAGAGGAAAAAAATTAAATTGTTATATTTTATATCAAGATCATGATTTGCAAAAGGCAAGGTTTTAGAGCTGTTGGAATAAGTGATCTTGAACAGCAAGCAACCACTATGAATAAAAAGTGAACACAGAAAAAAGAAAAATTCTATAAGAAAGTTACTTCAGATTAGCTAGAGAGAACCTGCAGAAGGAAATGATATGGCTGACAATGACTTAAAAGGTTTTGAATTTTAATCAACAAAGGTGAATTGCCAAAAAGGAAATTAAATTGAGTAACAAGAGGGATAAAGAAGTGACTAGAAGCAGTTTGTGACCAGGTCTTAAGATTTTGGGCAGTTAGCAGCATTGTCAATGTCTTTGGAGAAAGAATATTTACCATGACGCATCGGCCTTGTGTTGTGTAAGTCCCTCCACGCTGCAAGAAAATACAGATTCCAGTTACTGGTTATTGAGTGGTGTATAAATACCAAATTACTTTAAACAGGAAATCAACTGAATTCATATCCATAGTCTGAGTGAAGAAATCAAGTGTTTCATTGCTCATCAAGTTCATGAGAACTAATATTAACTAATTAAAAATAACAATACCTTCAAAACTGAATACAAAAATGAAAGCATAAATGAGATCTATCTAGGAAAGTGATTTGAATGGTACAATATAATCTTCATGCTGCAAGCATGAAACAAGTGGAGCAGTAGGACAAGAATTCTAAAACTGAGGTAACTGAAAATCGGGAAATTGAAGAAAAATTGCTCTTACCTTGTTACATTCTACTTCTATCATAAGCTGTGGGGGGAAAAAAAGAAAAAAGAGGAAGCATTACCAAATTATTTATTGCAGAAAAAAGCGCAGCTTATTATAGGAAACAGGAAATACTTTTGGTGAAGTGTGAGACTAAAGACAGGTGTTCACTCTTCTAGATCACAAGCTCAAAAATCAGTGCTGCTACAGTCAAGAACCAATATGGTTGATTTGAACAGGTTTTCTTTACTTAAGTGGACAATCATGTTTAATATGTTTCATATAAGCATAATTCTTGGCAAAAAAAATTAGCAAACTCCTTTCTAAGAATATGCTGCACAGCTATAGTTCCCAGGAACTGGGGCAAGAGTTAAGAACAGCACAGTACACCAAAAGTACAGTACAGTTCTCCTTATGAACAATATTATTTTCTTTTTCTTTATGGTATGGGTTGTTTTCATAACTAGATTATTACCTTTCTTATTTCTGTGGGAGAAAAATAATATTTGCTGTATTTTTTCATCATTTTAGTAAGAAGATCAGGCAGATTAAAATTATTGAAAACATGTAATGATTTTGGCCATCTTAATGAATAAATGACAACAAATATATGTCTTGTATCAATTCAAAGATACTTTAATTTACTGTATTAATTTCTAGTATGCAAATACACTCAAAACATACCTTCCTTTTACTTTTTCCTGTCCCATTAACTGACTCAGAATGTGTAGGTGTGAGAGTTTTGCTTTGAATTCCAACCCAAAAATTCTCTAGATTTTGAACAACGGTTGCACTAGAAAAAAAACCAAAATAATAATTCTTTTTCTATCAAAATATTTCAGTATAAAATACCAATATACTCTCCTCCCCCCTTCCCCCAGCCAAGAAAATCCACTGTATTTTGGTTTTAGGGGTATACAATACAAGTTTCACAGAACGCTTTTCCAGTGACTTATATTATCACCTGACATAATTTTGAAGATTAATGAAAGAGATGCTGAGACAAGCAGAACAGGAATAGACACTATTTGAAGAAATACTGACCTCAGTGAAGAGTATCAGCTCAAACACCCATAAGAATTGTCACAACTCTTTCCTATTCTGACAATCTATATCTATGATGGTGAAATGATTTTCATGGCATTAATGAGTGGAAGCAGTTGTGGTTTTGTGTTGTTTTGCCTGTTCTTTGTATTCCTCAAGATATAATGAAGCAAGGCAAAGATGGCCCTATCATAAATTTGCACTTCAAACAATTCAACCTGTCAAATATTTAGATATTTCCCAATTACATCAAGCGTGTATTTTGTTAGACCAGGCGGTACTTTTACAAGCTTCAGATCTCCAAGAAAAGTAGCATTAAAAGTAGGATAAATTTGTCTTCTCCTGTTTCAGGAGTTTCAGCAGTTAGTTCATGGGTCATAAACTGATTTTCAAATTTATTTTAGCAGAATTTACATCAATCTACTATTCTTCCACTGTTCAAAATGAAAAAAAACACAGGTCTATTTCAAAATATTCCATAGAAATAAAATTTCAAGGGGAAAAATAAATAAAAAAGAAAAATAGTTATTTACATAAATTGAAGCTCTCCAACATCATGTGGAGCAATCCATGTTGTTGTAACTTTCTGTTTCACATCTGAATTTGCATGACTTATTGCTGAATTCTGCAATTAAAAATAAATACACATAATTATATAAGATGCAAAAGTGATTTTACCTATATTGTTAAGGGAACTGTCTCTACCACAAAAGGTAACACTGATGTCCTCCTAAAAAAGCCAAGTAGTTTCTACATTAGATTCATATCATATAGAGGATGCATGTAGTTCTTGAAAAAGTCTAATTTTTTTAACCTCTTCTGATGAAGTAGCTTTGCCATATAAAAAATGCTCATTATTTCTACTATTTAAAAGAAAACCAAGGTTAATTAAGTATTCCAAAGACTGAACACATACCGTCATATTATGGCATTCCAAGCCTTTGGTGTTTGGATCTGTAATTTTAAAAGTACCAACAGGAGTATCTCCATCTATTTCTCGAGCTTGTAGATTAAATCCTTTAAAACCAGCTTCTCCAAGTGCTTCTAGAGTCACTGTGAAAAGAGACATTTTGAGAAATTTAAGTTTCATACACTACTAAAACCTCCTAAATGTGTAACATCTAATTTCCTTTACTCCAAGGCACAAGACTACATGTGTACAATTTTAAAAACCAATTAAAAAGCTTTTCTTAATTATAAGGAGAATGACTATAAAGGAAAAAATTTGGAGAGGGGCTTTTGTGTAAAGTAGCATGAAATTTTTCATTTACTGACAATTTTAAAAGGAATTCTGCTCTACCAAGTGATGAGTGGCCCTGCTGACCAAAAGATTATTTATTTTCTGTCTAATTAGGCCTACAAAGTCAAAATATCTACAGGAAAAAGAGAAATGCATTTCTTTCTACCTCTGTTTTAAAAGAAAACATTAACTTTTTCCTAAGGCTGAATTGCAGACACATTTTTGTTAAAATGTATTACAACTCTAAAGAGAGAAACTAGACAATTTTGTTTTCATGTTCTATATTAAGTAAAAAAAATCAATAATTATATGAGCTACCCAATTTTATTCAACTTCTGTTACTGAAGGAGCTCAGAAAAATATGGGAAAGAGCAGTCTTCTGTTTTGTTTATATCCAAACAGAAATTAAATTTCAAAAGGCATAATTGAATTTTTTATGGTCTACTAAAACTTTACTCTGCTACTTCCATTATTAGGTACTTTTGCAAATAAAATCAGAATAATGGTTTATGCACAAAGGTTATGTGTAGTCATTAAAAATAAAGAGGGATGAAGTGGAATGACACAGAAGTCAAGGCAAGGACCAATCCTGATAATTTAACATTTCCAAACACCTGCATAATTAGCCTTCCAATTTTTTGTCAATTTTCAGCCCTAATTCACTAATTTTCCCCAGGTCTCACAGAAGCAATGACATCCAGCACTTGAATGCAGTGCTAAATCAAGCAGAGATGAGACTGTAAGAGTGCTGGCACATGGAATGCCATAGGCCAAACTGCAATATATTCAATGCAACCTAATGCAGCTCCCTGAGACCAGGTACTGGGTGCTCACAATTTGAAACATTAGAAAAGTAGTGGTAAAAATAAAAAAAAAAAAAAAAAAAGAGGGGGACAAAAGGCAAGGTTAGTAGCATCTGGGATTCAATATTTTTATCAGGGTAAATTCCATTTAACCTCATAGAACAGTCTGCATGTACTTAAATCAATCCACCATTTTTCTGTCAATACTATTCTAAAAGTAGCTATCTGTAATCAAACCGCCCTCCCATCCTTGAAGGAGCTATTCACATGTTTTTCCAAGAATGGCAGCTATATCAGGGCTCTGATGCTTCTCCGTTCTTTTCCCCCTATATATCACTCTCTATGGAAGCCACATTCATGCTACATGGTTCAAGTACAACAGCATCCAGTAGCTACTTAGTGAATAATGCTCTTTTTCAGCTACTGAGATACAAAACCAGACACGTAACAGGTTACAATGCTCTTCCACTTCCATGCTCCTTGTAGCATGAATGGTCAGAAAAAGAAGCATTCACAAGTCACTTGAAGTGTGACAGCACTATGAGATGGCATCATAGTATGGAGAAACAAGGTTGTTAAAGTGTCTCATCCAGAGAGCAATTTAGGATTAGGAAGATAAAAAGGTGGTTTAAACCACAATAGCTCCACCCCCTGCAATTTGATAAAATCTGGGATACAGTTCTTAGAAGGATGACTCAAAGTGTCTCACTCTTGAGTTGTCTCATACTGCGTCCTGAATTTTTATTTTCCTGAAAGATGACAGCATGTGAACAACTAATGAGTAGGATCCCTTTGTATTGCAGAGGCCTGGTTCAACAGCAAATACTCAAATACAAGGTTAATGAGCAACTAATTATTAGTCCAGTTTGGCCAGCTGTCCTACTTAATTTTAATTTTGTTACAAAAATTACAGCATACAGTTAAGATATATTTATTAGATGGAAAAAGGAAAAAAAGAGTTATACATACATATATAAAAAATCTAAAAAATAATAATGTATCAGGTATAGATGAACAAGATTGAAGTAAAAAAGTAAATTATCCAGACTGAGAAGGAAATGGGGGAACTTTTATGAAGACTGGTATTTCTGGAAGACACGAAGATGTTATTATGTTGTTGAGGTTATTTACCTTGGATTTCATTTCCTGGCTCAAAGTTATCAAAAGATACAGCAATAATATATGGTGGTGCAGATGTCTGTGGTTCAGTTTCATAGTTTGGTAACAGAGAATCACAATCGATTGAGGTGTTTGTCTGTGGAAAACTGAGGATTCCAGGCAAAAATACCCCACAGAACAAAAAAACAAAGCAGGAGGGTCTCCTCATCTGTGGAACAAAAAGACAATATAGTTCATAGTAACTTCTTTTTAGTAGTTGCCATGTTTGAGAAATATTGGCTTTTCTCCAGGACAGGAAACAGAACAAGCCTAGAGAGCTGCACTTTCTTTGAATTCACATATTTTGAAGAGAATACATTAAAGTAAAATACTTCTATACACTGGCAGAACAATGCAATAAGAGGCATAAATTTCATTTTAAAGTACTGAATTATTAATGGAACTTTAAATTCTCTGGTTACATGACAGCAATCCATTAACAGCCACGTCTGCTGCATTACACCTTTGAACTGGAGAAGTCTTTAAACAAAGTTCCTCATTGTTGCATTGGCAGTTTTAGCTCACCTCCTTGATTATTCAAGAACTGAGATGCAATCCTTGCTTTCTCAAACTATAGATGTAACCATGACTAGCATGCTCTCTTTTGACTGCTTTCCCTACTCCCAATTCCAAAATACAGTCAAGAAATATATTCAAATGCCCCAGAGAACTCTTGAAGTTTTTCAAAATATTTGATTCTTGAAGGACTTAACAAGAGACTTCTGCAAAGTCCTCTGGAACTTCTAAACTATTTAAAAATACTAAATTGCTAGTGCATGTTTCCTATGGGCAAAGAGTAAACTATACCCAGTACAGAAATTCACAAAATGTAACTAAGAGGCAGGACTGAAGTCCAGCCTTCAAGGACTGTCTGTGAAAAGAAGACATATTTTCTTCATAATTCACTTGTATTACTGACACTGATTGTAAACTGTTTCCAAGAAAAAAAGGAAACATTTCCCAATAGTATTCTCAGTTGTTTAATATCAGATTTTATGGCCCATGTTCAAAGTCTAAACGTTCAACCATGGCACTACATAATTTGCCAGGCCATTACATCTTATGAATAACTCACTGTTCCAGCTACAAAAACGCTGATACAACTGTTAAATCACAAGAAGTATTTAGTAATGTTATTTTACATGCTGTCTGCTACAGGATTGCCTTATGGGACACAGACTGTAACAGAAAGAATGGAGACACTTAGTTGAGATTTTCTAAAGCATTTCAAACACCATTTAAGAGATATGTTCAATTTGTATCATCTACCTGTGTGTCTTAATTTGTGCATGAACGTGTAAGACCATTGGTTTTGCATGTGTTAGTGAAATAAGTAACAGAAGTATCTGGAAGTAGGGAAAAAATACACAATTCCAAACACCCATGTACTTAACTCTGAACTTAAACAAAATTTTAAAAAGCTACTGAGTCAGTAAGTAATAAAACAGGTGACTGTGAAGTGTTGAAAAATTTCCTATAGGAGGAGGAAGGTTTGCATGGTGTCACAACCAGTCAGTGCAGCAATCAGGAAAGCCATATAAGCAAGTTAATGTCTTTAAAGCAGATGAAGACTGTTCCTCTCCAAAGTCTCATCAAAGTGTCACTTAAATGGGATCCTGGTAAGCATTATGTTTTGGTATCAGTGTGCTGGGTGTGGTTATCCAATCTCTCATGACGATTTTGACATGGCCCACCTCTAATTAAGTTTTAAATACAGCATGTAGGTGCTATTATATCAACAGATGTGGTAAACAGTGATTTAATATGAACCTGTCCATATGTTGTTGAAATCTTTGTCTGACTCACGGAGAGAGGGAAAAAAAAAATCTGTTTCTAATTAGATGTTCTATTTCAAAGCACAAAGTCCTTAGTTTAGCTAGGATTGGAAAATTGGCTGCAGCTGCACTCTGCCACAAAAGAAAACCAGTCTGAAACCTCCTTTCCTCTTTTTCTAGCTAGAAAAGAACCAGAAACACAAGCACAACAAGTTGAAACATGGCTGAGATGCCTTCTCTTTGCATCAGCTCTCTGATTTAACAGTTCAAGAGGCATTCAAAGAGTCTCATCATGCCATCTTTTGGAACTAGGTTTTAGATGAGGAAGAGATATAGTGTCTTACAAAATTCCAAGTCCAGACTTGAGACAGAAAATAATTTCCATAAGCCCTGAGTTCCAATACATATTTAATGCAATCATGTTATCTTGCACCACAAATTAACCTTTTCTCCATGAAAAATGTAAAGAAACAAAAAGTAAATATTTATATAATAGAAGCATAGGGAATATTTATAAAATCAAAGCATAAGAATATTATTTTCAAGCTTCTAATTGGGTATAATTATGAAAAATAAACTGTATCCCCAGTTCCTTCATCTGATGGAAAAATTCTAATTATTTTTTATCACAGGTTCAAACCTTTCTTCCTATGAATCTATGTGACCCTCATCTATATGGCTATCATCACCACCTGAGCTGCTACTTTAAGAATCCTCTTCCATATTTAGTCTAACACGATTTCAGGCCAACAATTAAGTCCCTGAGTGATACTTAGCTACTGTATTCAAAGTCTACTGGACTCAGGAAGAGACACTTCAGTGGTTTGCCCCTCCAGAGCCTTGGGCAACCTTCTGAATAGAGACAAAAATTGTTTTAAAAGCTTTTAAATATAGAACATTTAATGAATATAATAAATACCTTTCTGTAATTTGAAAAACACAGTCCTGGCAAGTTCTGCAAACAGTTTAAGAGTAAGTCCTGTATACCCCTTTCTAATGATACTCGTTATGATTATTTTCTCTTCTCCTAGACACTCTTGATGAGCCACAGACTGTCTTCAGCCTTTGAGAATAAGTATCCCCAGTTGGCGTGCACCCTGTCCACCACATCCCCACCAACACACCTTATCGACCAAGTGCTGATGCGTGGGCATCCTCCGGTCCCTCTGTGGTCACTGTGGAGGAGCTGCAGCCGGGCAGTGCAGGTGTCCCAGGAAGATGAGAGAGAGGAGATGGAAGGCTTGGCCAATCCGTGGCAGGGCGGGGAACCAGCACGGCCAATCCGGGCCAACTGTGCATCTGCCGTGGAAATTGGGACACCACAGGTGGGACTGTCCTGCCCAGAGTTGGTGGTGACAACACACTCCTCACAGGTGAGTCACGCCCCCTCTGACCTTTATCTAGGTATCTGGCATAGGAAAGGCTTCTGAGGGTTGGTAGCCTAACCTAGTATGTTGACTAAAATCTACAGAATTATGCTACACAAAAACCACCTTACTAATATTTCCTGAGAAATTCCAGTAAAATATTTACATTAGTCTGTTACCTGAGAGTATTCTGCTGCTGGTTTTTCACTTTTTTACCCCTCTCTTACAGCTGGAAAAGACATGGAAAATTCCAATCATTGTAGTACTGCCAAGCATTTTCTCAGAGCAAAGAGTTAATGAGGCTGTTTCATCTTATGTACCTTGTGGAAAGGAACTGAAGTTATTGCATCTGACCTGCATTCAAAACTAATTCTTTTTTTTCTTTTCAGAAGCATTTCCATAAGGTCTCTACTGAAGATGGGGAGAAGTCCAAAAGCTGGATGACATATACAATAGAATAGAATATTTTCAGTTGGATGGGATCCACAGTCATCAATCTAGTCCAACTGCCTGACCACTTCAGGCAAGGGACAAAACATGTTGTTAAGGGCATTGTCCAAATACCTCTTAAACACTGACAGGCTTGAGGCATTGACCACCTCTCTGTTCCAGTGCATGACCACCCTCGTAAAGAAATGCTTCCCAATGTCCAGTCTGAACCTTCCTGGCACATTCCCACAAGTCCTATCACTGGATACCAGGGTGAAGAGATCAGCACCTCCCTCTCCACTTCCCCTCCTAAGGAAGTTGTAGAGGGCAATGAGGTCATCCCTCAGCCTCCTTTTTTCCAAACTAGACAAGCCCACAGTCCTTCGTTCTTCCTCAGAGGACATTCCTTCCAGCCCTTTCACTGGCTTTGTTGCCCTTCTCAGGACACATTCAAAGACCTGAACAATATGACACACATTCCTATTTAATCAGGGAATTCTGTGATTCTATGATACCAGGAAATCCATGAACAAAAGACTGTTCACAAGAACCTTCTTTAATTCCTTGATATTTGTGCACTTAAAATATATTTTAAGAACATTATCTATTTTTAAGATTCAGTGCATCTAACTAACTGTATTCTCTTTCAGTTAATCGCTTTTAATTAATGAGTAGCATTTTATTTACATTGTTCCATTATGAAATACATTGTTTCCTATCTGCTGCGATCCATTGGGAAGAGATCATAATCCTTTTTTTCTTACTATACCACCAAGCTTACCATTAATACCAATGTTATAAATAGCAATGAAAAATCATGCTGCACACCACAAATGCAACAGCATACCGGTAACACCACCAAATAAATTACACAGTAAAGGAATGTCAACTGCTCACACTAGAAACACATAACCAAAGAGATGGGATCTCACAAATGCATGTATGCAAGACCTCCCTCACTCCCAGCTAGGAGATACTGAGAGGTAAGGAGAGGGATTAGAACTATTTCTCCAGGCTACTCTGAGCAGCAGTGAGTACTCCATGAATATTTGATTTGACAGGCAGATAGATAAATGTCAGGCAATGAATTGCTGTAATCTCGGTAATATGGTTATAAAGAGGCATAGATAAGACAAGCAATGTACTTCTGCTGGCTGTAGTGCTAATAAAATCCTACATTAAATAAGCTGGTAAGGACTCAGACCATTAGTTTACAGTGTGAGAGTTGTAAACCTGCGTCCCTCTTACACAACATACTGCTTGCGGTTTGTTTCAAAGGAACAGTATTCCCAAGGAATCAAACATAGAACACTGATTCAGTATTAATTTACCTGTACTGCAGAATTGCCAATTAAAAAAAAAAAAAGTCTTTTTCAGGTCTCCATACTTGAAAGGACAATTTTGAGATCATAAATTAAATACCAACTGAACAAGTGGTGAACTCCTGACTCTAGTGAAACCATGATTACAAAGTTTGCTATGTACTCAAACTACTGTGCCAGTGCAGATCAACAGTGCTGTACGCCCATGGACTTCCCTGCTGCTTGGAATGCAAATTCTCGTGGGAATATTAGCTTCTTTTTTTTTTTTTTAAGATCTCAGATTGTATGGTAACCCATATAGAGTTAGCTGGTCTTCCTTTAAAATAATCACATTAGAACAAGCCAGGGAACATGGCAGAGAGTCCAGAGTCCAGAACACTGAAAGGAAGGGGATGCCTACTGGGAAGTGCATTAAAATTTTAAAGAGTACATGATGGACAAAGAGGAAGCCAGCTACTCACCTAAGCAAAAGACTATCTTCTGGAACAAAGGACTGAAAACCCTGTCAGATTTTCCTAGAACTCCTTTGTTTCTATTTAAAACTTGTTTAAACCAGATCAGACAAAGCAGCCCGGTTCCTTCTTCCTCACAGACATTAGGACCTCCAACCTCCTTCATGACCTTCAACAGCTTTACGCTTACTCTCTGCAGCATCTGAGCCAAAGATTATTTTTGTTCTAGCAGTTTACATTTCAACTGGAAATGGTAGAAAGCATAACAAAGCTTCAGCTAATGTCAACAGATATACATGAATAACAAGGTAAAATATGTGAGAGTTATTTTCATCAGGGTCTGGTATCCTTATCAAACTGATTTGCTGTTTCTGGTGCGCAGTGTTGATACACCACTGAGTCTTGGACTGCGCAGGAGAACCGACAAACTATTTGCTTGGATATATCAGGTGTGCTGGAGACAGTGAATGGTACAATGCTAGCTACTCCAAAATTGTTTCAGAGAAAATATGCTTAACAAGTGGTCTCACAGTATGAAGTGCTGAGTTTAGAACCACAGATATCTTTTGTTATGTAGTTCAAACTGATTCTATGGAACAACAAAAGTGAGTAGGAAGGGAGAGAAACTGAATTTCTTCCAAACACTATTTTTCATAATTCTGAAAAAGAAAACAATAATTTCTGAACATACTTCACTCCTCTTAAGTGCCAGTTGCCTTGCCAAACTCTCCCAGTCTTTTTTTTTGTTTCCCTCTTACTCAAACAGGGAAGACCATGAATAATCCCTATAAATGTTAAAAATAAAATTTGCGCTCCTGACATCTATATTGACAACATGAGAAACTTCTGTAACATCCCACATTTCATCTCCAAATGAAAGTGGTTTCCTCAGTGTACATTAGTGCTATAAGAGGATGTTATCATTGCTGCAATCCTCCAGCATACTTTCTGTGTATAACTCGTAAGCACTCAACTGAAGTTGTTTTGAAACACATTCTAGTCTAAATTTAGTGGTGAGGATTCTTAATAGTTATATGAATTGTATCAAAATTATTAAATGAAGAGATAGATTTATTTACTTTTCCTTCAAAAACAGTGTCTTCTACCTTATACTAGCATGTCAGTATTTATATCCTGTTTCCCAGGCCTTTAAATATTGCCACATTTTTTATAATAAAAGCAACATTTTGCTTCCTATGCTCAATAAATAGATTCCCTTCTTAAAAATGCACCAACATATCATACAGTAGAATTACATATTGCTCAAAATAGCTCTATCTGTAAATATAGTGTTACTCCTCAGAAGAATAATATTACATTACAACAGTACATTGTAAGAGCCAACTAAAATTTACATAGTATATTTTGCACTCTTAAGGAAATATATTAAATGTATTCTCGATAAATATTACTTCTGATAATTCAGTACACCACGTTTTTCTAGGAAAAAAAAAGATATGAAAGTTACCATTTTCCACATATTAAAAAAATTCAACTCCTTTTTGTCTTTCATTTCTTGTCTTTGCTCATGCTAGTACTTTTCCTGTCTGATTTAAACCCTGCCAACATTAGTGTAAGTCTGATACTCCATAAATAACAAAAATGGTTCACACCCTGAAAGTCCTAGCTAGGTGATGTCAGTGAGAGCCTTACATGAGAATTAGTGAGCAAAAACGAGGTTTGACTTGACTACAAAAGAGTAGGAAGGGAGTGATCAAATGGATTACTTCTACCAAACCTTTTATGCCACAGTAGATGTGAGGGCAAACAAGACTCTGCACAGCTTATCGTGGCCCTACATTTGTGTGCTGCTTGGGAGAAACCCCTGACATGAGCAGCACATGCAACAGCAATGACATATGAACATTGCATCACCTTATCTCATGCATTGTGCAAGCTAACAAACACTATTGTCCCTATGTGCTTTTAAGGTGAGTGCTTAGGTGTGGCTGCAAATTTATGCAATGCTTCATATAACTTCATATAATGTGGCTACCATTTGTTAGTGGTTTACCAGACTCTAAATTCAGATTTAAGTAAACCTAAACATCTGTCAGTGGAATTGAAGACATGATAATAGAGGGATTCCACTACCAAAATATGCAGTCCAAAAGAAAAGTGGAGCCTTAACATTAACAATCAAAATTCACTGTTTTCACAGTCACAGAGAAGTTAAATGGTCTCTCTTACACACATACCTACTGGTATTACTGAAACATTCTCTTTTAATGTAATTTGCATTTATAGATCCAGAATCTTTCAAGTACAATTTAAATATGTTTACAAGCTAATCACAAGTCCCTGTGGCCTAGAGAACTCCCCTGCATAGCAGAGTTAATGCAATGCACATATATGCATGTGCAGTCCACTTGTGAGTGAGTAGCTAGGGTTCAGAAATGAAAATTCAGCTTTAGAGCTTCTACCAATCCAAGAGTATTGGCTCAAAAATTGCATTAGCTAAATGATACAAAACTGACTGGTATAAACTCACTTTGCTGATGCACCCTCATTCCTTCAAAAATTCTGGCTGCTTAGGCTAATTGAATTTTGGCTGATTTGATAGACACGTCTGTAACTGATACCTGTGAAACCTGCACTACTGTGTGATCAAACAAGGCATGGATCTGTTATTAATAAGCATAGAGCTGCAGCTTATAAGAGTTTCTTTCAATCTCTTAAGCAAAGAAGGAGATGCTCTTACTAGTGGATATTCCTTTGGAATTCAAAATCAACTTTAAACACTTGCTATCCACTTCTTCAAAACTGTAACTAAAGGAAGTTTGTTACTTATCTTTATATCAATCTATACAGATAAGAGAATGTGATTATAGATTTGAGGAGTTACAGGTTCATCATTTACAGAAGCTAAAAAGCAGTCATCTTTGAAAGAAGCATACTTTTTTGATAGGAAGACAGGTTGTCTAATTTTGTCTAATAACATTTGCACAACTACTTGAATAAAAGAGCATAAAGGAAGCAGAGGAAAGAGGGAAGGTATGATGGGCTCATGCGGTTTCTAATAAGATCAGATTTCCAAGAAATAGCCAGTTAATAATATATTTTCCAGGACATGATCAACAAGGTATCTGATATTTGTTTCCAGCAACAAATAATAACATTTCCACTGCATTTATTCTATTTGTCCCTGAACACACCTTGCAAACAGTAATGAAGTAATCCCCACAGCTTCTTGTGAGGCAGGAAAGTATTATTGTTTGTACCTAATTCTGCAGATGAGGAAACCAAGTCACAGAGGGATTAAATGACTCGGCCAAGGTCATATAGAAAGTCTTCTGCCACTCATGGTATGCGTCAGTCCTTGTCAGCACTCAGTGACACGCCCCGAAGAGGTTCACTCAACCCCTTTCTCTGCGTAGGCCAGCATCTTTAAGATTTCATAAGTATCATCTTCCACCCTAACCTTGACTGAAAGAAGAAACTTCATCAGCCCAGGTCAGAGTCCAGCTGAGCATGATCCCCAGTTAATGGCTTTCTTTATGTTTCATTAGGACTCCTGATTATCTCCAGGATTCTACTTTATTTTCACTTCTGCCAGGAATTCCTCCTAATTGACTCTTCTAATTTAAAACTAAGTAGCTAGGCAGGATAATATCCATACAACAAATACATCAGTAATTATTTTCAAAGATTCATACATATTTCTCTCAAGACACAAACCTTCCCATTTCTATTCTTGTACTTAAAACCCTCCACCTTCCTTTCCTATACAATATAAATTAGTTTAAAGTTTCGTGAATTCATGTCATACTATGTTGTATATATACAGATATATACACACATACAGATAACATAATACCTCCTGTATAGACAATGTTATACTACAGATGGGAATGCCTAAGTGTATAAAGCTTATAGTAAAAAATAGCAAGAATAATCTAAAAAAGATTAAAACACACATCCCAAAGTATTTAACTTCTAGAGTAACTTTCCAAACAAAATCTCTGATATATTTTATGTGTAAGCATTTCTGTGATGCATTTCACATCTTATTATTTACTTGTGTGTTTACGTATCAGAACAGTTAGTGGATTTAATTTGGGTGATTTCTTTGGGTGTGAAAAACTTAACTGCACATCATGTGTGACCCACACAGTGAACACTGCCTTTTGCTCAGTTTAAACAGAAATACTGAGATTCAGTCACAGCCAAATAAAAAAGCCCCATAATGACTCAACATGTTTAAGACTCAAGACCAGATCAACAGCCATTTCTTCTATGCTGGTCACATTAAGTTTCTGGTGCTACATAAAACTGCTGAGATCCCCCTTCCCCTTCCCCACCTTCAAACTGAGATCTAGGATTCTTGCATTCTCACCTGTTTCTACTTAAAAACAATCCTATGCCAATAATAGCACTTTTTTCTTTTACTGATTCAATAACTGAGGTTTTGAGTTCACTCACTAATAGTGTTGCTCCAAAACCAGAAGTGCCTTTTATTTGAGGACAGAAAGTAATTTTGTGAAAAAGAGAATAGGCATAAGAGCTGGAGGAGCTGCCATCTATTCCTTGCTCTGTCACGAATTTCCTGTATGACTCTAACAAGTCATTAATCTCTATATGCCTCATCTAGAAAATGGGATAATGACATTTAACTATTTCATTGGGAGGCTTAATGGTTGTGAAATGTGCTGAGCTCTTGGATGGAAAGAAGCTGCTGTCAGAGTAAACAGTAATAGCATGATTATGTTTGGTGGGAAGTCACTTTGTCACTTTGTAACATCAATATCACAATTCTGCATTACACAGACAAGACTGGCTAATCAAATGAGTCACTTAGTGAGAAATTTGTGTTTTACTTCACTCATGGTATCTGTGTATACTATCAGGACCCCAAAGTCCAGATGAGTTGTTAATGCACTGTAAGTCTGTGGAAAGAGATACCTTCCTTAGAAAATAACATATTCTTTCTCTAGTGTTAGAATCTAACTGCAAACATCAGCCTATAAAAGATTTAGAAACATGCCTATGAGCTTTGAAATGTGCTTCATATTAGTACATCCCACTATGTGACAGATCAGTCATAGAGAGTAGGACAAGTATTAGTTCCTTGTTGATTTTCCCTCTGATATTCTAGAAAACAATGGGTCTTTAACTAACATATCTGGCATTCACATCCTCTTAGATGGGAATGCATCTGTGGATTCTGAACATATTTGGGAAAAAATATTTAATTCATTCCGCTAGTGGAAACCACAGATGCTTAGAATCTCTGAAAAACCCCACTTAACCTTTTTGAAACATCTCTCTGGATGTAGGTATCTAATGTTAGATACACATACTCAGCAATTCTAACTTCCTAAAGCCTTGTGTCTCTGCTCTGTCCCATCCTCTCCCTTCTTCCCATCAATTTTGCTCGGTTTGACTTCTTTTTAGGTTTATATTCCTTTAATTGAGAAGATGGTGTGATATCATATACTCTTCTCAACTGCTTTTGGCCATGAAAAATGTGATGACTATCTGCTACAACCTCAAAAAATTCATGCTGACAAAATCACTGGCAACGTATTTTTGGGTAACAATTTGAAACTAATGCTTCTGCTTTCACCATAGCAGTCCTCATTTCATTTGTGATAAGGGATTAATACTGGTCACCTAAATCCTCTGTGATGTTTTAATGTTGGTAAAAAGTCAATGAACGTGTGTTGCTTCCCCCTTCAAACTGAACGGTCACCTAAGTAAATATATCTGTTTATATACACTGTTTGTAAATACCCAATACCTCACTACTGATACCTCAAAAAATCTTGATATGCACACAGCATCTTGACTACATGAAATAACAAGCCCACCTTTTTACTTGAAAAAGGAGCTTAATCGAGCATTCCCTTTCACCAAATACAAGGAAGAACAGCAGTGTCACATAATTGGCAAAAGAGTATATAAGAGAAAGCTATTCCTGTATCACTGTGTACCAAAGGCATTCTCAAAGGTAAAGCATGGCTTTCATGACATTACTAGGTATGGTATTATAATCATCGCAGAAATACAGTCTTCTAATCACAGTGGCACTACAAACTGTAGCACTGGTCCAATCAATTCACAATGCTTTAGAAATCTAACCGAATTATCTCTAGGAAACATTTTGTGTCTGCAGGAGAGACCCAGTTCAGGAAAAAGATAAGATCTTGGAATAATCATGAAATTCACATATTATTTGGTCAATAACAGAGCAATTACCTAGCTAAACAATATTTAAGATTTCAGTACACCATTTTGCAATGGTGAAATCTCTCCACAGCAATGCAGATGAATAAGGATCCTCTCACATCTGTCACATTTAATGATTTCATATCTTAAAGATCAACAGATCCCACAGGACCCCACTGGTGGCCATTGAACTTCTGTATAATTGAAAAGTGAGTAATTCTGAGTGCAGTCAAAAGGTGTAATTTAAGTTGATTTGTAGGTGGTTGCTCTTTTCAGTTCCATCACCAAATGAGTTGATTCACATCAACCCAAGTAAAACAAAAGACCAATTACGATATATATGTACCCAGAACTCTTCTAAGTGGGTCAGCAGGTTAAAATATTCATTCTGTAACCAGCACATTGGAAAACACACATGAGCTAATTAGGCAAAGTCCTAAAAAGAAGAAAAAAATTACCATTTACTATAGCAAATTTCAAAAACTCAATCAGAAAGAAGTTGAAATAGGAATTTGTAACACAGAACTACTGTGACTGTTTCTGCTTGGTAGTGTCTAAATAATGCTATCTCCGTTAGTATCAGTACTTTAAATAGATGACAAATCATGAATTATTATGTCAAGGTTACAAATTAGATGCAGGAATATCTGAATAGACCGCTCCATTTCTCTGACTGTTTTCTGCCTGTTTCTGTGCTCTGCCAACCCTTTGTGACAAGAAAAATTTTAATATATACTTCTGCTAAAGTGTTCAGTTCAGGCTCTTGCAAGACAAATGATAGGAGATATACTACAGCAGACAGCATTAAGCCCCTAAAAACTCTTGAATTAACTTCACTCTAAATTTTAAAACAAGACGATTCACCTGTTTTACAAATTGCTGAAAAACAGATGAACTGTGATGAGACCTATCCAACACCTAAAATGGATCACCCAGTAAAGCTGGGGCTTTTCTGGCGTGTGTTTGTACTCTAGAATCTCTAGTTGTAAAATTACATCAGGGCATCTAAGTTCCAAACATTTACTTTCAGCAAAAGGAATGCAGCAACTGCTCTGTAAAAGCTGATCTCACTGACAGGTCTGTGCAAATCTACACTGGCTTACAACAACACAGAGATTTACAACTGAGAATGAGCCCTACTTTTAACTCAGAAGGCAGTGTCTGCCAGCAGGACCTAACACTCAGTGGAGAAAAATGTGATCTTGGCATGACTAAGGTAGGCATTAGAAGATATACAGCTGGGAGTGGATGAACTGGAATGGGTAAGGTTGAGAGTATTAAAATTTGGCCTATTTCTTCTACCAAAATGCTCACTGAATGATTTTACAGGGACCAGGTACCATACAGTTGGTATGTAAAAAATAGCAAAAATAAACCACTCTTCAAAAAAAGTGTTAGGAAGAAGAATGTGTATGACAAGTTCATGCAAATTATGAATTAAAAAATACAGGAAAATGTGATGAGGCATTTAAAGTATTAAAAGAAGAAGTTACAGTTTACTTATTTTCCCTTGAATCTTGCTCTTGAAATCGATTTGGCTAGATCAGTGGAAAAAATGTGATATAATATTATATATCAAGCCCAGATCATTCTTAAACCCCCCAGCTGATTATCTTTCCATCTGATTTGAACTGTGTGAAATTATAAAGGACATACCATACCATGCAGCTACTGAAACCACCGTGCCAAGATTGCAGAGCTCTTACATTGCTCAAACTCTGCCTTGCTAAGAAGGCAGAAACATATAAGGGTTGAACTGAAAAGAGTAAAAGGGGAGAAAAGGAGCCAGAGAAGTCAAGTCACAGAACTGAATCCCCGAAGTAAGAATTGTAAACAGTATGCAACTTCCACTTTAACACTTTCAAAGCTTCAGGTCTGAGTGACCCTAAGGTAGCTGGTCCCCTCTGAATTAAATTTGTTCTTTTTTTCCTGTATCAATATTAAACATTTAATGGGTAACTGTAGGAAGCTTATAACTTCAGAGCATAAAAATTAACTTTCATTATAATTCTTGTTTGTAACGTATGACGTTAATAACTTTAGAGTAAAAAAGTTTGCTGTCTTTATAATTCATACATAGAATAGACCTCAAATTGTAATGTCTATGTGGTTAGCTGCAAGGTACCTAATGTTTTACACATTTATAATTTATTACTTTGAAAGAGTTTAAGTGTTCTCTAATTGTAGAGAGCCACTTTGCTGGAAAGGTTCCATACAAAGTTCAAGGGCTGACACTGACCTGTGTGGTGATGGCCTGGAGTCTTAGGGAAGTGGGATGCCCCTTAATTTAGTATGATGTAGTGAAGACACATCACAGAATTTTCTGACCTCTTGGTTAACGGTAACCTCAATTCTAACTCCCTTGCTGTGGAAACAGTAACTAGCTGGATATATGTTCCTCAGTACACCGTGGCAGCTGCATGCAAATGATGTGGAGATGAGAAAAAAATAAAACAAATTTACTGTTTACTTCTGGGCAAATTCATTTGGAGGCATGCAACTGATAGGCTTTTGCCCAAAATAAAAAATACATAATGGAAACAAATTGAAAATATAATCATTATTGTAAATACTGAGAACAGGGACTATTATTTTTCAAACCTCAGCTTTGTATGGTTGAATTTGCAATCCTGGATCTAATCTCAGTGCTTTTGCTTTTCTAGCTAAAGAAAAACTTTCCTGCTGTAGAACTCCCTCCCACCAACACTGAGATTGGACCAAAATGTAATGGTTCCAGGTTTGGCTTAGGATGGTAGCTACTTAGGATGTTAGGATCAATAGCAGCAGCTATTGATCTGCAATGCCACTTCAGGGAATGACAAACTGGACTTCTTGTAAGTAGTTGAGAGAGATATTTCACACAATTAAATAACAACTTATTAGAATTGCTAATATATTTCAAAAAACACTAATAATATTAAATTTGAGCAGTATTTTCCACTTACCACTAGAACAGGATACATATGTTTGAATGCCTTCAAGACACAAACTTCTAGGTATGTTCTTACTTTAGTCAGACCCATTTTGACCTTCCTTTTGTATATCAGAAATCTTGTGAAATAGTTTTTTAAACTTTTGGGTAATACATATTTTTCACTATGACGAAAAGTTTGGAACAATGCAACCATGAGCTTATTAGTGCAACATGGGAGCAAGTTTAATCCTCACCATCCTAAAGAAGTAGTGGTCCAGTACAGCCCTGAATTTCTGCCTAAACAAACAGGAATAACAACTGAGATAATCTCAAAAATCAGGAAAAAAGACAAAAAATACAGGTAAATGGCTGAAAATTGCATATACTTAGGTCTCAGTCTCCAGTATTTAACAACCACAGAAACCCAGAAACTAAAATGGAAAGTGTAGCATTAGTGGCACTCGGATTCCAACTAGCCACAGCTATTTATTTTGAGAGAGAATATAGAAAGAGGAGGGAGGGATTTGTGAGGGAGCCAAGGGAGTGTTTCATGTTTCATCATATCCTGTTTTCAACACTTTCCTTAAGCTTACCCTACAATTAATATTAGGAACAGATCTTGCAGCAGCCTAAGGATATTTGCTCTTTCCTGGATTTGTGCTGTAGAATCTCACACTGAACTGATGATTATTCTAAACAATAAACTTTTTTCAAGTTCATCACTAAAGCAAATTATCTGCTGCATTCCAAAGTTCTGGATGACAGCATTAACCTTCAGTTGGACCGACCTATGACCTATTGATATTATATGGGAGCTTAGAATGAGAAAAAATTAAATCTTTCAGAAATTGTTTGCTTGACACACAGAAATCCAGCGGATTGTACAAAAGTGAAGTGCTAATGAAGAATGAAAATTAAAAGCATAGCATATACTATATGAGGGCCTAATGTAACTTTCATTAGCAAGGCTAAAACTTATAGACTATCTGTAGAGTACATTTGGTGTACTGGAAAGACTAGAGGCAAATTTATAAGTACAGATTCAGCTATTTCTTATTTTTCCTAACAAAAGTATTTCTAGAAAAGTAATAAAAGGTTGAATTTAATGTGAAAGAGAATGTACCATTAAGTGAGTTAAAGTTTAAAGTGGTTGCTTTTTTCTGGTATTGGATAAAACTAAGTTCCTAAAAATGAAGCTTGGGAAGCAGTAACAGCAATGTCACTTATAGTACCAGGGGATAATGGTAATTATACTCTCCACTTGCAAGCATAGCAAAATGATACCTAGTGTTACAAAATAGGAGGGTGTCTGCTTCCATTTATTTGGTAATCTAGATGAAGGACCCTTCTTTGCTCAGAAATAATGTGACAGGAGAGGTGTGGATACACTTATATACGCAAAGAAGACTATTTATTTATATGGCTTGGGAAACAAGAAGTTAGGTGTGCCAGGCTTGAGCAACACCTATTATCATTTCTGCAGATAGCTTACTACACTGAAATCAGTCCTGTGATAATTATTTCAGGACCTGATTAAGTGGCATTGCATCATAATTCCATTTTCTACTTCATATCCAAACCCTTTTCGCAGTTCCCAAAGTAGATTCATCCTAAAGCACTTGACAGTAATACGGTGACAGAAAATGTGCTTTCAGAAAATGGTAAGGAAGAACACAAATGACTGAGGGAGAGGCAGGTGACACTGATCAGTGGCACTGCACATGGTACACTTATCCTTTAATGATAAAGTATGAAAAGTCTGATGCATACCAATCTCTGAACATGGCTAGAATGTGAACTGCAATCCAGAACAGACAACTGATTAGGACAGCTCCATCTCAGACTCAGACAGTCTTCCTGATTCTAAGCAAGGTCTGTCTGCTGTAGTTCAGACCAGGAGTACACTTTCACATCACTGCTGAAGCACTTGTATTCTTTATTTTAGCAAAATCTATCTTATTCCTCTTTTTTAAGGTCCTTTGCAGATCTCATTCTAGTGCACCTTGGCAATAACTACACTGTGCCCAATTCTGTCTGATCCATCAGGTCCTCATTTATGCTGAGTCAGCACCTCTCACTAACAGTTCACTCTTTTATTAAGAGACCGCTGTCATACCACATCAAGAAGGAATCTTTTATGTGCAAAGTAAATAAATTAACTCTATGGCAATCTATTTTCACATTTTGTGTAAATGACATTTCAAATATTTTAGCGTCTGGAAGATGCATCATTCATTCTTCTGAAATAGCTTAACTTTGGTGACTTAAACACAAAGGTTTAGTGAAAGACACTTAGTGAAAAATTTCTCTTGTATTTCTTTGCAGAAGGCTGCTTATGAGCTACAGTGAGTGGTTAACATGGAGATGCTGCATGTATTTATTTGGATAAGTTCATAATAGACTAATTTAAAGAGGGTTTGACTTGATAATGAATTATCACTTTCAATCACTTAGACTCTTTAAATTTGTAAAAATAAAAAGACACCAATTAAATAAATAAAAAAGTAATTTTCCAAGTACATGTAGTGAGCTTACCAGAACAAGGGCTATGACTGTTCATGGCATCATAATCAACACAAGAACATCCTCTTACAGCTTCCAGAGAAAGCCTTAATACAAATATATTAATTTGCTGATAGACACCTGGAAGGCACAAGGGAAGCCCACAAAGAAACTGTTTAACTGTGACCTTTCTCAGTAGAAACAGCTGATGTTTATTGTTTAATACTCACAGGTCTCCTCCAGATGTGCCAGAACTGGGACATGTGTCTTGGCACTCAGACTTGTCAGTCAGAGTCTAGATAGTTTCAAAGGTATTTCCTGACAGTTTCCCAAGCCCTTCCTTTCACTCTGCATAGCAGTGAGAAGTCACCGCAGGATGTGTTCTCCAGATGCGATATCACCAGGGTTGCACTGAGTTTTCACTTTCAAAAGCAGAAGCAGGTGAATTCCAATTCCTTCAGCAGCTAACATTGCAAGGAATAGTCAGGTAACAATTTTTGGTCTATATTTATAACATTTTTTCATGGTGAATTTGGAATATACTACAAGGAAAAAACCAACTCACTTTCTATAAACAGTCATTTCCCAAGAGCTGGAACAATGTCTTCCATTTTGTTTCAAAACAGTAAGCATGCCTGGAATCATATCTGAGATAATTAGAAGTGTACTATATTTAGTATATCTATATTTTTAGGCAATTTGGTACTCACCAGTCTGCAACTGTTTGATTGAGATAGAGTCTAGTAATGCCTACCAACGCCATCCTCACAATGCCCACCAATTCATCCTCAAAACAAAACATCTGGCTTCTGTTTGGCATTTCCATTTAATGGCAATAGATAGAAGTACAGTAATAGATAAAATTTTTAACAGATAAAGCCTCAGAACAGCTAATGTAATACATACTTTAGTAGTGCAGGTAGCTATAGAGCCTGATTTGCAAAGACTGCTCATTACAGTTAGCATAATATCAGACAATGGATCTAGAGGCTGAAGACAAAACATGTCTGCTGAGGCCTTTTAACCTATATTTTTTTTTCTTCAATCTTAATCCCTCTCCTACAACATCACTGACTCTTCCATCAGACAGAACACGATCTTCCTGTGTGAACTGTGGCTTACACCAAACTTCCTAGCTGACCATGTAATTTTATAAACCTTCCTATCCTTCTGGCAAAACTTTCAGTCCTGAGGCTTGATTGCCAGGCCAAAATTCTCCATCCTATAGACCAAGCCTGAGAAGACTTAATTTTTACTAGACTACAAAATCTTTTTTTCTCAAGTACTCGACTGTTAGGTTCTTTAGTCTCCCACGTAGTATTCAAGATAAGGCAAAATGAGTGACACGTGAACAATAACATGTGATTTCATAGATGAAGTAATAACATGAGAATATACACAGCTCCTAGTATTTTGAAGAGGAGAATCTGTTTTTGAGGACTATGGGAATGGAACATACAAAGTCCAACTCGTATCATGGTTTCAGTATCATGTAACCCCGGATATAAGGTGCACACAGAGAGCTGAGCATAGAAAAAAATGCAGAAATGAAGACAACATGGCAACAAAGAGCTCCAAAGAGGTGAGGGACAGGCATCTACACAGAGCCTGTTTACAGGGAAGTCATGACTCATTGAGTGCCTTTCTGTGCAATGGAAGAAAGGAGTTGTGGGTGTGTATGGAAGACCCATGGAGTGCATGTGCTCCATACATTGGACAAACACTGCTACCCTCAAGAGAGCACATTTTGCTGAAATAAATAAATGAACTTCAAACCAGTAGTATTCCCTTCCATATACTAGTCATGAAAATGCTTTGAACTTGGACTTCACTTAATTACACATATATAGCTAGTTAACTAAGGCCAAGATCATGTGTTTTTGAAGTGGTCACTCTTGTCCTCCCATCTGATTGTCCCCTTGTCTATTGCTATTATTCATGATGTTAAGCCTAAATGTAAGATTATCACCTTTTGGAGGCAGAGACCAAGTATTATATCTTTGAAGCACAATGAATCCTAATTAGGTATAATCAATAATTACAGTTGTGTAATGGAAAATAGGAAGGTGAGGAAAAGGAAATGGCTGAGATCATAATAATTACTTTCTATTAGGACTGGCAGGGAAACCCTATTTATTTGGGTTTTTCTTAAAGTTGAAATAGTTAAGTTAAAGTACACTGTCACACTAAACATCATTCATAACTTCAACAAACTCTAGAAGCAAAGCTATACTTTCCACTTGAGGTACGTGTGTCTCTGAGGGTTTTGCTGTGGTAACCTCTGTGGAATGCAGCAATTACCACCTACATGGCAAATTGGAAGTGTTACATTCCTCTGCTAGTAATCCACTCCTCCATTTAGCCAGAGGTCAGGGAGGAGAAGCAGGTGACTCTCATGGAGGGAACAGTCAGAGACACAGCATTCTACCAGAAGGACAAAGATGCCACTAGGTGTTAACCTCACAATATAAGATTTAAAAGCCCCTCTACATGGAATGTGAAAGCCCTGTTACACCCATGAGAGACAAAATAATTTGGACAAAATCGTAAATTGAGCTCCATGACACTTCTGATCTAATATTTTATGTTCCTACTGACCACTGAACTTTCGCATTTCCAGAAATGCCCAATGCTATCTTGTTAACCCAAGACTGTTTTTGTTTGTTTGTTTTCTGACATGCTCAAAGTTAAGTGTTACATGTAAAACCAACAATTTTATGCTGCAGCTAAATAAATAAATAAATAAATAAATAAATAAATAAATAAATAAATATCAGCATGTATCAGCATAATTCTAC
The DNA here is from genome assembly GCF_001715985.3 of Manacus vitellinus. Lineage (NCBI taxonomy): Eukaryota > Metazoa > Chordata > Aves > Passeriformes > Pipridae > Manacus > Manacus vitellinus. The sequence continues at coordinate 2,278,397 of NW_021940660.1, forward strand.
CACTTCAGAACTCAAATTTTACAAGTAAAATAAGGTTTTATGTGCCAAATAGTTGTGGATAAAAAGCAGGGTTTCAGAATAGATGTGCATTTTAAAGGAAGAGAAAGCAGTGCTGCACAGATAGAAGCTGCTTACGTTACGAACCACTGTGTTATTGTGAACAAATGGGAGAGCAGCAAGAATTTCATGCATGCCAGTATTCTTCCTAGTCTGATTAAAAAAGCAAAACCCGCATCCAAAACAGATAAACCTCAGTCTTCTGGTGGCAGTTCAACAACCTGATGCAATCTTGAAGACCAGTCAGAAGTGCTCTTAGTTTTCTACCTAATTTGACATTTGTTTTAATCGCTGTAAAAAATCCTGTGTTATATCCATGGTTTCTCCATTGTCTTTATTACTGTTGGCCCATGCCCAGTTCTTACACTAACGAAGTAGTACTCATGTTAAACGTAAAAAGTATGTTCTGTATTAGATTCCATATTGTACAAATCCCTGCTCTTGCTACAGTGTACACTCTGATGTTCCATCCATTAAATGAATTCCTTACAGAATGCATTATTTTTTGCAATACCTTTGAACACAATGATAATATAAACCATCCTTATGGAGAAGTATCCTGAAGTGAATCCTGATGGTAGGACAGATATAAGCAGCTCCTGATGAGTGCAGAGCTCAGACAAAACGTTAGTGTTCCTGGTGCACTGTGGGAGTGATGTAAGCAGGCAGAACTAACACTGTCTGGATAGGAAACTAACTCTTGACTTCCTGTTTTTAAATGTCTCTGTTCTGCTGAACTTGACACTCTGTAAGAATATTCCTCACTACCAGCCCCCCCTCATCCATATGTCAACATAAGGAGGGGTTTTCTGTTATTAGTACCATCAGCAATGGAAGCAGCAATATATAGAGATCACATCCAACAGTAGCAGCAAAATCAGTGGTTCTTAGCTTAGAGATCTGTTCAGGCAAGTAGGAGTTGGGTTAGTAGAATTCTCATTTTCAGCAGAAAAAGATTACTGATTAACTGTGAAGGGCAGTGAAAACGATAGAGCAGGAAAAAAAGATCAAAACTTTCCAAAAAGAAGTGCATCTACGAGCTAGCACCAGCTAGTCATCCACTTTCCACATGTCCTGAAGCTACCAAAAGTTCTCAGGGCATAGCACTCACAATTTTCCAAGAAAGGAAGGTTAGGGCACAGAGACACCTACATTCTATGCCAATGTCCCTTCAGTTAATTCAGAGCAATCCTTAAATTTTTAGCATTGGAAACATCTAGTGTGATTGGTGTGTACTAATCACCATCACAACCATTTAGCATTTCAAAGCATCCTCATGCCAGATTCATTACAAAAATTTTAATGTAATACAATATTTAAAAAAGCATTAACAGTATAAAATGCTAAAGATGTAGTATACTTGACTTCTATTGCAGTGTACTTGACTTCTATCGCTTTTTCTCATGTTTGAAAATATATGTATACATCAAGCACACATATATGTTGAAAGTATATTTATTAGCAGGACACTGAGTATATAATTATAGCAAATTAAATAGAGTACGCTGAGAATTAAATTTATGGGACAAAAGATACTATTACAGTAATTACTATACTGAGTTACTTTTGTAGATGACATCAAAACACCTTAAAATGTGACATTCAAGCACATAAAACCTTTGAGTCTGATGCAGTACTTATGTTTCCAGTGATTTTGGTGACTTCCGAAATTCAAAGTAGCATTTTAGCTACTTCTGAAGAAGGGTGAAGGATGGAGACATTGTGTCCACTTTAAGACACCATAGTGAACTGGTTGAAGAGTTAGAAATAGGGCTGACAAAATAATGCAGAATTTTGACTTCAGTCAAGTGGAAAATGTTTTTTCAGCCTCTACAGGAGTTCTTTTTCCCTTGAGATCTCACTATTTAAAAACCAGACAAGAATTGAAATAAGTTTTTAAATTCATCCACGGTTATAATTAGTTCCTCAAGCTGCTCTTTCCTGCTATGATCCAGAACTCCTGGTCAGACTACCATTCCATTTTGGGATAACACCTGCAGAGCCCTGTGACTCTGTTGCCTGCCCTACTGAAACACAGGGTCATACAGACCGTACAGTAGGCACAGACTAACATTAAACTGCACCTTCTCCCTCTCCATCATTTTTCTTCCACTACAGCATGCAGTCACATTGGACACCAGAGCCACCTCCTCTGTCTTTAACTATTCCCACATCTCTGACTTTCCTGAAGGATTCACTAACCATCAAGCAGTAGGTTGCTCTTCAGACAGTCAAGTCATAAGTTAAAATTGAACCACTGGGGTTCTGCCCTCCAAGAGGTTCTCTTGAAAGAGCAATATTGCAACCCTTCCTCTAAACAAATATTTATAATTTAAAGTCTGGTAGTAGACACAGAAACACCCCATTTCCTGAAATTAAAAGGAATATTTTATGTGAAATGAAACCAGGGAGAAGGATAGGAAGCAAAATGACATTTAACAGGAATGTTCAGTTTAGAACAACTACTTTATCACTAATAACATCTACCTCTTGAAATTTGGAAGAAAGGTTTAATTACTTGACTGAAGGCTTCTTATCTTAGCTACTAAACTAAAACATCTACTTTTTAAGTATTATAACTTTCAAACTTCTCTAGTCAATCTCCCAGCATAGACAAAACAAAACTTTGTAACAACACAAGCACAAATTTCCAAACCCTAATATTTTTAAGAAATTTTTGTAAGGTCAGCTTTGAAATCATGACAGAAATAACCAGAGGAACACCTGTTTACTACTACTAACACACACACCTTATTATCAACTAGGTTTTATTTGTTTTTAATATTCATGAAGAGAATGTTCTCTCCAATTTGATAAATCCAAAGTACAAAATTCTATCAGGTTTTTGGGAATGCAGCAGAATTTAGAGTATGTTCTGTTATATTCCTACAAAGGTACTAACAAGGAAGGAAAAAATCCCTATATATGACTACTTTAAAGAAACTATTGTGACAATGAATTCCATCACAGTGTAGGCTCCCCTGCCCTGGAACAAACAATAGTGCATTGCATTAATACATCTACTTTATACTTTTAACTGCTGTTTTCAAAGGTGCATAAACTCTCTAAAGACAAAATTATGCAAAAATAAACATTCAATTACTCAAAGTATGGAAATGAAATTACCCTATATTTACTCTGATCCAGTTGATAACAGCATCTGGTGCTTAAGTTTAACTAAATGGTGCCTGGAGGCCTTGGAAAAGCTCTGAAGTAACGTAACTGTACTAAACACATTCATATGGCCCTCCAAAGGCCTGCAGAGAGGCCTGAAGCAGCACTAGTCAGACAGTCATTACAAGAAAACAGAACTATGTCTTGAACAGCTGTCACAGTAGGTCTGATTATAGGCTTCACAAACTACAAAATTACCCAGAAAATGTGGGCGTTCCCACCCAGCTTCAGCAACTGGAATAACTGCTAGAAAATGCAGCCCGTTAAAAACACACAAATAAGATAGCTAGAGCTTAAAGCTGCAGGGCTGATGCACCTGGACTTTTTTAGCTACAGACCCTGTACTTTTTTTCTTTTGTTATGGTATTTTATTTTATATAAAGCTGTTCTGAAGCACTTAAAATGATCTAGCATTTCATATCACTCTGTTTCACTGTCTGATTCCACCTAGATTCCTTCCTACTACGGGCATTCTTATCCAGACTTCTCCATTACTGGACTTCATTCCTAGAGTACAGCCTTACAATTATCTTTGTCTAACAATACCACAACACAAATCTTAGGCCTACAAATCTTTCATACTCTATGAGAACAAAGGCTTTCAAAGCAAACTCTGACAACTAAATCTAAGCACTACACAGTTTTTATGGGTCTCAAATTATTAATTTTCAATTTAAGTTTCATAATTTTTAGCCTGTTTCCAGTTGCTTCTTAGAAAACTGCTGTGTGCAAGTTGAACAACACTAAAAAAAAAAATCTGTGTAATAACATGCTTAAGTTAAAATACCCACTGTTATAGTGAAAGATTGCCCAGGCACAATGATTTTCAGTTTTAACATTAAATTTATTTGTACATTAAGAAAACATACAAGGAAACAGAAAAAAATGTGAGCAATTACAGAATCATTAGATGAACTATGATGCAAATAATAAATAAATGCCTAACATACACCTGGTTTCATATGCTAGCATTTCCTGTTCTTTAGGAGATAAACTCTTGAACTTTGCAATAAAACAGAGAAAAAGACTACTGAACCTTTTAATACTGAATCTACTCATTATTTTCTGTTATCCTTTTAAAACGTCACAGTCATTAAAACATCAAACTATCAAAGATGTATTCCTTTCCAATTCCCCTACATGGGAATATAGAATATATTACTGAAACATTTTTTAAAAACTATGATTATTTTGAGCCATTAAAAAGACAGCAAAGCAAATGTGGCTGTACAGAATTGGAGACCTCTGAGGGGAACACGGGAGAATTGAATCATCCGGTCAAGCCTGAGCATGAGCCAGCACGGCCGAAGGAGGGGAACCGGCGCCACCCTCTGCTATGAAGCTGGAAATGTTCATTTTTCAGCTATGATAAATTATTCTTACCCGACCTATCATCCCCAGCTTTCTACAGAGATGTTTACCTCCAGCCAGCCCACCATGCTCATCTCTGGATTATCCCACGTTCCAGTAAGATCCCTTCTAACACTTCATCCCTGATACTTAAACCAATCATTCACATCCACAAAATTTATATGCTCATTTCAAAATCCTACCCCCAACTCTCCTTATGCATAATACCACACACATCTCGACAATACTTACCCTACTATAGCCCTCCAACGACTGCCCTTGCTAAGACAGTATTACTTCATTAGTTTGCTGCTCTTCCTGGTGTTACACAAGCAGTTGTGAGCCTTATTCCTGCATTTGGAACACATTTCTCATTGCGTATTATTAAACAGGTACCACTCTTTAGATCTATGCTGTATGTAGGACCCTTACAGACAATGGCCATAAGAACAATTACAAAGACATTCAAAAAACAGCTTTTGAACATACCCACAAAAGAACAGATTGTTCATTTTGTAAACACTTTTCCCTTGAGAGGTCACTTGCAAGAAATAAATCTTCCTTTTAGCTTTTCTAAATTTTTATATGTCATTGTGACTCTAAAAATCACCTTTAAAAAACAGACGTCAACTATTATCACTTAATCCCCCTCTAATTTATCATACTTAATAATTAAATTAATATTAATTAAATAATTGTACTTACAAGTCTGTGACTTGTGTTACTGCAAATATCTTTCGTCCTTTAGAACTGATCAGAAGACAGTATCTTATGTTTCTCATAACTACACAAAGTTAAGCTGCAGTTTATTTGCCAAAGTCAGACTTAGAAACAGAACCCCACGTATGTTATAAAATTTAATATGAGAAACTTACCTCCATTAGTACCTAGAGCCGAGGTTTCCAGCTTAGGACCCTTGTCAGGCTGCAGCATAACTCTCTTCTTGCATGGTCAACTTTCATTCTCATTGAAAAAAGGCACTATACATAAAATAGTGTCTGTCTGAAGTTGTACTGAGATACTGCTGTCACACACATGCACAGAGGGAAGGGAAGTGCTTCTGGATCTCACAAATTACATAAGCTTACACGAAATGAGGTTAACAATTTTACTGTTTGTCAAATAGTCAGTGGTACTCCATTTATGTACTATGAGATCATTACACAGGGTGAACAGCCACCTGTGACTGAAAGGTTGTAGATAGCACAAACACACCACAAAAAGATTAGGATTTCTGCAAGAAACAGATTCAAGGAGGTATTATACAATGAGACAAACACATAATGGGCCAACAGGACTGCACAAGTGCCTACAGAAACACAAGAGACTGCAAAGCATGGATGGCTTCGAGTGCCACCTGACTAGCCATTAGGAACAGTCTTCTTCCTATATTGCTCTCAGGTTCACTTTTGTACCACCACGACAGCTGCCAAGTTTGCATGTTAATTCTACTTTAAAAAGACAAAAATGTTTTCTGTCAATGGAGCAGGTTTCCCGTTTCCCCGAGCGGTGAGGGCTCCCTGCCATGTGTGACACTCTCCCCCTGAGGAGCCCTGGGCTGACGGCAGCGCTGCACGGCCCGTCCCGCCGGGCAGGCAGCCCACTCGGAGCCCACGGGCGCTGTCCCGGTTGTCCTGCTCGGAGCCCACGGGCGCTGTCCCGGTTGTCCTGCTAGGAGTCCACGGGTGCTGTCCCGGCTGTCCTGCTTCTGCCCTGCCCTGGCAGCCCGCCCATCCTGCTGCTGAGGCGATGCGCTGGGTGGTCCCACGGGGACCTGCAGACCAGCCTGCTTATCCCTCGCCCCAGCCACCTGCGAGGGGGAAACCCTTCCTCAAGTGATGAAACGGGTGGTCTCTCTCGGGGTCCTACCTCACATGGCAGCGCGGGGAGAGCTCAAGTTTCCCGAGTGCAGGCGCTTCCCCGATTGCCATCTGCAATTTCCATAGGAGCTTCCAGGAGAAACGTGCCAGTCAGCACTAACACTTCATCCATCTATTCCTCCACTGAGCTGCTGGAGGTGCCATGAGGGCTGAGCTGGCAGCTCTGACCTTACCAACTCCCCCAGGCAACTCAGCAACTGGTCATTTTGTCCATCTCCTTAACCACTTTTCAGTAGCATATCTACTAAAAGTAGTATGCAATAGAATAATAAACTACTTTCTTAAAGAAAATGCTTGAATAGAGGATTAGAAAAATCCTATTTTTATAAAGAAGGCAATGAAATAGGGCAGTTGCAAAACACGTTCAGTATACCACTCATTCATGATGTGAGATTCTGCTTTTATGAAGCAGAGTTGAAAACTGAAAATGCCTTCTCTGTAGTGATAGGAATTTTGCATGGAAAGTTAATCGCTGTGTATCACTTCAGCAGCTGTAATTCAGTTAATGAGGACTGTCCTCTTGGATAATCTGCAATACAATGACTTAAAATTATATAATCACTTACAGGAGAAGATACACACAGACCTCTTCTAGCCCAAATCCTCCTAAAACCCAGCTGAGACAACTTACATTGACACCAACCCAAGAATCTGAGTATAGGGCTCAAGTTTATGCAGTTTTTTAATGAGTTGACAAATTTCTTGTTATTAATATTTGACCTGAGGAGTTAATGATCTCTCCTGTCTAAAATGCAAAATTGCTACAAGTTAACAAGTAACATCAGCTCTAAAGTTTCACTTATTTTTTCAAACAACCACATGAAAAGGTTAACTCTGAATTAAAGAATTTTATTTTGTGCATTTCAGAAATGAATAATGACATTTTCTAAAATCAGTTGTTGCTGTGATAGACATACATGTAAAACATGTTTCCATTTTACATTACAACATGCAGTGTGAGAATGATACATTAGTTTACTTGAATTCTCAAGTTAATCATCCTTGAATAAATCAAGAGCTATAAACTGTGTGAACATTGGTAACAGTTAAAATTATTTCAATTGGGAGGGAAAAAAACACATGACGATACAGATCAAGAAGCACTAACTGGAACACAATGGATGCACAGTTCTTACCAAGTTCTTTAGTTTACTTCTAAAAGATATTTTACCAATTATATCTTTGCATTACTAGAAGTTTTTGAGTGCAAAATATAAATGATAATAATAAATGAAAATACATCTCAGGATCAGTCAACATAAGTCAGCTATTTTTAGGGGATAATGACAATATAGATGCATATCAGCTCATGTTTTGTGTTAGATTTAACATTGTTTTCTTCCCTCTTCATTTTTAAACTGTCTGGCTTGACAAAGTGTTGAGTAGCTTTTTGAGGAAAAAAAAAAAAAGAAAAACCCAAACCAATAAACCACCTCCCTCTAAAGTTAATAACCTTAAATCTTACTTTTGTTGCTACTTAACAGCAAAGTCAACCAATACATATTTTTTCCCTATTTAAAATATTTGTCACTAAAACTATGTTCAACTAATCAGTGCAGAAGCAACATTATAAATGGGCACGTTTAGAAGTTCCGTAACATGTCTTTTTGTGTACACAGCGGTGATTTATCTTTAAAATTATACTACTAAATTAGAAAAAAATCCCTAGCAGTGACAAATATGCAGTCTCTATCAGCAGTGCAGTTTGAAAAAAAGTGGAAAGTAATCTGTACATAACATAGGAAGGTTTTGATGAAAAATTTCTCATGTTTTTTTTTCCAAACACTTAAAGAGTGTTATTGCCAATGTATCTAATTTTGATACCTGGTGGAAATCTTTTTCAACAGTCAAAGCTCTTAAGCTGCACTTACAATTTTAGAACGTTTTCATGAAGTAAGAACAGTTTTTTCTGCCATCTTGTTCCTGCTTTCTAAGTCAAAGGAGCTATAAAACATACCTTGAAACAATAAACAGGAAATAAATACCTAGGAGAACAGTAAAAAGGTAGTGATACAGCAGGACACAAACCTTAATATCACTATCAAGTATTTTGGAAAGTTCAGTACAGTATGAAAAATACTTTATATGCCTCTTGCACATTAAAAAAATAATCTGTAGTTGACATTTCAGTAACATTTTTGATCAAATGACATTTCTTATGCATTGTGTTGAGAAAATAAAAATTTCCCAACCCTTGTACGGCAGCAGCTCTGAAGTTCAGGTATAATATAGACCTTTCCTATTCATAACTTCTAAGGACTGAACACTTCAGCAAGGGAGTTCAAACGCTTACTAATCTTTCAAATAAATAGTGTGAATATAGCCACTTCTTACAATTCATCTCTCCTCAGCCTGCTAACTTGCCCTCACATGTATCCCTGTGTAATACATCTCTCCGAACAAGACGGCATGTGGGCACTGTACTTTATACAAGATACAGAAACATTAAAATACAGATATGATAAAATCTTGATCTACATGTTTAGTGCATTATAATTACAGCCTGTATTTATTTTTTTTCAGCATTTGTTGTTTAACATTAAGAAATGCAATAGTGCTTTTGCTTTCCTGTCTGTGATGTGGGGAGTGTTTTCAACCTCACTCTCTGCCTGTTCATTGCATTAAGATGGAAAAATTGTATGAATAGAGTTGAGAATGACCAACTGCAGCTTCTGTTAACCACCCTTCAGTCTGGGAATACTGAACTGAATTTAATAAGGCATGTAGGCATTCAAATACGAAAAAACGTGTTTTGCTTCATGGTCACTGGATATATTCCCAAAGGACACCACATAGAGGTAGCATGCTTATTGTTATTGGTGTAATTTCAAAAGGCCCAGAAACCTCATATTCTCCTTTCTGATGGTAGGCCAATATCTCTTTCCATTGATATTAAGTGTTTCCACCTGCTTCAACAGAACTAGGACTTTCTCAAGAACGAAGGGCTGAGGTGACCATCTCTTCAATAAATTCATTTAATAAAGCAGTGAAGCACATTGACTTATCTTTGGCTTCCCCTAGCACATAGGCTGTTCATTGTAGGCACATTTCTTATGAATTACTCATGGTGAAAAACAGTTTTAAATGAAGAAATAGGTTTGCTACATGGCCCACAGTATTTAAATAAATCTAAAGATGGATTAACATAGAACATTATCTTATTATTGCTTGAATTAACTCTCAAAGTAAAGTCCTCAAAATTTTATATATAACTTCAGAGGTTGGTTTATTACAGTATTCATACACTTTATTTCTGTGGTTGCTTAGTGAAGTGCTCAATTGAACACACACACAAAAAATCCCCATCTTACAGTTCAATGGAGAGACAACATATTATGCCTTCATTAATGTATGGTGCTAGAGCACAAAGCATACCAAACTCAGAAAGCTAGAAGTTATTCTACTCCCCTTTAAGCATGCATTTGCAAAACATCCATTTACTCTTTAAGAGACAAAGAAAAAAAAACATAAGAGCTGTGCTACTTATTTTTAGCTCAGGAAAGAGCTACTTTGTTACATTAAGATTTTGATTTGAAAAGGCTAAAAAACCAAAGCTAGTTAAAATTAGTTTGTGCATATTCTCAAAATTGCTCCTTACTAAAAGTTTCTGCATCAAGTGTGCACTGCAGTTTTATTGTCATGGTCTGATTTTCAAAAAATCCAAGCCCCACACAGTTATAGGACACAGGAGCTGCTGGCATTCAGCATCTTTGAAAGTCAGGACACAGCTTAAGTGATTGTGCAGAACAGTTGATTTCCCTTGCAGTGTAAGCCAAGTTTTCATTTATGCCCAATAATAAGACCACAGAACTTTCATCAAATCAATCAAAATAAACTTTTACAAGTCATAAAGGATTTCAAGGATAACACCAATCGACCAGGCCTGAGTTTCACAGCTAAAAGGACAATACTGTCCATTTTCATTAGTTAGTTCTGGAAGCCCTTTCCAGGATGATCTAATAAAAGAAAAAACAAGTGAGTATTGTTGTTAGATTATAGATTGAAATCAAAAGAACAATTTAAAACCTTTTAAAAGATTAAGTCAGTAGGAAACTGAAAAGCAGACTAAAGGTCTGCTCTCCTACAGGCACAGTGTGTCCTTTAATAATTAATATCTAAATATTTTTTCCCCTGCAGCTGGGAATTGCAGTGGAGGTGTCATCTTCAAATCAGACTCTGCTACTAATAATAACTGAACTTACTACACTTGAAATTAATTATGGTACTAAAACATGACAACATCTGGCAGGTAGTATGACTACACAAGCCTTTTCTGCCTCCCTAGGAATAAAGAACCCCACAAACTAGCATACTTACAGAAAAACTCATAAGTAGAGCCTGTTGCTTTATTAATTATTTTGTACACTATGAAATATCATAACAGAGTGAAAGTACACTACTTTAATAAGACAGAAAAAACAAAGAGCGTTACCAAACTGCAAGTTGTATGTGATATTACCAAATAAGAGACTTGGAAAAGACAAAACCTAAGGCAAAATACTGTTTTTTTCCCTCATGACAAACTTTTCTATCATGATCAGTCCTACTGAATTGCTCTTTTGGGTACAAATAAATGCATGTTTGATGTGCTGTAGAACAGATTATATGGAAGGGATACCAAGGGCAAGATGTTTTGTTTGTTTTAATTTGTCTGAAATCCTTAAGAACTAAAACTATAACAGCAAAAGGGGGAAAACTGTTTGGATTTTGTGGTTTGGTCTGAGGGAGAACTCAAAAAGCAAGTTCCTCTGTCTTCTTAGAATAGCAAGATATTATGACAGTTTCAGAATCTTAGTTTCCTCACTTATAACACAAGAAATCCTAACAATATTTTGCATCATCTTCTGCAATTTTTATCTGTCACTACTACTCCTTTAACCAATATGTTTTAAAGGTTCCTTTGAAATATTTTGATTTAAATAAAAAACCTCACCAACATTTTTTTCTGAAATTAGATCCTAATTTTTACATAAGATTTATTTCATCCAGTCTTTACATGGGTATTGGTAATTCTGCACTCTATAAAAGGCACTAGATCTCACCTGTATTTGAAACCTGACTTGTGATCTGCAATATCTGTTTATATTGTAGATTTTTACTTTTACATGGAATTGGATAGGTAGATACACTAGCTAGAAGGAATAGGTATCTTACCTTTCAAGATGAACATAGTGGCGAGAAAGAACATTCTTAATCATAACGACAGTTTTCGCATATATCTCTGGACCAATCAACTTAGAGAAGTACAATTTGGCACGAAGAAAATATCCAATTGGCCACAGCCATTCCTAAACAAGGCATGAAAAGAGATTATTATTAAAGCAGTCTGTTTGAAAAGTTGACAACACTTTTTCTAAAATTGAAGGAACTGGCTCTTACAGGTCCTTGGTGATAATTAAAACCTTTGGCTAAATTGTAGTTGTCGTTGTCAAGAGCATTATCATATACTCCACAGTACACCATATCACTGCAAGAAAGAAAAAATGCATTATGCAAACAAAGCCTTAACAAAAATGATACACAGAACAGGAAAACAGAAATTAACCAAAAAATTTGTCATGGCATTTACATTTAATGACGGTTAAGAGGTTTCCACAAGGTTCTGTATTTTACATAATAATGGAATTCTAAATATTGTTTAAACTAGTAGGAAAACAGTTAATGTCTTTGAAGGACTTAAATTCCTAATTTTGTCCTTATGCTTTTACTCAAATTGTAGTGCTGTACACTCTATCATATATAAATATGTCCCAAGATGCAAATTCAACATCTTTTATGATAGCAAATTTGACTTGCTTACTGCGTGGCATCCAAAACAAACAAACAAAAAAATCAATTGTGTGAACTTTTAGAAGAGAAAAATGATTGTTCTGGAAGTACTTCCTGCAGCCTTATTTCACAGGTATGAGGATTTTACACACTACCTTCCCCCCCCCACCCCCCCAAGAAGTAATTCCTACTGTCCTGTTTTGTAATTAACACTTATCTCTAGTGTACTTACTCTGGGTCTAAGGTTTTCATGCCTAATGGACCGAGTAGTTTTTCCTCTGCTGTCTGCAGAGCTTTCCAAGCTTTCTCAGGTGTGAACAACTCTGGGGCCTAATAAAATAATAAAGATTTCAGGAATAATCTCTGTGCATATACATAAGACTGCGTATGTAAATTCAGAAGGCAACAAAAAGCCTGAGTTTTACATTACTCTGACTTGTAGGTTCCATAACTTGATTCAGTAAGCATGAAGACAAAAGCTATCCAGTGCTTTTTTCAATTTTAATTTTACTTTAAATACACTTTTCAAGTATTATTACTGAAGCTCTTCAAAAATCCAAAAGCAGACCATGCTTTTTAGCCAATTTGATGAGAAAAGTGGCCTCCCAGACCCAATCTAAAAAGACATTCTGAATACAGCGAACGCGGCAAATTGGCAAGTCCTGTCATGCTGTATTTTTAGGAGATAGTCCAAGATGAATCAATATTAAAAGTATGGGGAAAAAAAAGCAATGTATATTCCTGATATAGCGTCATGCAGATGGACCTTACAATGCAAGCTTAGTTTAATAATAAAGACAATTTTAAGTGCAAAGTCCTCCTCCCCTTCCCCCTCACTTACCACAACCATCGCTACTGTAAAATTTGGCCTGAGTTGGTAATCGCACCATGGACTTGAAGCTCCATAGCTGTCTTTATAAATTCCACGTTTGTGAACGAGATCTGGACGTTTTTCATTGGGATCTGCTGGATTCTCAGAGACAAAGAACAGCCTTTCGAAGTGTCCTTGAATTTTTCTGTTCCACTCATCGTATGTGATAATCTCCTCCTTTCCTGCAAGATGTTATATACAGGTTTCATTTTCTGAAAACAGTTACAGTGGCAACACCAGAAGTATGCTTCCCAAATTCCTGACACCTAACAGGAGTAGTCCTAGGATCACCTCTCTTCAGCTGGTGATTCCCCACATTTAGGCCAATTCTACATTTCATAGGAACAGCTCACTGAAACTTCTAGGGAGACTAGCACAACAGAGTCTTTACAGGGCACATATTCACTTGGGCTGGGTATGCTTAAAGTAATTTTGTAATTAGAAGAGTATTCTTTCTAGAACATAGGGGACTTCCAATGATATTTATGTAAATATTCCCAGGAAGGGGTTTTCTGTGTTCTGAATAGTGGGGGGAAAAAACAGAAAGAGAAAATAAAGACATGCATCCTGCATCATTTTACTTTGCATTCTTGTAATGAATGATAAAGTTTTTCCCCATTTGCCCCTAAACTTTCTGGGTAGCTTGATAATAATCCCTAAGGTTACACTGTCACAGCTTCATTGTTTTAGTTATTTTTATACCCCAGTAATACAATTATGAAATGCGCCTGTTTTTACCATGTCTTTTTACAGTGACTCCACGGAATGGAAATATGTTTTTCCCGGATAAATCCAGCAACCAGCGGACAGCTGACTTGCACAGTCCAACAATTTCCACAGCAGAGCCATCTCTAAAATAGTAGTGATAAAGAAGCCAAATAATTACTTTAAGAAGGCTATTAAAGTTCAATGAGTAGCTGAAAAAAATTCAGATTTTAAGTATCTTATTTAGACACTTCCTTTTTCCTTATTTTCCTACTGTTCCCCTATTTCTCAGTCGGGGAACAAACTTGATTGTAAACTGGTTAATAGATCCTTTTTCCGTAAAACAGTCTTATTTAAAGTCATATTATCATACCTAGCTAATTAGCATAGATTGAAGATAATTATATACGAGCAATTAAGAACATGAAAAAAGGATCAACCCCAAACAGCTTTGTCCTCTGATCTCAAAACTGCATTTAATACAGAGCTTCTCATCTGCACATGCACTTCTGTAACTGTATTAAATTCAAGCAAGGATGCCTGCAACAGCTTGCTAGCACATAATAGAGCTTATTTTTAAAGTGCTAAAATCTCAACTCTAAAAGTGTAGATGTTGAAGATATTTTTGAATTCAAAGAATTATTCAAACAACACAATTATCAATATGTATCTCCTACAGTAAGTCTAAATAACAAAGCACTGCTAGTATTACAAGTATACAGTTTTTCCTAAATTACACTTTACTTCATGGAATTCAAAATTCAACTCTCAGCATGGTGCTAAGACCTTGACAGAAACTGAGGGCTTCACCTGCCAAGAACAGACCTTTTTACTTCAAATCAGCACAAAGAAAAAAAATTCCTTTAACATTTTAGTAGGCAGAAACGTTTAGAACATTTGAGATATCACCTCTTGGATGTATTAATAGAAGACACAGTAGCAGTTCTGCAGAAGAATTTCAATTAAAAACATGATTTAAAAATCCCATCCCCAGTGCCTTGATTTCATACCTTGGAGTAGCTGGAATTCCTTTGTTGCGTGCTTTTTCACTCTCTCCCATTTTATCCATCCAAGTGCCACAATTGAAGCGGTTCCCTCCAAACACAAAGCCAGTTTCGTGGTCAACACCTGCAGTTACATTAAAACCTGCCGAGCAAGAATATCAGGTGTGAAGTTTGGTTTTTGGACAAAACAAAATGCCAACTGACCTTGCCAACCCAAACCTCCTTAATAAACAATAAAACCTCCAAACAAGAGATCTGAGGTAGGTTCCTGAGACCAAGTGCACTTTAAGTGAAATTTTAAAGATATCTCGTATCATAACATATAAACAGTTGCCAATAATAAACAATTAATTAGGCACTTTTAAAATATTAAGTAAATTTAAAGTAATATAGTTTTAGTTACAGTAAACATAATTTTTAAAAAATATGCTCAGTAGCTACAGGAAACAAAATATAAAATATGATCATCAACTTCTGAATTGTACAGTAGATGTTCCACGTATGTTACCTTCATCTCTCATGTTCTGATCAATCTGTGGACCAGCATTCCTCTCTCGGAAATTTATGCCTTCCATATGTCGTTGCATTGCTTCCTGTATTACTTCGTAAAGTGGCTGATCCTACATTTGTTGCATGTTTGGATGAGAAGTGAAAGGCAAGATGAAAAACAAGTAGAAAGGTTCTATCTAATGTGCAAATAGTAGCAATGCTTAAGCCTCTAGTTTATGATCTTTCAAAAGAAAAACACCAAACATTTTCCAGTAGCATCCTTAACAATGGCAATATGCTGTGTACAGTTTTTCACATAAATATTTTTCCAAGACTAAAATCAACAAAACGATTTAGAAGTTGACAGAATTTTTTTCTCCTTTCCCAACCCCCTACACTTGTCTAATCAGTGATGCAGATGTAGCAAGAACTGTCTAAAATGCAGAATTCTTGTGCTATAATCAAACTTCACCATAAACAACAGATAGCAACAGATTCTTGTAGCTAGAAAAAAATAACATCATTAAAATATTATAGTTGTATTAAATACTTAGAAATCATCTTTACCACAGTGCCTGCAGGTTGAGGAGAAGAGTCATCTCTCGGGTACATCCTAGCAACGGGACACCTGAGAATGTCTAATCCATTTGGAACAATTTTACAGTAGTCCTGGATACATTGAAGCCACCACCACACAGCATCTCGACAGTTGTATCTGGCATGTGTGCCCCCGCCGAGCAGATTGGGAATGAGACCATGTCTTAAAGTCCCACCAAATGCTAAAATGATGTTTCTAGAACAAAAGAAAACCACAGTCTTGACTAAGTTGCTTTCAGGACCATTACCAGACAAATATTAAGCACAAAGCATACAGGATTACCTTAATAGCAAGGTAGGTCAAGAAGACAAAGAGGATTTTAAAGACAGATGCCAAAAGTTTGGTGTTGAAAGCTACAAATTACTCCATTTAGCATGAACTTCGTTTGCAATAAGAAGTCACCCAATCCCTACAAATTCCTCAACATGAATACATTTAAATCAGTTGGTACAAAACATACAAAATCTATTAATATGGAAGAGATAGTTTGTTTTTTTACAGGTAGTGATATAGACCCTAAATTCAAATCCCACTGAGGTCACAGGGAAGGTTTTTATTGATATTGTTTATGATTACCCTGGTATCCATTCTGATGGGTGGGGTGGAATGGGGACGGAGGGCAGGAGTAGATGGGAATTTCCTATTAAAATACAGAGAGGTGACAGCAGCTGAGGTTATGAGAAGTTTCATTTGAGAACCGTTGCGCACACCTTGCAGAAAACATGGATTCCAACTAGCTTTAAAAAGGTAAACATACTACTAGACTGCAGATCTCACTGCATGAGAAAGCTAATAGGTGGCCAAATGCTCAACAGCATAAATACATGCTAATTTAAAACAACTAATTTTTATGTTTCTATCAGTGTCAAGCTCCACCCAAATTAAAATTAATCAAAATATCAAATCTATCTGGCTTATGTACGGCTTACTTATCAGGTTAAACATTTACAGATACCTGATTGTAACAAACCACAATTAGCTGATTTCTAGTATTAACAGCCAAATAGTAGCAGTTACAAAAAATTATGCCTGCAATCACACATTTCTTATAAAAATAATATTCTCTTGCTACTTTGAATTTTTACATAAGAAATTCAGAAAATATTTCTCAGCAACAGTGATGCAAATAAATGTGAAACAATCACTTTAAGGACAAACAGTAGTGTTACAGAGGTTAAAACTACCTTAATCTATACAGAACATCAGCTTTGTATCGGCACTAAGAAAGCAAAAGAGAATCATTTTAGTGCTATTTTTAATTCCACTTAGAGAGAGCTCCCAAATACATCTAGTGCCATTAAAGTTTCATACTGCACATCAGCTGTTTCTAAAAGCTTGAGTGTCATCTCAGGTTTTGAGAGCACTGCTTTTTCCTAACTACCTACAGAGCCAATAAGTACTAAGGCTAAGTCAGTCTTACCTTGCTTCGAGATAGCGCCCGGTAACTAACATCAGACCTCTTAGTGCAATAAAAGTGTCCCTTCCCCAAGAACGAAAAATTCCAGAAGAAAAGTGAGGTAAACCTGAAAAGAAATGTCATTTTTCATCTAATTCATTGATACAGTAGAAACCCCCAAGCATGTAAGTATGTATAAAGTAACCAGAAACAGAAAATATATTCTCATTTATAATTTTTTCCTAGATTAAGATATTTAAAGTAAACAGTCTTCTAGACCAAGTTTTTGACAGAATGAAATACACCTTATTCTAGAACAATATCTTCTAGAATTTCAAGATCACACAACAGCATTTCTCGTATCAGTAACATTTAAATTTGTATTAAATCACTTGGTAACTTACCCAAGTGCCATCCCTTAATTAAAAGAAACAGAAAGAAAACTAACAAAAAGTCAGAATTACGGCAAGATTACAACACTTTATTGGCAAGAGTTTATTTATGAGAGCTGTGCCATCTCAGTAGCATAAAGGGGATACGACTGTTCTCAGCTACCATGAAAGACATCCTGTTTTTCTTTTCCAGCAGCTTATAGAACTACTTTTTACTGCAGACATAATAACATATAGCTTCAAGAATGTTTCTAAATAACAAGGCATAATAATTACAACAGTAAGGTCCATATTTGTCTTTTTTTCCATTTATTAACTTTTCTGATCTCTCAAACAGAAAGTTTCAAACTAGCAGTCTCTTGTGCATGCTTGATAGAACAATATTTTAACTTCTATCACTTACTTAAATACAGTATTTGCTAATACTTAAATATGGCCTCCACATCTCTGCAATTTTATAGTACATGGCAGCAGCACTTGAGAATGACAATCCATATACAAATCAAAAATCTCAGGCACAACTCCCAGTGAATATGTGAAGGGAATATTTAAAACCAAACCCTTTAGTATAATTAATCTTAATGACCAGTTTAAGGGAACACTGTGCCTCTGTGCTTCTAGGTAACACTAAAGCAGGCAAATGGAATGTTACTAAAATCCAGAACTAAAAGCAGTAAAACTACACGAAAGACAGACGGCAAAAAAAGAAGAAAAACACTCCAGTGAGTGAGATGCCACTGCATCTGTGGATGTTTAAAAGTTTCTATGGTTTCAGAAAAGGAATGGGCCAACTCAGAACAGAAATAAATTCATTCTAAACCACAGAAGATAATACTTGGGACATAGAAAAGTGCCCATAGGAAGATTGCCAGATGCTGGCAGAACATTTGGAGGTAAAAACACTATTTGCTGACTGCTTTTATTCTCTTTCCTTTGGGAGACAGTTTCAGATCAGGAGTTCTGGTTTGCTAATGGTTCTTTTTCTGAGAACTTGTAAACAATAAATTCACTCTTATTACTCCAGTACAATTAAGTT
The DNA here is from genome assembly GCF_001715985.3 of Manacus vitellinus. Classification (NCBI taxonomy): domain Eukaryota; kingdom Metazoa; phylum Chordata; class Aves; order Passeriformes; family Pipridae; genus Manacus; species Manacus vitellinus. Next base: position 2,297,118 of record NW_021940660.1, read on the forward strand.
CTTAAATTCATGTTTAGAAAACAAACTAAAACCCATTATGATAAGTATATTCAACTCAAGCGAGTCTGCTGTAAAGAAAAACATACTTGTGGGTCTCTGAATATGGTAACAAAGACAGCTAAAAATGTCTTTTAATAAAGTGCTTACAAATAAAGATCTCCCTCCCAACTCCCATGAACAGTAACAAAATGGTTGTCCCCAAGAAGCACTGCTAGACAAAACTCCCATACTTTTAATAGGGCAAATCTTTACCTTACACACAGGGCAAAAGTGAGTGAAATTGCTACCTATATTTCATACATGGTTGCTGACATATGGATCCCAAACACAATGCAGAAAATTTTAATATAATTATTAAAACCAGTTTAACTATTTTAGAAGACTTTTTTTTTAAAGGTTGTTCTCACTTACCAGCTGCCAAGGAAACGCAACACTGTTCCTTCTCATTTGTAATCTCATTGAGCCTATAGGGAACATCATGTAAGGAAGGAGACAGATTTGGCAGACAAGAATATTTTCCTATTCCACACAACTGGATTGAACCCAAGGAAAGGTGTTTAACAAACGTTGATCCATTTTGCACAAAGCTGTAATGCAACATAATTAAATTAATTTTACATTTGACAATATCAGTCTATATTTTCTTTTACAGAAGGCTATGTTAAGTATTATGCATAATATAAAACCTAAAGATGAATAAATACTAGTATTAAAATGAATTAATGCTAGTATTTTGCATTAAATAATTTTTACATAAAATTTAATTTGTAGATCACTCACTTCCCCAGAATGTGTGCCCAATGTTAGTCTTAACATTTATTAATTTTAACAGGAATTTTTATGACAAATATTCCAGAAAAAAGGGTTAAAAAAAAAGTTGTTTTGGTTTAGGTGATGCCTATACACAGATCTAAGACTTCAAAAATACGATAAAAATATTTTACTATGAACAAAAATCTGTGAAACCTAGTCAGTCTTTTTTGAAATCATATTTTTATGTATATTCATATATACACACAAACTGTAAATCAAAAAATTTGACAACACATTGTCTAAAATAATGCAATCTGCATTCCTGACTAGTTAATCTTCAAGCATTTTCAGAAAATATACTATGGTCCATGATTTTACAGCCATACCGAATTCTATTCCCATTTTAATATCTGTATTTTCACAAAACAACACTGACTTGTTCAGCATGTTTATAGCTAGGAAAAAGCCTCTATTAAATCAATCTCCCTTCCCTTTGCAAGAAACGGAGCAGCAGACACTGCAGATTAAACAGTTATTTTATGAAGTAAGCAAAGTGCTCAGATAATGAAGAATATGTAGCTGTATCAGAGAAGAAATGTTGAACAAAGCATGAGTATAAAATACAATCTGATATTTTCTTACCTACCTGAACTTTAAGGAATCATTGCAGTGGTACTAAAATTATGGCAAAAAACCCTTCCAAAGCCTAGTAAAGAAATGCTGGTTTAAGGTTTCCTCCTACTACTGTACAATGTCAACAGGAATTATAAATTCAAACCCTGGATAGGAATCTGAACTCTTAGACTTCCAAACCACCACTGTTAGAAGACGGATTTGATTTTCACTACCCATTTTACCCTTTTACATTGGAAGAGTATGAAAACATTCAAATTACATTCTCTAGCAGACAAAACTTGAAGATGCAAATACATACAGATACCTCTATAGTTCTGATATGCCAAGCATACCTAGACATCTGATGCCATCCCACATCCAGAAGTGTTGTGTATGCACCCACTAATATGGCATCAAAGTAACACGGGATGAGGTAACGGGGAATTCTCTTTAGGTACACAAACATGGCCTTCAACCATTTACCAACCTATTAAAAATACAATATAATTAGAACTTGATAAGATCAGCGCTCAAAACCGAGTACTTTCATGATCCATACGGTTACAGTATTTGTCACAGTTTTTGTACACGTATTACACCCAAGTTATGCTGCATCCTCCTGCTCCAAAATTTCAGCTAAGAGAGATGAACTCTAAGAAAAGTAGTAAGGAAAAATTTCATTTGTAATATCACATATAAATGGGCCAAAACATTAAGTATAGAAAGTGACTATATTTTGCTAGTCTTATGGGAAAAAAAGAACTATCACGAAGTTGTTATGAAAACTGAGTAGCGAAGGAAACCACAACTCAAAAGGCAGCACTATAATGCAAGCATTGGAAGGAGGTTTCTCATTGTTTAAAAAGATAGGACTGAAAAGACGAAGCTTGAGATCAGGAATAAAAAAGTTATCAGAAGGCTAAATTATGTACAGCCACTAGTGAATATGACTGCAGATCTGGGTCTAGGACTCAGGATTCCGGACATTCATATCCTTGTGTCATTGCAAAATGTTTGACATCTGAAAAGTATTTCTCTTTCCTTCTAGACCTGTTAAATAACATCATGACAACCTACTAGGAAGTGGCTAAAGATTTAAACCTTGCAGATGAAGACTGTACCTGTCAAAATATAACACTATAACTGTATAATATTCATGTGTGCCTTAGTAGTACTTAAGCACTCTTTTGAAAGTACTTTCTTAAAAAAAAAAAAAAAAACCAACAAAAAACAAACCCCAAAAACTAACTTCATTTTTATTTTGGGAAAATTAATAAACAGGAAGTGACACCCGCCAGCCCTTATGCAAGAGCTAACAATCCCTCTACATATTTTTCACCTCCCTTTTGTATTTATCTATTCTTAAATAGGATTGGGGGGAGGGAAGAAAAACATATTAATGGTTCAGTCACCTAGAAGAAATTGCTTATACAAGAAACATGTTATACACAGTCTGAATTTAAAAATATAACAGTAGTTGAAAATGAAACAAAGTGGCAATTTAAAACCCCAAAGTCACCAAATAAGTATTTTTACTGACCTCTGCACAGGCTCCACCACGTGAAATCAGACGATTACTGACATAATCAATCATCCAGTCTCCAGATCTTAAATTATCACAAAATGGATGACCCAAATCATTCTTTGGTCTAATGTCTGCCATCACTGACATTAACCCTGAAGATACAAACCCAACTGTGTATTAAAAGACACACCCCTATCACAAACAGCTGTTACAATTCAGGGGGGAAAGGTACACAGCAACAGATGCTTTAACTGCATTTGAATATTACTTCTTTTGATCTGCATAAGGAGTTAGGCCACTCAACTGTCGTTTCCTCAGCACACATCCTAGAAAGTTATGTAAATCATGGTGGAATAACTAGCATGATGGAATTCATACGTTTGATAAATGACAGTCCTCAGCAATCCAGTAATGCCTGGGGTTTGATTAATGCAACTTTTCACTGGAGGTATATTTGTTCTCTTTTTACTTTAAAAGCCAAGGCTTTGGTGTTAAAACATATATTGGGCTGCAAAGTTAAGTTTCAGAGTATTGAGAGAGAGGGGGTTTGTTACAGTGTGAGATTTCTTGGGTACACCGATTAGTAGCATGTTCAAGTAGAAAAAAACTTACTGTTTTTTATTCAAATAATGTCAGTGACAATAGAACAGCCACTCATTATGGTATGATCTAGATTGAGCAGCTCTAATTCACTTTTTTTATTGAAATGCTGAAGCTCTTACCTTGGAGGCCTGCATACTTCAGCGGTGACCAGTTTGGTATATTGTAACACCCTCCACCATCTTCTTGTTCTTCTGCCTCACATCTATACAGCACTTGATTTAGGTCGGCCAAAGTCAGTTTAGATGCAATACTGAAAAAACAGTGGAGAAAAAAAAAGTATGAAACTCAAAAGAAAGTAAGGAAACGGGGAAAGGATTTCACAAACAATTCTAATTTCAGATCTACATTAAAATACTAAAATATATACAACTCTCACAACACTTAATCTTGGAAATTAAGAGCTTGATTTTTCAGATGTTCAGAGATGTTCTCAGATGTTTCAGTATTTACTTAGAAACACACTATTAAGTATAAAACTCAAACAATCACACCCACCCCAACAGTGAGAAGCAGTCCATATTAGAAAGTTTACTTTAGGCAGCGATTACACAGAACTGGGAAGTTTGTCTTATTAACCCTACCTAGTATTATACATACAAGAAGAATATCTCAGAGTTCTTATTGCACTCTGACCATCGAAATGCATCTGTACCAACAACCACAAAAAAATCCAACAACTCCTCACTTTAAGTTTACATAATATTCTTTGTTGCCATTGTATCTCTCTCGGTTCTACTTCAGAAACTCAAAGAATACTCACGAAGAAAATGGGGTTTTTAAAATCGGTGCTAAATGATCGTCAGGAAGACTTCCAGATTTAAAATGAGCGCTGAACTGGATCAAATGGTTGCGGAGTATACCAACAGCCTCCTGTGCCTTTGGGTCAAGACTGACTCTGTAAATATGAAAGCACATCTTGTAGAAATATAGCACTTAAAATAGAGTGATAGGAGATTTGAGAATAGTTATTTTCAGTAACACAGTCGTTTGGCAATGACAATAACGTACCTGAATACTATTATACTTCCCGGTGTTAATTTTTCAAATTCTATTTCTTGAACAAATTCATTTGGCCCTTTTATGGCAGTTCCAGCTTGCTTTATGATTTTACTGTCTTTAATCTTAGAAAAGAAAACAAATTTGCAACTGGAATTCAGTGTCTTTTTCTAATGTAACAAATGACAAAATATTACATCAGAACATGAGTGAAGGAGGCTAATTACCTGGATATGCTCTCTGAGTTCCATTGCGAAATTAGGCAATCCATTTATAAAATGTAGATCTCTTTTGTAAGGACTAGCACTTCTCTCAATAGTCCTAGCCTCAAGTACTACTTCTTCTATTTTTCCTAAAAAAAGTTAAATCATGTTGCAGGTCTTAAGATACTTCAAATGAAAAGTGATTCTTTTGAAATTATGAAGCAAAACCTAAAACTAAAAACCTAAATATTCAAGATACAGGTCTGTGTCACACAGCAAAAGAACAGAAACATATGCGGAAGTGTCTTAAATATCTTATAAACATTCACTACATGCTCATATGCTGTATTGTATTTAAAATGGTGATTTTTGTTATTTTATAATAAATGAACCATAATATCAGACAACAATTAGTGAATTACAACCTGTTTTTTACTGGTCACCAGTTTTCTTAGTTTCCCTATTATCCTTTAGAGACTGTGCTAGTTTGCTTTCCAAACTGCAGCTACAGATGGTTTATCTTTAAAGGGTAGCAATTTATTATTAATATGCAATTATTCTAATTTTCTCTAAGGTATACAAATCTTGTAAATGCCTTAACATATAACGCAACTGATTTTAAAACAGGCACACACACATGCACTCAAAGAATTGAGTATACTTAAAAAGCCAGTTTGGAAAGCTTCTCTTCAGAAATACATCAAGGTAATGTGTAGAAGTCATTATATTTTGCTACTATTAAGTACAGTCGATACTCTGCATATTTAATTAATATTATGTATGTACTGCACATATATTATCTTTATATTAATTTATGCACTACAGAGTTATTTATGATGTATTTTAAAACTACAGAATAGTTGATATCAACAAATACAGTAAGATTTTAGCCTTTTTCCCCAGTATAACACACTTAATAAATAGTAATCCCCCTAAGTCTGTACAATTAACCATCTTGCTGTTAACTATTACTAGTTCACAAACAAGACTATAAACAATAACACAACCTCATGAGGAGCTTGCAGCAGGAAGTATACTCAAATATGAATGTTTTTAAAAACCCTAAGGAAGGCAAATTTGCAGTTTCTTTCTCCACTTTGGTGCATACATATTAGGACAGATAAAAGCAGTGTTATACACTTAAAATTCTCATATGGATTTCCTATGCATGTGCTTGAAGTGAAAAAGCATGGAATTAGAATAACCTGAATTTTTTGTACGCCTGCCATCTCTTGAAAAGAAAACTGATTACCTGGGATACACATTTCAGGTACTTCTTTACTATAGAAGCAAGTTTTAGGATCCCTGAAGGCCGTTCGACACACAGCCACGACAGACTGGTGTGTGGTAGGGCAGTGTCTTGTCACTGCGACTATATCTTCATCAACCTGATCTACATACACCTGGAAAAGACATCCCATTACAACTGTGCTCACTCAGAGCATATACATGAAGCAATCACAGTGTCACCCTCACTTCTTGCCTGATTAAAGCCTTTAGCCCCCAGCTCCTGATGCAGCCTGTTTATAGCCAGCCTTCCTGCCAGAATTCCTGTTTGGAAATTAACTTCACCAGAAGTCAGATGTGCTGCTGGATTCCATTTTGAATAAAACCTCTCTTCAGATACTACAGAGATCTGTAAAGAAATTAAGATTTAAGCAAATATGAATTATTCTGAGGAAAAACCCTCAAACTATCATGCCTTGAGGTCTGAAATATATAATAAATTCAAATTTCATATGCAATTAGACAACATGAAGTAATGCCATCTAGTAAACTGCTTAAAATTTCAAATAAACAACATTCAAATACGAGTTATAGGACAAGAAAAAGGTTATATTTTGAAAAGCAACTTAGGAGTTGAACTGTAGACCCATACCTGGTGTGGCACTAGTTCATCATAGCCTTTGGTGCTTCCTGTAGCACAGCAAGCCATGGAAACAATCATTGCACTCGGAAGAGCATCATAGGCAGATCGGTGCTGCATTAAAAGATACACAGGTAATAAACAGTGAAACAAAGATAATTCAACCCTCTCAATTCAGCATACAGAAGATATATTTAACAGAGGAAGTGCTAACTCATGATCATTATTTCCTCAATCACAACAGAATTATTGAAGAAAATTACTACAAATGGACTAAGAAAACCAACTTCAGAAAAACCATCAAAATAAGCACTTCAATGCCCACCACTCTCTCTCATTCCCTCCTGTAAGCAGAAGCTTAGGTGAGCAGATCAACAAGCAGAGATAGAATCATTTACAGAAACTGGAATGAAAGACTCAAAACAGTTTATTTAGTAACTTCTTATACTTATCCCCCGGCAAGACAAAATCTTGAACGTTAGAGGGAATTGTTAAAAAATTTTCTTCACTACATGAAAACTTGAACATCTGAAACACTTCTTTTCCCGTAAATATCATTCAGAAAAAATATCCAGATTGCATCAAGCCGTCCCATGGTTCAGAAATATCACTTCAGAAAATATTACATGTAAACTTAGTTATTTGGCTTAGGTGCTCACCTGAATTGGACATTCATTATCATGTGTAATATCCATGAACAGTGCGTGAGCAATAGCTGGCATCAAAGGCCTCAAACGCGGCTGAACGAAAGAGCCGACAGGTTCACCTCCAAAACGATAAACTAACCTTCCCTCTTCATGGCTATTATAAGCAGTCATTGCCTCTAAAGAACAAAATATGTAAGTGTTTGCCTAAGAATAGCTACCACAGAGAACAGCATGCACAAAAATGTTAATGCAGCATTTAGAAGTTGTTATTTAGGTGTGTTCAATCATTAAAAAAACCCCCAAAAAATCACATGTAACTATATTCTCCAGTGCGGACACACAGCCTCGGGGTATTCTACTGACTATAATATATTTAAAGGAAGAGAAAGGGGAAAAAGGACAAAAAAAGCAGAGATCAAACTGTTTCTCATAGGCTTTAAAAAAAACTCATGCAACAAAAATCAGACACGATGCAGCACTTACACAGCAGAACTGTGCTACAACTTCTTTTTCCTCTCGCTAGAGTAAGAGTGAAATATTTAACCTTCTGTAAACTAATGAAAGAAGTCTTCTCTTATTTTACAGCTAGTACTGTATTTTCTGCTGAGTATCAAAAGAGTTACAATACAAAACCTGTACTTCCAATTACATGGAGTATGAAATTAAAAGCACATAATTCAGTAGAAAACTTTTTCTTGGAAAAAGCACGTCATCTATAATCTCTCGTTGGAAAGAGACCACACACGCAGCAAGCCTACCTCTTATTAAGGAGGTAATGCCCAGCCTATTCACAAAGATATTGTCCAGCTCCTCATTTCCTGTGAACAGTTCAGCCACTACATACAAATCGGCTCGCAATTTTCTAGCTGTGTCCAGCATGTACTGCAAAAAGCACAGCCAAAAAAGCCACAGAAAGGGGAAAGGTAGATACAAAAAAGGACAAGTTTCAAAGCTAGGCAGGGATTGGACAATAGGAAAATGCCATGCAGCAAAGATAAACAGAAAGCCAAAATTAAGGAACAAAACAAGTTGTTACACAGAAAAGGACACACAAACATAAGCAAACCCAAGAATGAGCACACAACACAGGAGACGTTAAACAAAACATGAAGAAAAGGTAATCGCATAAGCAAAGAACATGAATATGTGAGAAAAATAAAAAAGCATACCAATGTTAGTTTCACAGTTAAAACTCCAAACCATACACGACAATCCTACATAATTTTCAACTGCTTATTGTACCTCTAATCAGGCTGGTAATTCCCAGGCGGTTGACAAAAACATTGTCAATGTACTCACTGCCCGTGAAGAGTTCAGCTATCACATAAAGATTAGGTCTGACTGATCTGGCTGTTGCTAGCATCTCCTATAGATCATAATACATTTTTAATGCAAGACATCCATTGTCAGCTATGTATACACAATCATTAACAGGAATGTTAACCAAAAATAAACGAGTCATTCATACATGCAGCAGATTAAAAATACTCTTAACATGTAAGTTTTATAAAAATAGGTTTATATTTTACAGATATTATTGATGGACGGAGTAATTCTAGGAAATTTTCTGTAGACCTTAAGCTAATTAAAACCTTCTTTTTAAACAAAATCTTAGCTCAAAATGCAAACCCAAAGGTTGGATAAAAGAGATGTCTCTTGAAGTAAGAAATCTGAGCAAGATTTCAGTTTAAGCCTTCGTAGTTACCATTCAAAAAATAGTAACAATAAATGAAAGAATGGCAGAAGTTTTGAAATGGCTGCATTTAAGAGCCACTTACAACTTTTGTACGGGGAAATCAACTTGTTTTAGAGAGCTCTTCATAGATTTAGATAAGCTCTGTAACAAAGCTAAGACTAAGCACTAACAAGCTGCACTACTCAAAACCTATTTAAAGCCAATTTACTAGGCACAATTTCTCGATGTAGTCAGCTTCATGGAAAACAATAAGCACTAGTCTTAAAAATACACCTGCTAGACTAAACTTTTTGCAGATGTTCTTAACCAACTTTTAAATTCTGGGAAGTGAATCACTTCCTCTTCAATTCAGCAACAGAAAAATATATATGGAAAAAAAATAACCCAGACTTTCAACCAAGTCTTGGCAATGACTCCATCTAAAACTGACAATCTGGATACTGAAAGTCATTGCACTAAGTCCATAGATAAGTGAGGGAAAAGTTAGCCAGGCCCAACCACATCCACAGTATTTCAGCTAAAGTAGAGAATTAAAAGATACAATAGCTACACCACTCTACTATTTGTTTAAAGCAGCTGAAATCACATTTAAACATCACCAGAAAAGAAACCTATGCTATGAGGAAGATTCATTCACACCTGGACTCTGCCATGTAGATCCTGCAGACTTTGGAGCAACAGTGCAGGACCTATTTCACAGGCAGAAGCTGCTTTATAATAAACACAATTTTCCGTACCTCAGCTACATGAATAGGCGTTGAGTGACAGTTGTCAAGACGAACACCATGGAAATATTTGGCAGTGATTTCAGTGTATTTTTTCATATGTGCCCAGAGGTATGGGCAGTCTTCAGGTTTATTACCATAACGCAGTTTCACACTGTCTCCCCAACAAATGAGCTCTCTTCTCAAGTAAACATTCGAACCTGTAAGGGAAATAAATTCACTTCGGTGTAAATATATTATAGAATGTGCAGCAGAATCAAAATGCGGTATTTTATTTTCTACTGCTAAGGAGTAGAACAACACTGTAACGAAGAGTAAAAATTCTAACAACCTAACAATAATAATTCTAACAATAACCATATCAACTCAAAATCTATATGCCCTACAATGATATAATATATGGTATAATTTCAGACTCCTCCAAGGGAATGTTTAGCTTCTATAGTGATACTGAAATAATTCTTCAGATTGAAAACAAATTCCTTTTAATTCTTCAAAGTAGTATAAAAACTACTTTGAAAAAAGAAAAGAGCAGCAAACAAATGAACAAAATCAGTAGTTTGGTTGTTTATACGGGCCAAATTAAAAAAAGCATCTCACTGTGCCAACATAAACTGTGACGGCCATGATTTACAATTTTATCTTCTGTTAACAGCAGACTGTGATGAATTTCCAAAGCTGGTAAGTAAAAAGCAGGGACTGTAAATTACCACTACTTCTAAAAAAAGTCACTTAAGCACAGCTGACCTTTGTCTTCACTAACAGCAGCATAGCCATGTGGACAGAAAAATTGGCTTTCTTTGGATGTACACTGTGATTTTTAAAGGACTATTTAGAGAACCGGCTGCATTTGTTTTGCAATTCCTTTATTTTTGCCCTTATGTACCATATTTTCATGCTGTGTTCTCATTTGAAACAATGTGTGGCACAAAACAAAGGCGTAACACAAGTATAAAGTACTCAAAAAGCTGTAGATGAATTAAGAGAGAAATCAGTAATGCAAATTAAGTACACTAACTAAAGCCAGTGACTGAAGGAAAAAATGCAACAGTCTGCCTAGAAGAAAGGGCAATAAGCTGAATGGCAACTGAACAAAACCACCCTTGAAACACATTATTTTCATCCTTGAGAAGGAGAATAAAAGTAAATAAAATGCAGTGAAAGGGCTGTAGATTACTATGCAGAAATTAAATGTTTGCTAACTCTGGATCACTCTGGAATATCAACAGATTAGCTTCCAAAAGAGTCCCAAACTCTTAGATTGTTTTTAATTATAATTAAACTGGCCTTTGTTTGATTTGGTTTAGAAAGTGAATGACTAGCCTGAACACAAGCTTTTTTTGCTTTTATTGCATATCAACACTGTCCCTAAAGGAGTTACATTTCAATGTTTTAGTGCATGGTGATTTCACACCCTATTTTACCATCACAAGTAATCTGCATATTTAATTTGCATTAACTGGTTCATCTCTTGACTGTCTGACTACCACTCGGTGGACTTTTCAAGGATCCAGTTTTTGCTCACTAATGCAGTAAAATACTATTCACCTTTTCATTGCATTAGTTTTCTGCCACACTGTCATTGTCTCATGGAAATGCCAACAAGCACTGGTGTTGGAACAAAGTACAAAGTAAGCAACAAAGACAATGACAAAAGTGGGGAGGCAGGACGTCCCCATTTCAGTGGCAAAAAGCTGGTAATTTCCCTCTCAAATCTTGTAAAATTGTACCTCAAATTCCAGTTCTTACAGCTGATCTGTATGCTGAATGGGAAATTAAAGTGCTATAAGCTTAATATCTGCTATTCTGTAGCTTCATAGGAATACATCTGGAAAAAAAATAGACTAAATAAAATCCTTTTTGCTTTGGCTAGAATATCAAATGGTTTGTAAGTAAATTCAAAGTTCTTTTGCAAACCTGGTTCAGCGAAGTTTCTAAGAGGATCATCTCCCATAACCCAGCCATTATGAGCCATGAAATAACAAGCTTTATCTGGCTGATGTATCATACTTTCTTCTTCCTCCACAGTCATCTCTTTAAATGGATACGTAAAATACCTATGGAATAGACAGACAATTAAGAGGGGAAAAAAAAGACAAACACCAAAAACATATGGTAACCTAAGCTGCAATCCATTGCCTTTGAAATTAAAGTACTCTAGGAACTGGGTTGTACATAATACAGAGAAAAAAAAAAGCAGCTTGTATAAACGATAGGGAGTTTTCTATTTTGTACCAAGCTTTGAAGAACAAAGGACAGATGCTGGCACTATCTTGGTGTCAGTTGGTAGTATAAGATTAAAGCCCTAGCTCTTCAGATAAATGACTGGCATTGAGTACATAAAACTTGAAAGGTATAAACTTTCTTAGTTCCACTCCTCTTCCACCTACAACAGCAATGTGCACTATGTAAGGCTTTGATGTGCTCTGAGTACTGTCTCATGCTTTCTGATCACATTTATTTATTAAACAGTAACCACTGTTGCCTAAAAAACCCTGTCAATTCATTAAGTGGCATTTGTCCATGGAAAAGAAAACATGCACTTATTATACATACTAAAGTTTACTTTTAACGAACTTTGAACTTGCTTTCCCTGGATAGATTCTAATAGTTTCCAAACAAACAAAAAAACATGTATATACCTGGTAACTAAGGGATTTTTTCTACTGATAAGACCCAGCTTAGGACCACCACAAGCCATTCGTTCATAAACCACAGTCCCCACAAGACAATTGACAGCCTAGAAGTAATTAAATGATGCATTATTGAAATGCCTGCATTTGTTTGCAATTTGAAACAATTCAGCATGAAAACACAGTAATTATAACACCTGTTCTTGATGGTGAGTAGTTTGTCTGTATTGCTCAGCGTTTAGTTCCTCAATCCTCTTGCGAAACCAGTTACAACATTCTTCTATTGCAGCTGGTCCATTGCTTATCAGGAGGACAATAAAAGAAGAAAACAATTAGAAAAAATTATTTTAACAACACGCAGTATATATAACTAAAAGGAATAAAAAATTAAATTTTTTCTCATCTCTGAAAATAATGTGATTTGGCTTCACAAATTTAACTTCACCTGTGATTTTAACTTGCAATCAGTAATACAATACCTGTGTGGTATGAATGTTGCCAATGCTATATTCATATCTACAGTACAGCCAAATCGCCTATAATCAGGGTCTTGAAGTATTTGAAGATGTTGATTTGGATCAGATTTAGTGTTCATTTTGCCTAGGAAAAAGATAGAAAAAAGAGTACTCAAAATAAAAATAGGAATTACATTCAAAGAGCACAGAACTTTTACAATTCTAGTATCAGCAAAGATAAGGGTGGATAAAGAAAATGAAGTGGTACAAAGTATTAAAAACCTTTCCTAGTCCTCAAAGCATTCTTGTATGATGCTTAAGTCAGCATGGCAGATATCTCACATAGCAAAAAATGGCATTATTTTGTTTTCCATCTTACTGCCTCTTGAACTATAAATATTTAACTCACATGCTTCAGCAACATACTCTACCTTGAGTTAGAAGGGTTTTAAATTGCTGCACAGCTTTGTTAACATCCACTTGGAAAAACTCCCATAGTCTAATTCTTGGATATATATCTTCATGAATTATTTTACGTAAACACTGTAAAAATTAAAATTATGTTGGTTAATAAATGTTGCTTCATATATTCTAAAAAAGCTAAGCACTGATGCAAATTGCTTAGAAAAAAATTGGAGAATAAAGGCTTACTTCACTAAATACATCTGCAAAGTATACACCATTTTATACTGGTGTATAAACTTAGAAATACTGAAAGCTGGTTAGCTTATACTTAGTTCTCATTCACTTACATTCAGGTGTTGATCACTCTCAATCAAGGGAGGGACGCCTTTGGCAATACACTTCCCATCGGCCACCATACCGGTCAAGTGCCACAGAGCTCTATCCAATACCCAAGCTGGCTTCAGGTGAGGAGAATTTACAAGGTTATAGCCACATTCTGGATGCATCCTGAGCCATTCACTGTTAGTAGCTTATTGAAGAAAGGAAAAGGGGGGTGAAAAAAAAACTCAAACAAAAACATAAGTACATAAGCTGAACACTTCACTGTCTTTTGCAATCATCTTCATACCAAGAAGCTAAGGAACTATGGCACATATAGTTCATTCACATTTCAACTAAGTTTTCCATGTCAATAGAAAGCCATGTTTTATGCAGAAGTGTTTCCTCCTGATTGCCATTTTTATTGCAACAAACACAGCTGCAGAAACTGCAGGGAAACTTTTTGTTAGTTACATAAAAATATGCAATTATAAAACACTGAAAAAAAAAGAAAACAAATCACATTTTTCTTGCAGGAAATACATCAAATAACCAATATGAGATGATGTTCTTTGTGTGTCAAAAGCCAAACAGACATCCCAAACCAAGACTTATGATGACATAAGCTGTTTAATTTTTAATATTCATCACACACAACCAGAGAGCAAGAGCGCACACACACCACCCAAAAAATAATGAAATTTTAATTTAATGAAAAATATGGTTAAATGTGCTTTTAAGAAAGGATTAGCTGTGATACTTTTAAGAAGCAGAGTGGTGGGAAGCGATGCCACTGAGTCTTACACAGGAGGATGAGTGCACTGTCTGGTGCATGCAAATGGAACACTAATTGAGATCAAACACTACACTCTGTGTCTATTTTCCAAGTTTCCCCTGTAGCATCAACAAGCACCAGAAAATATGCTGAACGTTAGGAATTCTCTCAGAGAAGGTAAGGAGTCTTCACCAAAAAATGAGTGTAGTATTCTAATACAGACAGTGTACATGTAGCAATATGATTAAATACATATAGTAGAACAATTTGATTTTGGAAAGAAGAAAAAAATCCAAGAGTTCATTTCTTTTCATTTTTGAAGCTGTGCTAAACACTGTCTAACTGAAAATAAATTTCATAGAATCATAGAATGCTTTTGGTTATATTCTTCTGAATAAATACTTGCAGTTGAAAAACTAAATAAAAAGAAGAGAAACCCAGAGAATGCCTAAGAACAAAACCCAGGTTTTCAGAAAAGCAGAGAAAAACAGAAGTAGTACTTAATGCATGGGAAAATATATAATAAATTATTGTATTGGAAACATGAAGAGTCACTAACATGCCCAGAATTATAGCAGAACAAATAACACCTAAAATCCAAATTTGCTTAGTTCAAAGAAGTTAAAACAAAAATGTCAAAGGGAAAGAAAAGATATCCTAGCTCAGTCCATAGTGTGAACAGCTCTTCTGAACACCCTTTAACATTATATCTCAAGACAGTTATGCACATGGCAAAATTCCATGTTTATAAGGTCAAACCATTTGTAGAAATTAAGATCTTCATGGTTTAAATACCACCTACAACTAAACCCACCATGTTTTAAAGTTACATAAAGCAACAATAAGCTTAGGCTGATAAAGGCCTAAAAAAATTTTTCAGCTAGGCTGAAAAAAATTTTTTTCTCCAAAAAGCAAAACCACTTGTACTATTCACCTATAGAGAACTATGATTTACTATAAATGACTTTCATGAGTAAATACAATTAATTCTAAAAAGACAATGTATAATTTGAATCTAAGGGATTAACATAAAAAAAATAAATTCAGCAGGCCTTCCAATAATTCTGGAATGGAACAGAACAATGTTTCCTGATCAGAAGGCAAGCTTCAGTGATTCACAACATAACACCAAAAGAAATCTAACCCTGCAGGAAAAAAAATGCCCAAAACATCACTGGTGATTACATTTGCTACAGCTAGGGAAAAAATAAGTATAGTATAGAGAGTGTGTGTGTGTATCTATATATATATATATATGTATGTGTGTATGTATGTATGTGTGTGTGTGTGTGTGTGTAGTACATAGTAAAAGTGTAAGAATACGGAAATTCCAAGACAAGAAATTACAGAAAATTTTCTAAAATTCATTAAATTCTTCTTTGAAAAATTTGAAATTATTTCTTTAAATTACTAACTCATTATTATATAAATTAAATACCAATTTAATATTTAGTAGTGATGCTCATTGCCCAAGACCTCTTTTTTTAATTCTTTTTAAAGCTGAGAAAAAGGTGCTGTTTGATGCAATCAGTTAAGTGCTTGAAAGTAGCATTAACTCCAGTACTATATTGCCATTACACAATAGTAGCCTCTTGTGAAAGATAAATAATATAAAATTTATCTCAGTTTATTTTTATTCCTTTATACAATTTATTACAGCCACTGAAAGCTCAGAAAAGGAAAAAAACCAAATCTCTTGTTTCTGTCTCCCAGTGAAAAGTAAATGCCAGCTGACATGTACTTCTTACTTGCATCTACACAGGTCCCAGAGAGAGTCTGGCAGTTTATCTGTGATACTCCTGTGAAGAGGCCAAAGGTGCACCGACATTTAACACGTCAGTGCACGACTTCACTTTTGAAGTCAGGCCATGGATGCTGGCTTTCATTAGAGCCTAACAGAGATGCCAACAACAAAAACTGATTCCCACTGCTCTCTACTGTGCAAGCAGCCTGGTCTCCATTCCTGTGTGAACACCAAACACCTTAATGCTTGCTCCTGAAAGGGAGCTGTCTGACTCTCACAGGAACAGAGGGGAATACAATTCTCAACTAGAAAGAAGAAACTACCAACAGACAGAACCAGTGTAAGCTGAGGGGTCATGAGCTGTTTGAATTAACAACATTAGAGGATTTACAGTGAGACAACTTAAGCTTCTCAGGCAGACATGCTGCAGAATTAATAAAGATATGCAAGTATCCATAATCGGCTCAAATAATGGACTATACATTTTGTGCCTTTCATATTCAAATGAGTCTATAAAACATGCTTTACAATTAAACCACCCTAATGTGCAGGAATTAATTAATTGAACTACTGGAAATCACTATTCAATTAAGAGGAAAAAAAAAGTTAAATTTCCATCTAATCAAGATTCAGACAAAAAGAATCCCAAAAACTATTTCCCTATTTTCTCACTTCAAAAGGAAATCCAAAAAGCTCCACAAGCATATAACATCAACATATCTCTTGGCTAACGCTACATTTATCATTTAATAAAGTTTGGAGACAGTTGTATATCAAGAGGTTTGGATTATAAACAACAAAAAGGAGGGGGGAGGAAATTCAAGTTTAAAAGCAGGCAGCAAAGCCAGCAAGTATACCTTGCTTAAGATGTAAGTCAGAACCACAATCATCTGAGTATTTCTGTCCTGTTAGAAAACACTTCTCAACATCCTTTCACCATAGTACAAATGTTGAGTCATCCATCCCAATGGAGATGACTAACTCTGAATGTAACCTGAGAAAGTCCTTCTACAAATGTAGCCAAATAATGTGACATTGTTCTTAAATATATTCTGGTGTCTAAATTTTAGAGCTAGGTATTTCTATGCATAAAAAACCCCAAACTGTCTCCTTGGTACCATGCAAATATACACTGTACAAACAGGATCTCAAGCATATGTAATAGAAATTGGACTTCTAGTTGGTCAAGTGCAAGAAATTTTTTATCCAGAATTGGGAGAATGTTTAAAAGCCTAATTCCCTCAGACACATAGCCAACAACTATATTTAGTAACTTTTCAACAAACAGATAAAGCAAACAGAGCCCACATTGCATTGCAGACTGATTGGATCGGAATGTTTGGCAGCAGTCAACACCAAAGAACCAAAGCAATTAAAGCTTGAAATTCACATATATCTGTATTTAGGGTATTTTAAGCCCCAAAAGACATCAGTATACATAACTACTTGTTGTACTCTGCTATAAGAATTCTAATTATTATGATGTTTAGGATTACAGCATAACAACACAGAACAAAACCCACTGTCCCTCAAGCAAATAAGTAACACCTTTGATGTATTAGCATATCTATGCTTAAAAAACAACCTGCCCCCAACTCAAAGCTCTCTTTTTTCTTTCCCCACAGACTGAGCTGTAACATTTCCTCTACTGCTTAATCCCAGCCTCTTGTCCCAACTCTGTTTACCATCTGCATATTAGACCCAAATCAGAGTTTTTAAGCAACTACAAGAATAATACCCAGTTTAACAAGTACTCAGTTTATGTTCACCAAATAATTCATAATGCAGACTCTGATCAAATATGTGGGAACTGCACACCACAGTTCATGAAAATAAGCATATTATATAGACACATACACAGCTCATTAATCCTCTCTAAAAAGGGCTCTATTCACTCTTTCACTAACAATACTATATTCTTTTACACCTGTTACAGAGACATATCAATTATAATTGTAAGGAGTTGTTCTGGACTTGAGAGATTCAAAGGCAGAGAACTACACTGCTTAAAACAGCTACTAAAAAATACATTCAAGAGGGACAAGTTAAGGGAAATAATGAAATATAATTATAGAAATAATCTGGTTATTAACACACAAAAATCGTACCAGTGTGATTGTAGACTACATCTGTGATGCAAAGCATATTCCATTCATTTTTCAGTTTCTCCACAAGAGCTCCTATATCACTCCAAGTGCACTTTTTATTATGGGTTGAAAATTCAGGATTTACTTCTAACTGGTCAGCCAGTGAATAACATGATCTAGACAGTCCAAGCTTCTGCAGTGGCGTAAAATGAATCATGTTGTAACCTGTGTAACAAAAAAACACTTATTCACTGTGGAAAAAAACCCAAAGTTAATCGGAAGAAGCTTAATAAGCTGTAGTTATAGCACAGACTTAGAGCTGGTTTTTGGGATAACCAGTATAAATTAATCTGAATCTTCCCCTTGAAATTCTGCATAACACGAGCTTTAAAAATCACCCTGACAATTCTACAAACTTCCAAGTTTATCTGAAATCAAAACAATAAAACAGAAGTGGTTTCCCATATTAGGAAATCCCTGAATTTTTGCACCTCTGGCAATATTTTAATCATTTCAGTGACTTAAACAGTTAATTGAATGTAGTAGAGAATATTTAATCTAAAAAAGAATAAATGAGTTGCTCACACTGAAGCTCTTCAGTGTAACTTTGGTTTTTGATCATAAGACAAAAACTTATATCCTTCAATAGGTGTATTGGCATTACCTGTTTCTTTTGCAACTTTAAGTCTATCTTCCCATTCATGAAATGGTCCCAGACACTTAGCAAGGAATGTCTGGAGCGTAACACAATCCAAAGGTAGTACATGATTATCAGCTCCAACATGCAAAATAGGATCCACAACTATGTAACCTCCACCGCTTTTTTCATTTCTAGGAAAAATTAATTTTCATTGGTACAGTTAATAGCCATGTCCAGTTTCACAAAGAGAATCCAAGCAGTACAGCTATTTAAAAAACACAGTAGCCCAGTACAGGGGTTGGGGGAGAGGAGCAACAGGACTGCAGGGCACCTGAAGAAAACAGGAGACATTGAAATGTTCATCTCTTAGGCGTCATCTCTCTACTGGAATTAAAAGAATGCAATTGGAATACAGAGCTTTAAACTCTCTGCAAAAGTGAGATACCTTTGTTATTTGCTAAGACAGTACAGGTTCCTCCCTTTGGCATATGGACAGAAACACAGAAAACCTGACTGCCCATCTATTATACAAAGATCTCCATTTCGAGCACCATCCTCAGGTAAATGTCCTTCTAAGCCTGGAAGAATTTAACCACCCATCTTCCAGAAACTCCAAATACCAGACTACAATTATTACAGCTACTGGCATTCTCTTCTTCAGTTGTCCCACTGAAACAAAGGAGGACATAAAGGATGCAAGTAAAGAATGCCAGAACTTCTGTGCTAGAAAGGTAGAAAACAAACCTCAGAGTCAATGAAGAAAGTACAAATTAATCATTCATATGCTCATAATGCTGATGAATTTGAAAACTTGTAAAAACAGATTGCTTCTCCAGCATTCACAGAAAATTAACTTGGTTCTGTATATTCTTCAGAACATTTCTGTATCAGAAGGCTTCAAAAAACCACCAGTCAGTCTTTCATTAGTAGATTTGGATTGGCCCAATGGTTGCAATTTGAAAAACACATGGAAAAACTGTAGTTTTTCAAGTTAAAGTGTAGAAGCAGACTGCATTTGGCTGTAAAGATAAAAATTTCACTCACCCAAGACTAAAATAGTACTGATATGACCCAGAAATTTGGAGATCCAGCTTGCAGTATTTGTCAGAGTCATCTTCCTTTCCTGCAGGATTGTGCCATGATAATGTCCTGAACTTGTGGCGATCAAACACTTCTCCAGAAGCTGGATAATTTGTGTACACAGTAACGGGCTTGCCTTGAAGAGTTGGGCCCAGTCGGAACTGCAGTTCAAAACCTCAAGAAAAAAAAAAAGAAAATCACTATCAGGATGAGTAGGTATTTCTAGTCTGTTATTATAACTCCTACTTTGATATCATGTTAATAAGAAAGCACCAACATATCTGACAAGAATTTCAGCAGAATGATATATTTCTACAGCAAAATCTCACAGAATATCCTGAGTTGGAAGGGACTCACAAGAATCACTGAAGTCCAATTCCTGGCACAGGACAGCCCCAGGAAGCACAACATGCCTGAGAGAATTGTCCAAACACCTCCTAAACTCAGGTTTGGTGCTGTGACCACTTCCCCGTTCCAGTGACCAACCAAAGAACCTTTTCTTAATATCCGACCTAAACTTTCCCTGAGGCAACTTCAGGCCATTCCCTCAGGTCTTGTCATTGGTCACCACAGAGAAGAGATCAGTGCCTGCCCCTCCTATTCTCATGAAGAAGCTGAAGACTGCAGTGAGGTCTCCCCTCAGTCTCCGTTTCTCCAGGCTGAACAGACCAAGTGACCTCAGCTGCTCCTCACACGGCTTCTCCTCCAGGCCCTTCACCATCACTCTTCTTTGGATGTTCTATAATAGCTTTAGATCTTTCTTATATTGTGGCACCCAAAACTGCATCATCTCTCCCTACCTTCCTAACATTGCTCTTTGCATACTTTACATATAGTCCTTTTTCCTTTACTTATATGACATTATTCATCTCCTTTCCTATTTGTTTCTCTTTGCTGTATAAAAGTCTTAAAAAAGAAATACAGGAAAACACAGTGATCATCAGACTGCATGAAATTTTATGCAGTCTTTATATGGTCTTTAAGTACGTAGGTTTACCAAATCACAGGTTGACTCATGAAAATGCCTGGAAAAAAATTAGGAACACATTTCAAAGCAAAAAATATTTCAAATCCCTTCATTATTCACTGAGGGCTCACTAAACAGTGCTAAACTCCTTATGCTTTTATACATAAAATGATTTATAATGTAAAATTATATGTACTTGTGTGTAATCTACAATATACAAATTTTTAAACTTTCAGAGAGCTCAACAAACCAGAGGGAGTTTTGTATACATGCTGCAGGCTACACACACAGAAAGAGCCTTAAGTTTAGGCTGAAGATCCCCTTGATAATGAGAAAAAATTGAGTTAAAAATTAGGACCTAAAACCACATGTGGTCTGTTGAGCTGGATATAAAAAAAACTCAATTTAGTCAAGAGGTTTCAGAATATGCTTCCACTTGAGGGTATGAGGGCCACCATGTAATTAGCACCACCATTAGCATGGCTAATTACAGGGTTCTTTCAAGTGAATGAAATGGATATAAATTCTTGCACAGTGATTTTTCTAAATTACAAGTCAGTCACAGGTTAACAGTAGTAAAACACCTACTAGCTCTAGCAGTCTACAAAATAGTAAAAGAAACCTGAGTATTTTTAAAAAAAGAGAAAGTTATTAATACACAGAGAATGAATCAAAGCATAAAATATCTGGATGTCAAGTTCCAGTATCATAAGTAAAAAAAAACCCCAATTGCTTATTAAGCAGAATCATGGTGACTCTAATACCAGAATTCACTGTCTGAACACATTTAAATATGTCCGACCACATTTGGCATTCCTCTTACTAACAATCACCACTGCACCAAAACCCACCATGCAGAGCAATAGTTTTTAGATCTGAATGTCTTGCAGGTAAAATAACGCTTATTTGAATGCAAAAAAAATAAATTAAAAAAATCACTTTTGGAATGTTAAGTATACTCTCTTCAGTACTGACCTGACATTTTGTTACAGGGATTACTAAAATTAGAGGACAGGGATATATGCCATTGATATCTTATTTCCTGTAACAGTAATACTGACATCAGGAATGCTGTGCTCAAAATTAGCTATGCCCTCTTGGAGACTTCTACCGGCAAAGGCACTCTGAATGTCTGACAGTCCTGCACTTCTGTGTCACTCAAGAAAATCTACACAACTGGATGGAAGAGTTAAAAAGAGAATTTTTATTCTCAAGAACCAAAATCTTGCTCCTTTACTAAACCACTTTGATATTAGGTTACTAGATCAGTAACACACAGTACTAAACCCCACAAGAATTCATAATAAAAATTGTTTCATCATTAAAAATATTTTTTTAAAGACAGTGATTTTAGTTTTATAGTCTGAATTTGCTGACTGGCATAACAGTCAATCAGTTGGGGGGGGTTGTTTATTTGTTTTGGTGTTTTGTTTTTGTTTTCCAAGTAGACTTAGGAACACTTCAAGGAGAACTAATGTCAAGTACTTAAAAGTATTCAGCAGTGTTAAGAAATCTGACAATGAGATTTAGGAGGAGCTAAAGAGCTTATATTCTGAAATAATACCTCAAACTTTCAGACTTTGCAAAATGTTAGTATTACTGACAGATTTCAGAATTATAATATTAAAACATGGGATGCTGCATAAGACATTGCAGATAAACACTGGAGATCTTGACTTAAGAGACTTCTTCGGGTCCCTGAAGTACAGGCTATAAAAGGAGAGGGACAGAGCCCGTCCAAAAAACGCTTTGTACTTCACTCCCATTAAGATTGACGGCTCCAGGCCAATCTGCTCTTCATTTCTCAAGAGTTTTATGAGTCAGACCGAGCCGTGTCTGGAGCCCATAGAGCTCTGCAGTGGAAGCAAGAGCGTCAGAAATTGTTTCACATTAAAACAACAGAAAAAGTAAAACCAAACCAAACCAACAAAACCACAGCCAAACCCCAACCAACAACAACAAAACCCTCACACTCCAAAACCCCCACCAAAACAGGCTGAACTCCGTTTCCACTGCCGTCCAAAGACGGTGCCGACGTCCTGGCCATTTCCCTCTCACCCTGCCCCGCCGCCCCGACCTACCCTGCTCCAGCCTGAAAAGGGTCTTGTCGAGCTTCTCCATCTCGCTGAGGTGCAGCAGCCGTGTCTCCTTACCGCCCGGCATGGCCGCGGTCGCCCGTCCGGCGCTGCCCCCGCGCCGGGACACTCACTGCGGGGAGGGGGAGGCGAGCCCTGCCATGAGGGAACACACACAAAACCCCGCAGGTCAGCG